>NC_086099.1:16759676-17067533 GCF_963921235.1 Mobula hypostoma | reverse complement strand
TTTTGCACTCTGACTGAATGCTCAAGTTGGGGCTGTCTTTCACTGATTCTGTTAGGGTTATTCTATTATGGACTTATCGAGTATACCCACAAAAAAATAATCTCAGGGTTGTATATGGTGATATATATGTACTTTGGTAATAAATTTACTTTGAACTTTGAATTACCTCTCCCAGGGACAAACCACCTCACAAGTCCTTGTATGGAACATCACTGACGTAAAGGGGTACCTTGGTCAGGTGAAGGAGGGAGCACCAGAGAAGGGTTATTATGCTGGAAGTTATGTTGACAGAGCACTGCCACAAGACAGCAGCATCCAACATCAAAGATCTCCACCATTCAGGCCATGCTGTCTTCTCGCTGCTATCATTGGGCAGGAGATACAGAAACCTCAAGTCCCACACCAACTAGTTCATGAACCATTATTACCCTCCATGTTTACCCTCCATGTTTACCCTCCAAGCTCTTGAACCAGCCTGGATAATTTCATTTACCTCAACTCTGAACTGATGCTGTGATCTACAGACCGAGCTTCAAGGATCCTTTTACAACTCGTGTTCTGAGTATCGTTCTTTTCTTATTTACACAACTTGTCTTCTTTTGCATGTTGGTTTTTCATCAGGCTTTGCTCATGTATGGTTTTTCATAGATTCCATTGTGTTTCTTTGTTCCACTGTAAATGCCTGCAGGAGCACTAATCTCAAGTTTGTATATGGTAATATACTGTACATGTACTTTGATAATAAATTTACTTTGAATTTTGATCTTTGAAGATTATGTCATATGGGTAGTTGATGATTTCCACATTTAGTCACCAGAAGCCAACTATTTCCACTGTGAGACTATTGGAGAAGATGCAATTCATTCTCAGAATCAAAATCAGAATCAGGTTTATTATCACTGGCATAGTTTGTGACATTTGTTGTTTATCGGCAGCAATACAGTAAAATACATAAAAGTTACAGTAAGTTATGAAAGAACATATAAAAAATAAATAAATAGTACAACAAGATAGGAAAATGAGCATCATTTTTTAAATCTGATGGTGGAGAGAAAGCAGCTGCCCCTAAAATGGTGTATGTGTGTCTTCAGGCTGCTGTACCATCTCCCTGATGGTAGTGATAGGAGGAGTGCATGTCCAGGATAGTGAGGGTGAACGTTCCCTCTAATTTATTTTTCCAAATGCACAGACCATCTATAGCTCTGAGCAGAATTTTTTTTTTACACAACCTGAAAACTGCGCGACACCTTATACAAAAGGAAATTCCAGCTGTGCAGCAACAGAGGCTAAGTGCGCGGCGACATTTCAGTTACCACGCAGCCATGCACTTGCGCAACTTACGAAGGTCCTTCGTGATGGTTGGTACCATCTTGGAACATCCATCACCTTTTGATGGTGTCCTCGATTTTGGGAAAGCTAGTGCCCATGATGGAGCTGGATGAGTACAGTTCAAAGTAAATTTATTATCAAAGTACATGTATGTCATCATACCCTGAGATTTATTGTCTTGTGGGGATACTCATCAAATCTATAGCATAATAAGTATAATAGAAACAACGAAAGACCATCCAACTAGGGTGTTCAGCCAGAGTGCAGAAGACAACAAACTGCATAAATAGGAAAAGAAGAAACAATAATAATCAATAAATATCAAGCACCCGAGATGAATAGTCCTTGAAAGTGAGTCCATTGGTTGTGGGACCATTTCAATGATGGGTCGAGTGAAGTTGAGTAAAGTTATCCCCTTTGGTTCAAGAGTCTGATGGTTGAGGGGTAGTAACTGTTCCTGAATCTTGTGGTGTGAGTCCTGAGGCTCTTGTACCTTCTTCCTGATGGCAGCAGTGAGAAGAGAACATTCCTGGGTGGTAGAGGTCCCTGATAATTTCCGGGAGTTAGGAAGGAAACTGAGAAGCTGGACCTCCAGGGTAGTAATCTCGGGATTGCTACCTGTGCCACGTGCTAGCGAGGGCAAGAATAGTCGGATCAGGCAGATGAATGTGTGGATGAGAGACTGGTGCAGGGGGCAGGGCTTCAGATTCTTGGATCATTAGGATCTCTTCTGGGGGAAGTATAACCTGTTCAAAATGGACAGGTTACACCTGAACCCGAAAAGGACCAGTATCCTGGTGGGAAGGTTTAATAGAGCTATTAGGGAGGGTTTAAACTAATTTGGCAGGGTGATGGGAACTGGAATGATAGAGCGGAGGAAGGGGAAAACAGAAATAAATCTAAGATAGTGAGCAGTAAAGATGTCAGGAAAGACAGGCAGGTGATGGGGCAAATTTGTAGCCATTGGGATGAGTTGCAGTGCAATCAAAACCAAAAGTACCAAATACTGGTCTTAGGGTGTTCTACTTAAGTGCACGCAGCATAAGGAATAAGGCGGATGATCTTGTCGTACAGCTACAGATTGGCAGGTATGCTGTTGTGGCCATCACTGAGATGTGGCTAAAGGATGCATGTCTCTGGGAGCTGAATGCCCAAGGATACACGGTGTATCGGAAGGATAGGAAGGTAGGCAGAGGGGGAGGCGAGGCTTTATTGGTAAGAAATGATACCACATCATTAGAAAGAGGTGACATAGGATCGGAGGGTGCAGAATCTTTATGGGTTGAGCTAAGAAATCACAGGGGTAAAAGGACCCTGATGGCAGTTATATACAGACCGCCAAACAGCTGTAGTGATGTGAACTACAAATTACAACAGAGAATAGAAAAGGCTTGTCAGAAGGGCAGTATTATGATAATTGTGGGCGATTTTAACATGCGAGTGGATTGGGAAAATCAGGTCGGCACTGGATCTAAAGAGAGAGAATTTGTAGAATGTCTGCGAGATGGCTTTTTAGAACAGCTTGTTGTTGAGCCCACTAGGGGATCGGCTGTACTGGATTGGGTATTGTGTAATGAACCGGAGGTGATCAGAGAGGTTGATCTGAAGGAACTCTGAGGAGGCAGTGACCATAACATGATTGAGTTCACTATGAAATTTGCAAAAGAGAAGCTGAAATCTGATGCGTCAGTATTTCAGTGGAGTAAAGGAAATTATAGTGGCATGAGAGAGGAACTGGCCAAAATTGACTGGAAAGGGACACTCGCAGGAAGGACGGCAGAACAGCAGTGGCTGGAGTTTATGCGAGAAGTGAGGAAGGTGCAAGACAGGGATATTCCAAAAAAAGAAGAAATTTTTGAATGGAAAAAGGATGCAACCGTGGCTGACGAGAGAAGTCAAAGCCAAAGTTAAAGCAAAGGAGAGGGCATACAAGGAAGCAAAAATTAGTGGGAAGACAGAGGATTGGGAAGTTTTTAAAAGCTTACAAAAGGAAACTAAGAAGGTCATTAAGAGGGAAAAGATGAACTATGAAAGGAAGCTAGCAAGTAATATCAAAGAGGATACTAAAAGCTTTTTCAAGTATATAAACAGTAAAAGACAGGTGAGAGTAGATATAGGACCGATAGAAAATGATGCTGGAGAAATTGTAATGGGAGATAAGGAGATGGTGGAGGAACTGAATGAGTATTTTGCATCAGTCTTCACTGAGGAAGACATCAGCAGTATACCGGACACTCAAGGGTGGCAGGGAAGAGAAATGTGCACAGTCACAATTACGACAGAGAAAGTACTCAGGAAGCTGAATAGTCTACAGGTAGATAAATCTCCCGGACCAGATGGAATGCACCCTCGTGTTCTGAAGGAAGTAGCTGTGGAGATTGCGGAGTCAATAGTGATGATCTTTCAAAAGTCGATAGATTCTGGCATGGTTCCGGAGGACTGGAAGATTGCAAATGTCACTATGCTATTTAAGAAGGGGGCAAGGAAGCGAAAAGGAAATTATAGACCTGTTAGCTTGACATCGGTGGTTGGGAAGTTGTTGGAGTCAATTGTCAAGGATGAGGTTACAGAGTACCTGGAGGCATATGACGAGATAGGTAGAACTCAGCATGGATTCCTTAAAGGAAAATCCTGCCTGACAAACCTATTACAATTTTTTGAGGAAATTACAAGTAGGCTAGACAAGGGAGATGCAGTAGATGTTGTGTATTTGGATTTTCAGAAGGCCTTTGACAAGGTGCCACACATGAGGCTACTTAACAAGATAGGAGCCCATGGAATTACGGGAAAGTTACATACGTGTATAGAGCGTTGGCTGATTGGCAGGAAACAGAGAGTGGGAATAAAGGGATCCTATTCTGGTTGGCTGCCGGTTACCAGTGGTGTTCCACAGAGGTCCGGGTTGGAGCCGCTTCTTTTTACATTGTACATCAACGATTTGGATTACGGAATAGATGACTTTGAGGCTAAGTTTGCTGATGATGCAAAGATAGGTGGAGGGGCCGGTAGTGCTGAGGAAATAGAGAATCTGCAAAGAGACTTGGATAGATTGGAAGAATGGGCAGAGAAGTGGCAAATGAAGTACAATGTTGGAAAGTGTATGGTTATGCACTTTGGCAGAAGAAATAAATGGGCAGACTATTATTTAAATAGGGAGAGAATTCAAAGTTCTGAGATGCAACGGGACTTGGGAGTCCTCGTGCAGGATACCCCTAAGGCAGTGGTCCCCAACCACTGGGCCGCGGACCGGTACCAGACTGCAAAGCATGTGCTACCGGGCTGCAAGGAAACAATATGATTTGTCGATATGAGTCAGCTGCACCTTTCCTCATTCCCTGTCACGCACTGTTGAGCTTGAATGCATGTGAGGTCATTACCTGTGCGTCATCCATGTCAGCGCGGGAAGGAGATCAACTTCTCGAGCTTGAAAATGACGGTGGGCTGAAAAGTATGTTTCACATAACATCTCTGCCGGCATTCCGGATCAAAGCCAAGGCTGAGTATCCTGAGATAGCCACGAAAGCACTGAAAACATTGCTTCCATTTCCAACATATCTCTGCAATGAATGCAATGAAAACTAAATTGCGAAACAGACTGGACATAAGGAACCCCCTTCGAGTATCGATGTCTCCCATCACCCCTCGATGGCACCGTCTTGTTGCAGGGAAACAAGCCCAAGGCTCCCAGTGATTCAGTGATACTGGTGTGTTGCAGTGATTTTACATGTTCAGTCGGGGAAAATATGTGCTGTGTGTTTAATATCCAAACATTACTTAAAATTGTTATGATGCTATTGACTTATAAGTGACTTATATAACCATATAACAATTACAGCACGGAAGCAGGCCATCTCGGCCCTTCTAGTCTGTGCCGAACGTTTACTCGCAGCTCGACCCACTGACCTGCACTCAGCCCATAACCCTCCATTCCTTTCCTGTTCATATACCTATCCAATGTCCTCCCCTGATAATTGACTTATCACTATATTCATGCGAGGAAAATATGCGCTGTGTGCTTAATATCAAATTCGGTAGATAAATCCTTTTAGAAACAAAATTGAGTGTATTAGCCACTTATTACCTATATTCTGGTCGTGATTAACACCACCCCCCCCCGAACAGAATCGCCAAAAAATGAGTTGTAGAAAAAAAATCGACACATACACGCATGTGCACACGTGTCCGCACAAGGCTTCATGGTCAGTGTAATCTTTCTCCAGGTAAACACAACGTATTTGACTGCTACTCTTGTCTGTTGGCAACCCTACCCCACTGCCGGTCGTCAGGTCTGCAAGAATATTGTCTATATTAAACCGGTCCGCAGTGCAAAAAAGGTTGGGGTCCCCTGCCTTAAGGTTAACCTCCAGGTTGAGTCGGTGGTGAGGAAGCCAAATGGTATGTTGGCATTCATTTCTAGAGGAATAGAGTATAGGAGCAGGGATGTGATGTTGAGGCTCTGTAAGGTGATGGTGAGACCTCACTTGGAGTACTGTTGGCAGTTTTGGTCTCCTTATTTAAGAAAGGATGTGCTGACGTTGGAGAGGGTACAGAGAAGATTCACTAGAATGATTCTGGGAATGAGAGGGTTAACATATGAGGAACGTTTGTCCGCTCTTTGACTGTATTCCTTGGAGTTTAGAAGAATGAAGGGAGACCTCATAGAAACATTTCGAATGTTGAAAGGCATGGACAGAGTGGATGTGGCAAAATTGTTTCCCATGGTGGGGGAGGCTAGTACGAGAGGGCATGACTTAAGGATTGAAGGGCGCCCATTCAGAACAGAGATGTGAAGAAATGTTTTTTAGCCAGAGGGTGGTGAATCTATGGAATTTGTTGCCATGGGCGGCAGTGGAGGCCAAGTCATTAGGTGTATTTAAGGCAGAGATTGATAGATATCTGAGTAGCCAGGGCATCAAAGGTTATGGTGAGAAGGCGGGGAAGTAGGACTAAATGGGAGAATAGATCAGCTTATGATAAAATGGTGGAGCAGACTCGATGGGCCAAATGGCCGAATTCTGCTCCTTTGTCTTAAGGTGTTATGATTGATGCTGCTTTCCTGTGAATCAGTGTTTCATGTAGATGTGCTCAATGGTTAGGTGGGTTTTATCAGTGATGGACAGGGCTGTATCCATACTTTTTGTAGGATTTTCCATTCTGGAACATTGCTGTTTCCGTTCCAGGCTGTGATGCAGCCTGTCAGTATATTCTGAACTACTATAGAAGTTTGTCAAAGTTTTCGATATCATGCCGAATCTACACAAACTCTGAAGGAAGTAGTACAATCCTCTGCAGATTTTTCCAATCCTATGTATTTGCGCTCCACACCAGACTGATGATTTCTAATACTTACAGTTACCAGAAGCCAATTCTTCCCTCAGCTTGACTATTTGAGAAGATGCCAGAAGTTCTGTTTTGGTTAGTTTGGTATAAACAGCTAAGCCCTGGAATCTCTCCCCATGAAACTTAACTATACTAGCAGTGTTTACCCTGGGGACAGAATGTATTCATCAAAGAATTTTGCCAGCAAGATTGCAGCTCTAGTGTAATAATTCCGAGGAAGCTCCTACATGAAGCTTTCCATTCATCTCTTAGGAGCTGCAGGATACCAGGAAAGCAGCTGCTTGTTCATGTAGAATTAGCAGTGAAGGGACTTTGTTGCTGGCTTTAAAATGAACAATTAGAGCAGGGGCTCCCAACCTGGGGTCCATGGACCCCTCAGTCCATAGCATAAAAAAAGGTTGGAACCCCTCAGTTAGAGGTTTTTTTTTCATACAGATAGCAGATTAGGAGAAATGGACATTGTCTAGTTGTTGATGGAGATGACTGATTGGTCATGTCTATTGTCTTTATATTTACAGTTCTGTATTTTTAAAATATTTATATATATATTTTACATTTACAGTACTGTTCTGGTCACCGAATTATAGGAAAGAGGTCAATAAAATTGAGAGAATACAGAGGAGATTTACTAAAATGTTGCCTAGGTTTCATCTCCTAAGTTACAGAGAAAGGTCGAACAGGTTGGGTCTTTATTCTTTGGAGCGTAGAAGGTTGAGGGGGGAACTTGATAGAAGTATTTGAAATTAAGAGTGGGATAGATAGAGTTGACGTGGATAGGCTTTTTCCATTGAGAGTGGGGGAGATTCAAACAAGAGGACATGAGTTGAGAGTTAAAGGGCAAAAGTTTAGGGGTAACATGAGGGGGAACTCCTTTACTCAGAGAGTGGTAGCTGTGTGGAACGAGCTTCCAGCTGAAGTGGTTGAAGCAGGTTCGATGTTGTCATTTAAAGTTAAGTTGGATAGATATATGGACAGGAAAGGAATGGAGGTTTATGGGCTGAGTGCAGGTCGGTGGGAATAGGAGAGAGTAAGAGTTCGGCACGGACTAGAAGGGCTGAGATAGCCTGTTTCCGTGGTGTAATTGTTATATGGTTATATGGTTATATAAGAGATTATTACATCCACACACATGTATACTCTTGCATACTCTGAATAATGGAATAGATGCTTTTGGCTCATCGGAGCGTGCAGTTGTAACAATTTCATTCAGTTGAGAATAATTTCCCACTGTTAGCAATAAGTCATGTTGTTTCTGAACTACAAAATAAACACTGGACAACAAATTTTTTCAAACGTGTTGCTTCCTCAGAATTTTTTTTGGTTTCTGATAGACTGCTTGAAGATGAACACGAATATAATTTCAGCCTAATTGTATCACGTAGAAATTTGGAGAAACAACAAATTAACTTCTATTAAATATACATCAAAGTTGCTGGTGAACGCGGCAGGCCAAGCAGCATCTATAGAAAGAGGTGCAGTCGACGTTTCAGGTCGAGACCCTTCGTCAGGACTGACTGAAGGAAGAGTGAGTAAGGGAGTAACGTCGACTGCACCTCTTTCTATAGATGCTGCTTGGCCTGCCGCGTTCACCAGCAACTTTGATGTATGTTGCTTGAATTTCCAGCATCTGCAGAATTCCTGTTGTTTGTTTCTATTAAATATAATATGTTTAATTGCGTAATGGTGCTGATGCTTTGCAATAGTTCAGCTAAGTTAAAAATATTTTGTTAATGATTTTCATTTGTACTCAGTGTCTGAGTGTCCGACAACAATTCGCCAGTATTGATGGATTCCAGTTGTCCTGGTATCTTTTCTCCATGACTGCAATGTCCTGGTGAAACCTTTCACCATGCTCGTCACTAACAGCACCAAGATTTGCAGGGAAGAAGTCTAAATGGGAATGCAGAAAATGAATCTTTAGCGACATGTTGCATTTCATAGTTTTAGATGCTTGAAGCATGCTTTCAGTCAGCTGCATATAGTTTGGTGCTCTGTAGATGCCGAGAAAAATTTCAACAACTTCCTTGAATGTCTTCCATGTGATTTTTTCAAGTCCCACTAGGAATTCTTCAAATTGCCTGTCATTGATGACCTGATTGATTTGCGGACCATCAAAAATGCTTTCCTTGATCTTGGCATCAGTTATTCTGGGAAACATCTGTCTGAAATGTCAAAACCCTTCATAGAAATTTTTGTGCCTAGTGATAGCAAATTCCATCCTTACGGTCCTGAACCCAATAATTATTACTAAAACCTGTCCTGCCATGCAGCAGCTGCACCGCCTAAGCGTGCCCAAGCATTCCTGGACAAGATAGGAAACTTTCCAGCTTATGTTGTAGGCAACATTTTAATTGACTTGAGTTATGAATTGAAATAATAAATATAAGTTTATTAAGAAATGGTGTGTGATAGGGAGATTTCAAGGTGATTTTCATGATCAGTAGCCCAAAACTCATAAGATACACCTAAAGGTATTCAGGGAGCAAAATCTTTGTTGTCCAGTGAAATCAGTTATAATGGGTTCCGTCAATCAAAAAAAAGTCACCACTTTGCTTCTCTCAACATGAATTGCTGCATATAAGTTGTTACCAAGATTATTTTGTTCTGTCGACTATTTAAAAAAACTGTCAAATATCCTTGGTAACTGTGCAGGAAATGACAAGTAGGAGAAAAATATATTGTGTTTACTGGTTTTTAATGTTTGTGGATGACAAGAAAGAATTGGAGAAATATAAATTCATACGAGTGTGGTTGAGGAAAAATCAGAATGGTTGAATTTTCTAAATTGAAAACAAAGAAGAATTTAATGGGGCATAAAGTATGATGAGGTGGATGGAGAATGGTGTTAGATTTTAGAGAAGAATTCATTGCTGTGTGTGCCTCCAAATATGGAAGAAACCCAGGAAAGGGAGATAATTCAAATATTTTTCATATTTTCTTATGGTGTAGAAGGAAACCTTTTGGTCCATCTCTGAGCAATCCCATGAATCCCATTTCCCTGTCTTTTCTCTCTAACCCAGGGCTTCCCAACCTGGGGTCAGTTAATGGTAGGGGTTCATGGCATAAAAAGGGTTGGGAAGCTCTGCTCTAACCTATTGTCTGTCACATGCATGCCCATTTTAATCACTATAGCAACTCTAGGAATATTTTGTTTACACCTCAATAGATTTTTGTTTGTTCAAATGTTATTGTTTCCTCTATAATTTTTATCTCTGATTTTCTTGTGATTGTTGTGCATCTAATGCTATGGGCTGGTGAGGCTGCTGCAAGGATGTTCTTCATTGCATCCGTGTTCGTGTGCTAAGTCAAGAGTCCTGAATGCAGTAAATGAGGTTGGAGGCTGCATGTGAATCTTTGTCTGACACGGAAGGGCTGTTTGTTCTTGGAAGGCGTTGAGGAAGGAGGTGTAGGAACCAGTGTTGTTCCTCATACAGTCAGAGAAGAGGGGGGTGGGTGCAGGTTGGCCAGGAAATCACCCTGCGGAAATCTGAATCAGGCAGAGATGGGAATATGTGACTGCTGGTGGGACCCCTCATTACAGCTAATGGGAATGACAAAGTATGATGTAGAAGATGTGAAGCCTGGTGGGGTGAATGGTGACGACCAAAGGAATCTTTCTCTGTGGTGTCTGGGTGGAGAGGGTTGGGTAGTAAGAGCAGAAGTCCAAGAAATGGAGGAAATACAAGTGATGGCTCATTAAACCAATATTCAGGGGATGATATATTTCCTATAGCAGGAGTATATCTCAGGTGTCCTAGGCCTGAAGGACCCTTTCCTATTCCCACATTTTTGCAGTAACCTATTATTTTTATTTGTAATATAAGAATTATTAAGTCTGTAGGCTGTTTACTAACAATATCCTCCACGACCTGGATCAACACACGTTGACATTGTCTGGAGGCTTGCGTACTTCAAGGACTCTATCAGGCAATGCCAACTTAGGGCCACTCATTTTGGAGAGGCTGTGGCCAAGATGCCAGATGAAAATCGATCCAACCCCGACTCCGGAACGGATAGACTCATGTCTGCCCCTCCCTGACCACACTTCAATTAGAAGCATGAATGCCATACGAAACAACAAAGGTTTCAAAGGTACATTTAATGTCAGAGAAATGTATACAATATACATCCTGAAATACATTTTCTTCGCAACCATCCAAAAAAACAGAGAAGTGCCCCACAGAATGAATGACATTAAAATGTGAGAACAGCAAAGCCCATCCCCCAGCTCCCCCCTCCCTTGCGTAAGCAGCAGCAAAGCTACAATCCCCTCTCCCCCACCAACAAAATAGAAGCATTGGCACTCACCACCGAGCACTGAAGTGTGCAGCAAAGCTTCAGCAAAGACACAGACTTGCAGTACCCCAAGGACTACTCGTTCACCCGATATTCGACATACCACAGGCTCTCTCTCCCTAATAAGGGAGAAAGGGGTGTCCCCGTTTCACAGTGAGAGGGGAGACATAACAAACAACTTGCTGATTTATGATGTTGGAAGTCTGTTGTGTTGCTTTTTCCAAGCTCACTGCCCAAAGAACTCGAATCTCTGGGCACACAGCCAGCAGCCAGCTCGCTGCTTTTGATCTTCCATGTACTCCCACAACACACCGAATTCCTGCAGAGGCACCGACCTCGGTCCGCCCGTCTCCAGAGCCACGAGATCCCAGAACTCCAAAGGGGAGCTAATTTCCGAGGCCGCATCCTTAGCATATCGAATAATGGCCCGTCGTGAAACCCCGAGAGCGGGTCGCATTCCTGCAAAGAATCCTCTTGTATCATCAACGTGTAACTGCAGGTCACGGTCTTCAAAAGAACCCTGAAAGGGAAAAATAGAGATAGCTACACCTTTAGTTTAGAGGAACACCTTATATTCCGTCTGGGTAGCCTCCAACCTGATGGCATGGACATCGACTTCTCTAACTTCCGCTAATGCCCCACCTCCCCCTCGTACCCCATCTGTTATTTATTTTTATACACACATTCTTTCTCTCACTCTCCTTTTTCTCCCTCTGTCCCTCTGAATATACCCCTTGCCCATCCTCTGGGTTCCCCCCACCTTGTCTTTCTTCCCGGACCTCCTGTCCCATGATCCTCTTGTATCCCTTTTGCCAATCACCTGTCCAGCTCTTGGCTCCATCCCTCCCCCTCCTATCTTCTCCTATCATTTTGGATCTCCCCCTCCCCCTCCAACTTTCAAATCTCTTACTAGCTCTTCCTTCAGTTAGTACTGACGAAGGGTCTCGGCCTGAAACATCGACTGTACCTCTTCCTAGAGATGCTGCCTGGCCTGCTGCGTTCACCAGCAACTTTGATGTGTGTTACTTGAATTTCCAGCATCTGCAGAATTCCTGTTGTTTGCACTGTTAGGTGCCATTGTTTCTTCTAAGCTCCTTCTCCAACAAAATGCATTAAAATTACATTGTCTTGCAGCGCAGTAGGTTCCTCGGGGTCAATATCACAAATGACCTGACTTGGTTCAACCAAGCAGAGTTCACTGCCAAGAAGGCCCACCAGCGCCTTTACTTCCTGAGAAAACAAAAGGAATTTGCCCTGTCCCCTAAAACCTTCACTAATTTTTATAGATGCACCGTAGAAAGCATTCTTCTAGAGCACATCACAACCTGGTATGGAAGTTGTCCTGTCCAAGACCGGAAGAAGCTGCAGAAGATTGTGAACATGGCACAGCACATCACACAAACCAATCTTCCGTCCTTGGACTCATTTTATGCTGCACGCTGTCGGAGCAGTGCTGCCAGGATAATCAAGGACACAACCCACCCAGCCAACACACTTTTTGTCCCTCTTCCCTCCGGGAGAAGGCTCAGGAGCTTGAAGACTTGTACGGCCAGATTTGGGAACAGCTTCTTTCCAACTGTGATAAGACTACTGAATGGATCCTGACCCGGATCTGGGCCGTACCCTCCAAATATTCTTTTTTTTTTTTGCACTGCCTTACTTTCCATTTTTAAAATTTTCTATTTATGATTTATAATTTAAATTATTAATATTTACTATCGATTTGTAATCCAGGGAGTGGGAAGCGCAGGATCAAATATCGCTGTGATGATTGTACGTTCTAGTATCAATTGTTTGGCGACAATGAAGTATAAAATATAAAGTAGCATCGAGGTTAACATAACGCTATTACAGAGCCAGCAACCTGGGTTCAAATCCTACCGCTGTCTCTAAGGAGTCTGTACGTACTCACCAATGACGGCGTGGGTTTCCTTTGGGTGCTCTGGTTTCTTCCCACAGATGAAAAACATACGGGTTAGAAGGTTGATTGGAAAGGCCTGTTAGCATGCTGAATCTCTAAATAAAGTAAAAATAAATATTTATTGCAGTGATAACCAAACCACTGAACTAATGGAAATTTATCTGTTTAACGTATTGTTTTATAATAAATGTAGTATGATTAGGTTGGTGGTATAAGGAGGTATAAGTGCTCCTTCCCTCCGCTAACCTGCAGGTTGCCCTTGGGCAAGGTGTAGCACCTGTTTAGCCCCCGATCAGGGTCACATGAACCCATGGGAGCAGGTTGTGCATGGTTGTATGAGCAGCTGGTGCATATCACAAGTCCTGGTTAAGTGACCACTGATGCCAGTTAGTCTCTGAAGAGTACTGATTATGGCTGGGGTCACTTGTTTTGTAAAGGCAGTGCCGAGAAGAAAGCAATGGTAAAGCACTTCTATTAAAAAAAAATTGCCAAAAACAATCATGGTCATATAACATGACACATAACAAATTAACTTATATAAGGATTGTGGATTCAAACTTATATTTTGCTATTCTCCAAAGAGAAGTTTCTCTACCAACATCATTGCAGAATGAATACATTTAATGGATTATGACCTCATTCTACTCAAGGAATATGGGTGTTGATGAGTAATCTAAAAGTCCTGGGCTAATGATCCAGAAAACATAAATTCCAATCCCACCTTGGCAGCTGGACAACTTAAATGCAGTCAATTAAATGAATCTGAAATTAAAGAGCAAGTAGCAGTGATGATGATCATGAAAATACCATTTAGTCATAAA
Organism: Mobula hypostoma; assembly: GCF_963921235.1. Lineage (NCBI taxonomy): Eukaryota > Metazoa > Chordata > Chondrichthyes > Myliobatiformes > Myliobatidae > Mobula > Mobula hypostoma. Next base: position 17,053,826 of record NC_086099.1, on the reverse strand, counting down.
AAATCCATCTGGTCTCCCAATGTCCTTGAAGGAAGGAGATTGGCTTCTCTGAGATGTGATATTAAGGTGGTTGCCTCTAATTGTCATTTAAAATTGAGTGACAAGCCATGGTGCTATGCCAGCCCACACAATTGCAAATTGCAGTAACAGGTTAAGTGGAAAAAATCTGGCAAATATAGTGAAATGCAGGAAAATGTCAAAGTTCCCATTTTTTAAAATTTATTTTATTTAGTGAAATAACACAGTAATAGGTCCTTCCAACCCAACGAACCCACAACACCCAGTTGCACCCATGTGACCAATTATTCTACTCACCCATATGCATAGTTCCCTCTAAGTTGTGCGCGTGTGCGCGCACACACCTTTTTCAACCAGCGCACAAAACGTTAGTTACCTAAAATAATGTAGTAGTTAATAATTATACTTATTGAAAATAATCTTTTAGCTAACTGTTTCTGTTAACTAGTTAGTAGGTTTTTCAAATACCACAATGCACATCACTAATTTATGTCACCTCACCTATCCTGTTCCGGTTTGTACAGCTGCATCACGGTGGCAGCCATGTTTGATGGACAGTGTTCATATCATAAAGTTTACAAAGATCTATTTCAAATCCTGTAGATAGCTTACAAAGTTTTTATTGGGATAAATATTGATTCACTATGTCGAATTCAAAAGAAGCGAAGGGCGTGAAGCGCAAAAGAACGTTATTTAAAGTTGAATGGCTTAACAAAATAGTAGAAACCCACGCAGTCATGGAAAGAACGTACAAACTCCTTACAGACAGCAGAGGAATTGAATCTGGGTTGCTGGCCCTCTGCTAACACTACGCTAACCACTACACTATCATGCCAATCTCAAACTTATTTTGATAGGAGAAATAAAAAAAATTTCTAAATAGTGAAAGTGCAGAGTGGTCTGGGTGTCTCGGTAGCAGTTTTGCAAAAGTCTGATGTCCAAGATTTGCAGGTAATTACACATATTAACATAATATATTGCTTATTGAGATGACCCAGCTGGTGGCGTAGTGGCATCAGTGCCGGACTTCGGGACGAAAGGTCCCGAGTTCAGTCCAGCTGGCTCCCCTGCACGCTTTCCATCCGTGCTGGGTTACCAGCTGGTGATCTCTTTGGAAACTCGCCCGGTAGAAGGCAATGGCAAACCTCTGCTGTAACTTGCCTCGTACGTGGTTCCCCACTATGTCAGAGAGGCGTGGAGGGAAATCGTCTGCTAACCGGGGAAACTGCGGATGTGACGTACCTTTCCTATTGTTCATTGATGATGAAATTAGATAAAAATAAGAAATTATGTTTTAGGTACTCAGGGCATTTGTAAGACCATACCAGGCCTATTACAGTAATGTGTTTGTCAATGTGGAGCGGAGGGTGAGTTTGTAAATCTGGCAGGAGCAAAGGATGTTGGGAATGGTGAGGGCAGAACACCACAGGAGGGGTGTGGCACAGGCGGCAGAGACCGAGTGCCGGGGTGGAGGGTGGCACAGGTACAAAAACGCTCAGCCCTGAGATACCAGGCAAGGTCATTTAATTCCAAGCAATTGGTCTATTGATCATTACAGAATGTCTCTCTGGTGCCTCCCACTCCCTCACTTCTCTTTTCCCCTTTACCCAACCATAATTCCCCTCTCTCTGTCACCTTTGCACTCTGAGTCCACCATAGAGACCCATATCAGAATAAGGTTTATCATCACTGACATATGTTATGCAAACAACAGGAATTCTGCAGATGCTGGAAATTCCAGCAACACACATCAAAGTTGCTGGTGAACGCAGTAGGCCAGGCAGCATCTCTAGGAAGAGGTACAGTCGACGTTTGAGGCCGAGACCCTTCGTCAGGACTAACTTATGCAATCTGTCTTTATTTACAGCAGCAGTACAGTGCAATACGTAACTACTGTACTGTGCAAAAGTCTTAGCCTCCCTAGGTATATATTAGTACTAAAGACCTTTGCACAGTACAGAATATATAGAATTGGTCTCCTTATTAGAATAATCAATGTATAAATGTAGCAGTAGAGCACTTCAATGTAGAAACAGGCCCTTTGGCCCATCTAATCCATGGTGACCTGTTTTTTTTGCCTAGTCTCATCTTCCCTGTCCTGGACCAGAACTTTCCATACTTCTCTCATCTAAATCTCCTTTAAATATTGCAACTGAATCCACATGCAGCACTTTGCTGGCAGCTCATGGCACAATCACAGCACCCTCTGCGTGAAGAATCTCCCCCTCAGGTTCCCATTAAATATTTCCCATTTCACCTGAAACTTACGACCACTAGTTCTAGTCTCACCCAACCTTATGTGGAGACGCCTGCTTGCATTTACCCTATCTGTACCCCTCATAATTTTGTATGCCTCTGTCAAATCTCCCCTCCTTCTCCTTCACTCCAGGGAATAAAGTCTTAACCTATTCAATCTTTCCCTATTACTCAGGTCCTCAAGTCCCAGCACATATATACTTGTAAATTTTTGCTGCAGTCTTACAAACTTATTGATAGCTTTCCTGTAAGTAGGTGAACACAACTGCACACAACATTCCAATGTCAGCTTTCCAGCGTCTTATACAAATACAGTACATCCCAGCTCTCCTGTAGTCAGTGGTATACAGTATCTATTAAAAGCATGTGTTCAAAGCCTATTTTTCCTCCTTTTAAATGACCTGTTGTGTTTTTCCAGCATTCTACTTTATTTAAGATTAACAGTATCTGCTCTGTATCTCACAATCCAGACGTTTTTGTTTCTCTCCTTTATTCAACACTCTCCCTCTCTCTACACCTCCTGACACAATAGCTGGCATTTATAAGGCTTCAGTGGCATCTCTTTGCCAATAACAGATGAAGGGTCTTCACTGACACATCAGCTGTTCGTTTCCCTCCACAGATTCTGCGTGAGACTCTGCGCTCTTCCAGCAGTTTGTTTTTTGATGCCCAAGTATTCATTTAGTTGGAGCTAGGACATATAAGACCATAAGACATAGGGGTAGAATTCGGTCTTTCAGCCCATTGAATCGTTCTGCCATTACATCTTTTCAGCCCATCACCCCTGTCGACAGAAGCTCGGCAGACTCCTCTCTCATGGGCCTGTCTTTTAACTTAACCCCTGATGTCATCCATCTTTGAAGATCCGTCCCCTCCCAGGCATGAGGTCTTTGGAGCATCTGTTGGCATTTCTGTAGCACTGGGCTTTTCCAGGATGGGCTTGCTAGCCCTATGCCCAAAGGTCTCGGCGTGAAACGTCAACTCTTTTCCATAGGTGCTGCCTGGCCTACTGAATTCCTCCAGCATTTTGTGTGTGTTGCTTGGATTTCCAGCACCTGTAGACTTTCAAACGCAAACACGAGGAAATCTGCAGATGCTGGAATTTCACCAGCAACTTTTATTTGTGTTACCTGTAGATTTTCTCTTGTTTTCTCTTCCTCTCACAGCTCTATCTGTGGCAGAGTTGCCATTCCATCAAGGGGGACTTAATATCCTTCTTAACCACATTCTCCTGCCTTCTGTGTATAACCATTGACACCCTGAATAATCAAGAACCTGTCAAACTGTACTTTAAATATTCCCAATAACTTGGCCTGCACAGCTGTCTGCGGCAATGAATTCTACAGATTCACCACCGCTGGCTCCTTCCCATCTCTGTTGCAATAGGATGCCCATGTATTCTGAGGCTGTACTCTCTGGTTGTAGAATTTCCATATTCAATAGGTTTCAATGTGATCCCCTGTTTCCCACCCCCCTCCCAGCCTTCCGTTCTTGTAAACTCCAGTGAAAACATGCCCCCAGTCATCAAATGCTTCTCATACGTTAACCCTTTAACTCCTGGCAGCATTCTCATGAATATCATCTGGATCCTCTCCAATGCCAGCACATCGTTTCTCAGATAAAGGGCTCAAAGCTGCTCACAATACCCCAAGTGTGGTCTAAACAATATTTTATAAAGCCTCAGCATTATATCCTTACTTCAATATTCTACTTTTCTCAAAATGAATGCTAATGTTGCATTTGCCTTCCTCACCAGCAACTAAACCTGTAAGTTAACCTTTAGGGCAGGGCTTCCCGGACTTTGTTATACATTGGACCAATACCATTAAGTAAGGGGTTCGTGGACCCCAGGTTGAGACTCCCAAGTCCATTTGTATCTCTGATTTCTGAATTTACTTGACATTTAGAAAATAGTCTACACCTTTATTTCTTCTACCAAAGTACATGACCATACAGTTCCCGACCCTGGATTCCATCTGCAGCTTCTTTGCCCATTCTCTTAATCTGTCCAAATCCTTCTGCAGACTCCCTGATTCCTCAGCATTACCTGCACCCCCACCTATCTTTGTATCCTTTGTAAACTGGCCGCAAAGCCATCAATTCCATACAGAGCATTGACAAATAACGTGAAAAGAATTGGTCTTAACAACAACCTCTGCAGAACACCACTAGTCACTGGCAGCCAATGAGTCAAGGCCCCCTTTGTTAACACTTTTCACCTCCTGCTAGTCAGCTGATCTTCTATCCTTGTGAGTGCCTTTCCTGTAATGCCATGGGTCGGCCCGAAATGCCGACTGTACTTTTTTCCATAGTTACTGCCTGGCCTCCTGAGTTCCTTCAGTATCTTGTGTGTGTTGTTTAGATTTCTAGCATCTGCAGATTTTCTCTTGTCTGGGTTCTTGTTAAGCAACCTCATGTGCGGCAACTTGTTAAAGATCTTCTGAAATCCAATAGACCAAGTCCATTAACTCTCTTTCATCTATCCTGCCTGTTATTTCCTTAAAGAATTCCAATAGATTTGTCAGGCAAGATTTTCCAGGAAGGAAACCATGCTGATTGCAGTGTATCTCTGTGTACCTCACTAATTTGCTCTCTATTTCACAGTTCTAGATGGTATAGTTTCTGTCCTATATTCAATACTCTCCCTCTCTCTGCAATCCTCCTGATAGACTAGCTGACATTTTTAAGTGTTCATCAGCCTCCCTTTGCCATGCTTTCTTCTCGCTCTTGCCACCAGAAAGGAGGTACAGGAGCCTCAGGTCCCACACCACCAGGTTCGGGGACAGTTATTAGCCTCAACCATCAGACTTTTGAGCCAGAGGAGATAACTTCACCCACCCCAATACTTAACTGATTCCATAATCACACTTTGAAGAACTCTACAACTCATATATATTGAATAATATATATTTATTATTATTATAGTCTTTTTAAATTTTTTTGCATTTGCACCATGTGTTGTCTTTTGCATGTTGGTTGTTTGTCCCTCATAGTTTTGTGTAGTTTTTCATTGATTCCTTTGCATTTGCTGTGAATGTCTGCAAGAAAATCAGTATCAGGGTTGTATATGGTGATATATATGTATTTTGATAATAAATTTACTTTGAATGTTGAACATTGAAAGGTCTTCACCGACACGTCGACTGTCTATTTCCCTTTGCAGATGGTGCCTGACACACTAAGTTCCTGCAGCAGTTTGTTTTCTGATATGTTAAATTTAATTTGGTGGAGCTAGAACATACAATTTTATGCAGCTAATTAGCAGAAGTGTTTAACATATATGACAGTGGAGTGCAACTGAACTGACTATGCTGGCCCCTAATATATATCCTTTGTATGTTTTCTAGCAAATGATTGCTATGGGTGACAGCCATCAAAAGCAGGATGTTTAAATCCTTTACATGCTATAGACGGTGTTTAACAATTCTATAAGCATAGAGCAAAACTCTGTTGTTTCACTTTTGATTTGTTAAGTAACGGGGAGGATAGATAATGAGAAAACCCTGCTTCATTGATGAAGTTCCATCAACATTATCGTGTTTTCAAGCATCTATAGCAGAATTGCCAAGTGGGTATCTCATCCTGATGTAATAACCATCACTCAGTGAGATGGTAAAGCTGAAGCTTTATAAGATATTTGTCAGGCTGCATTTGGAATATGGTGAGCAGTTTTGGGTCTCTTATCTCAGAAAGGATGTGCTAGCATTGGAGAGGGTCTAGAGCAGATTCACAAGAATGATCTTAGGAATGAATGAGTTGATGTATGAGGAGTATTTAATGGCTCTGGGCATGCACTTACCCGAGCTTAGAAGAATGAGGGATGTTCTCATTGAAACCTATCGAATATTGAAAAGCCTAGACAGAGTGGACGTGGAGTGGATGTTATCTGTTGTGGGGGAGTCCAGGACCAGAGGGCACAGCCTTGGAATAGAAGAACATCCTTTTAACCAGAGGGTGGAGATTCTGTGGAATTCATTGCCACAGGCAGCTGTTGAGGCCAAGTCATAGAGTATATTTAAAGCAGAAGTTCATAGATTCTTGACTAGTACAGGTGTCAAAGGTTACAGAGAGAAGGCAGAGAATGGGGTTGAGAGGGAAAATAGACCAAACACGACGGAATGGTGTAGTTGGCTCGAAGGGCCGGATGAACTGATTCTGCTCCTATGTTTTATCATCTTAAGGTCTAAACTTTCGGCAATTCCTTTCACATCAGGAAACAAATGAAAGCAATTGTTGTCAACAACTATCTGTCTGTAATGTCCCACAAAAGCTGAGTCAAGTTTCAAAATGTTTTTATGAAATGTGCAGCTACCAGCAGCACAAGAAATTGTCCTTATATTCCCGAATTTCAATTCCATTCGGCCTATTGTCAATCTTAATCAAATGATGAATCACATTGTCAACTGGTAGAAGCTGCTCACCAATAATCTGCACTCTGGGTCTGGCTGGAATACCTCTTGGACTATGTAGCTCCAAACCTGACAGCAATGTTGGTCCAGAAGTAGAAAAAGATTGGAGTGTTCAGAAAGGAGGTATGAATGCTGGCTCTTGACATGCTGGTAGCATCTGATTGAGTTTGATAACAAGGAATTTTTGTAAATTTATTAAGTGGAAAATATCATCTTTGACTGTGAGGTTTATAAATAGGGCATATGCCAGCAAATGTTGAAAATCCAAAGCAACACACACTAAATGCTGTAGGAACTCAACATTTGGTGTAAATGCAAGCAGATTTTTTTTCCCCGTAAGGATGGGTGAGATGAGAACTAGAGGTCATAGGTTGAGGGTGAAAGCTTGTATGAACATATAAAATCATTGCAACACACCAATATCGCTGAATCAGTGGGAGCCCTAGGCTTGTTTTCCTGCAACAACACGGTCCTATCGAGGGGTGATGGGAGACAGCAATACTCAAGGGGGGTTCCTTATGTCCAGTCTATTCCGCAATTTAGTTTTCGTTGCATTCATTGCAGAAAACTCCGCTTTGCAGAAATATGTTGGAAATGGAAGCAACGTTTTCAGTGCTTTCATGGCTATCTCAGGATATTCAGCCTTGACTTTGATCCAGAATGCCAGCAGAGATGTTATGTCAAACGTACTTTTCAGCCCACCGTCATTTGCAAGCTCGAGGAGTTGATTTTTTTTCCCGCACTGACCTGGGTGATTCACCGGGGACATTCACAAATGGGTCACGGACCCATTCCTTTGCACGTCCTGGGTCACTGATGACCTCGCGTGCATTAAAATTTAACAGTGCGTGACGGGGAATGAGGAAAGGTGCAGCTGACTCATATCGTTTTATATCGCCAAATCATATTGTTTCCTCGCGGCCCGGTGGTTGGGGACCACTCTTAGCACGAAGAGAGACCAATCAGGTTGCTCGCTCTTTCTCGCCCTCTCAAAAAAATCTATTTCCAGGATATTGTATATAATTTCCGGGTGTCAGGGAACCACTATCGATATGCGGGAGACTCCCAGAACTTCCGGGAGAGGTGGGATGCCTGGCTTACTGACACCCAGCTACAATTTTTGGGAACAAATTGGGTAGCGTTTGCAACTGACCTCACTAGTGTTCATTTAAGCAAATCAGGCTCTTGAATCAGCATGGTTAACCTCATTCACCTCAACACTAAACTGATTCCACAGTCTGTGGTCTCTCCAACTCACATTCTCAGCGTTATGTATAGACTTACGCAATGTATGCATGCATTTATTCGTTTATCTGTCTGTCTGTCTATTTATGTGTGTTTGCAATAGTTTGTTTTCTTTTGCACATTGGTTGTTTGTTAGTCTTTGTGTGTGTAATTTTTCATTGATTCTTTTGTATTTCTCTGTTCTGCTGTGAATGTCTGCAAGAAATCAAATCTCAGGGTAGTATATAGAGATATATAATGTATTTTGATTATAAATTTACTTTGAACTTTAAAATCTGTTACTTCCACCCTCTCAAATACCTCAGACCTGTTGCTTAGAGAGATGCACCCTTGGGTTCTGAAGGAAGTAGCTGGAGAGATTGCGGAGGCATTAACAATGATCTTTCAAGAATCGATTGACTCTGGCAATGTACCGGATGACTGGAAAATTGCAAATGTTACTCTGCTATTTAAGAAGGGTGGGAGGCAGCAGAAATTTCATTATGTGCTGTGTCACATGACGTGTGACCGTTGTCTTCCTGTGACCATGATCACATAGAACATAGACACAGGAACAGGCATTCAGTCCACAATGTTCTGCCAAACCAGCTAAAATGTAAATTAAAAGTATGCCCCAAAACTAATCTCTCTTCCCTACTCAATGCCCATATCCCTCCATCTTCCTCATATCCATGTGCCCATCTAAACGTCTCTCAAAAGCCTCCAATGTATTTGTCTCTACCACCAGACCAGGCAGTGCATTCCAGGCATCCACCTGTTTTTAATTTTTGATGTTGTTGCTTTTTTGCTCTATAGCATGCCAACACATCAAAGCCAATTCCCAATACATGTAAATTATATAGTGAATAAAGTTGATGCTTGATGGATTCAGTAAGTGGTTGTCCCCTATGGGACGTAGAAACTTTGCGGTACAAATTCGTGCTCTGCTGAACAACCTTACCTGGAATTGTTGGACCTAAGTGTTTTTCTCTGCGCTGTATGAAATTGATAACAAAGGCAGGAAGCTGTGCTCTATCTGAGTAGTTCAAGCTGCTCCCGGCAGTGTCAGAAGTAAAAGGTTGAGTTGCATTAGGATCTTAGCTCTTAAGTGGAGCATAGATCATCAATGACCTCCCATAGAACCATAGAACATGACAGCATAGAAAACAGGCCATTCGGCCCTTCTAGTCTGTGCCGAAACTTTATTCCACTAGTCCCATTGACCTGCACCCAGTCCATAACCCTCCAGACCTCTCCCATCCATGTACCTATCCAATTTATTCTTAAAACTTAAGAGTGAGCCCGCATTTGCCACGTCAGATGGCAGCTCATTCCACACTCCCACCACTCTCTGAGTGAAGAAGTTCCCCCTAATGTTCTCCCTAAACCTTTCCCCTTTCACTAGGGTGAAAGGGTGAAAGCCAGATCCTCTCATATTTATCTCTCCTAATCTAAGTGGAAAGAGCCTACTCGCATTTACTCTGTCTATACCCCTCATAATTTTGTAAACCTCTATCAAATCCCCCCTCATTCTTCTATGCTCCAAGGAATAAAGTCCTAACCTGTTCAGTCTTTCCCTGTAACTCAACTCCTGAAGCCCCGGCAACATCCTAGTAAATCTTCTGTGCAATCTTACTGATATCCTTCCTATAGTTAGATGACCAGAACTGCACACAATACTCCAAATTTGGCCTCATCAATGTCTTACACAACCTCACCATAACATCCCAACTCCTATACTCAGTACTTTGATTTATGAATGCCAGGATGCCAAAAGCCTTCTTTGTAACCCTGTCTACCTGTGACGCCACTTTCAGGGAATTATGTATCTGAACTCCCAGATCCCTTTATTCTTCAGCACTCCTCAGTGTCCTAACATTTACTGTGTATGTCCTACCTTGATTTGTCCTTCCAAAATGCAACACCTCACACTTGTCTGCATTAAGTTCCATCTGCCATTTTCTGCCCCATTTTTCCAGTTGGTCCAGATCCCTCTGCTAGCTTTGAAAGTCTTCCTCGTTGTCCACAACACCTCTAATCTTAGTGTCATCAGCAAACTTGCTGATCCAATTTACGATATTATCATCTGGATCATTGATATAGACAACAAACAACAATGGTCTCAGCACAGATCCCTGAGACACACCACTAGTCACAGGCCTCCACTCTGAGAAGCAATCATCCACTACCACTTTCTGTCTTCTCCCACACAGCCAATTTCGAATCCAGTTTACAACCTCTCCATGGACACCTAATGTCTGAACCTTCTGAACCTCCTGTGGGACCTCGTCAAAGGCCTTACTAAAGTCCATGTAGACAACATCCACAGCCTTTCCTTCATCTACTTTCCTGGTAACCTCCTCAAAAAACTCTACAAGATTTGTTAAACATGATCTACCACGCACAGAGCCATGCTGACTATCCTTAATCAGCCCTTGGCTGTCCAAATACATGTATATCCGATCTCTCAGAACACCTTCCATTGATTTACCTACTACTGATGTCAGGCTCACCGGCCTGTAATTCCCTGGTTTACTTCTGGAGCCTTTTTTAAAAAGTGGAACAACATGAGCTACCCTCCAATCCTCTGGCACCGCACACCTTGGTTATAAAAATTTTAAGTATTTCTGCCAGGGCTCCTGCAATTTCTACACTAGTCTCTCTCAAGGTCCAAGGAAATATCATGTCAGGCCTGAGGGATTTATCTATCCTTATTTGCTGTAAGGCCGCAAGCGCCTCCTCCTCCTACTATCCATCAGCCTCTGAAATCGATAGTATGGTTGGAGTTCATCAATGCGTTTTGAAATCCATAGCATCCACACTACAGGGGATTGTCCCACACAGCTTCAGCAGAGCCCTGTTGGCCGGCCTTGCCCATTTCCACCTCTCATGGCGGGGACGCAGTGTTGGAGTGGCAGAAGTAAAAGGTGCCAAGCATCAAATTTCATAACTATCCCAGCCTAATATGTGAGTGTCCATCTCAGAAGCACAAATTGGAAACCTGAATGTACATTTAAGGAAATGTTTGAAGTGCTCTCTTTTTTTAACATGGCCAATCCACTTTAACCTCAACCATGCCTCTCAATTGTTGAAAGCAAGGACTCTGTAATTACAGTGGTACACTATATTTGTCTTTATTGCAAAAGGATTTGTGTGCAAGGGCCAGGTTGTTCACACTGTTAGTGGAACTCCAGCTGAGGTTAGAGCGTAGAACAGAACAGCAGAGGAACTTCAGCCCACTATGTTGAGTCAAAATACTTCAATTAGTAATCAAAGGGTAATTTCTCCTGCCTACTCAATGACCAATCCTTCCCTTTCCTCTACATTCATATCTCTATCTAAGAACCTCTTGAACAGTGAATGAGTCTAGCACCAGAGGACTAATCCTCAGAGGCAACCCCTTAGAACTGAGATGAAGGTAGGAGAATGGGGTTGAGAGTAATAATAAATCTGCCATGATCGGACCAATTGGCCTAATTCTACTCCAATGTCTTACGGTCTAAAACAATCGAAAGTTGTTTATGCTCTCTTTATAGGTGATACTTCAAATCCAGGCAGTGTCCCAATGAACTGTTTCTGCAACTGTTCCAAAACCTCCACATCCTTTCTGCACGTAGTAATCAAAATTGCACACTGTCCTCTCAATGTGACCTGACCAACCAAAGTTAATATGCTTCCTTAATCTTATACTCTTGGGTGGCTGGTGGGAGGTAAGTCTCTACCAAAGGAGGCGTAAGGTGCTCCTTCCCTCCGCTAGCCTGCAGGTCCCCCTAGGGTATGGTGTAGCGCCTGCTTAGCCCCTTCCTCCCTGATCAGGGTCACTTGAAGCCATGGGAGCAGGTGGTGGATGGTCATATGAGCCAGCTAGTGCATATCACAATCCTAGTTATGTGACAACTGGCACTAGGCTGACAGTCTCTGAAGAGTGTTGATAATTGCTGGGGTCATCCATCTTGTAAAGGCACTGCCCAGAAGGTGGCAAAGGCAAACCACTTCTGTAGAAAAATTTGACATGAACACTTATGGTCATGAGATGACAATCGCTCATGTCATATGACACGGCACATAATGAAGATAGTGATGATTTTTAAACTCAATATATCAACTGTCAAAGACAAGCCTGCCGTATATTTTCTCTACTCTATTTACTTGTGTTGTTTCTTTCAGAGAGTCATAGAGTACTACAGCAGAGAAATGGGCCCTTTGACTCATTTAGTCCACGCTGAACAATGGGCTTGTGCCCCAATATGAGTACACAGGTACTCCTAAAAATCCTACCATTTACTGTATACTTTCCTCTTACATTTGACTAACAAAAATGCAAAAAGTCATACTTGTCTGCCATTTCTCTGTTCACATTTCTTATTGTCTATATTGCTGAATCCTTGGACAACCTTTCTCAGTCTACACACTCTTACAACTTTTGTGCCAGCTGGAAATTTACAGTTCAGACAACAAACAATATTATTCAAATAATTCATCTATGTCGCAAACAGTAGAGTTCCTTGTGAAACACTCTTGGTCACAGACCTCCAAAGAGAGTAATACCCCCTCACTACTTGCCCTCCATCTTCTAAGACCAAGCCAATTCTGCATCTACTTTAGCAAGTCTCCATTGATGTCATGTGTCTTTATCTTCCAGATTATCGCACCGTGAGACCTTGTCGAAAGCTTTACCAATGTCTTTGTATAGAAAATTCACTACCTTACCCTCATCAATCATCATCATCGCCTCCTCAGTAAAAGCAATAAACTTTGTAAGACAAGTCCTTCCCCAAACAAAGCCATGTAGACTATCCCGAATAGTCATAGTCATACTTTATTGATCCCGAGGGAAATTGGTTTTCGTTACAATTGCACCATAAATAATTAAATAGTAATATGTAAATTACACCAGTAAATTATGAAATAAGTCCAGGACCAGCCTATTGGCTCAGGCTGTCTGACCCTCCAAGGGAGGAGTTATAAAGTTTGATGGCCACAGGCAGGAATGTCTTCCTATGACACTCAGTGATATATTTGTATTTTACCAGATTGAGTAGATCCTTTTGCTATGATTCTTCAGTAACTTCCCTACCATTAATATACGAGTCATTGGCCTATAATTTCCTGGTTTGTCTCTTTTACCCACCCTAAACAGGTGAATAACATTGTCTAATCTCCAGTTTCCTGGGCTAGAGTTGCTGTTGTTACTGTTTACACCTGTTGCTAGTGAGGATACAAAGACGCCAGTCCCAAGGACCCAGCAGTCTTCTGTCTTGCCTCTCTCAAAAACCAAGGATATATCCTATCTGACCCAGGGGACTTATCCACCCTAATATTCTTCAAGCACCTCAGCATCTCATCCTTCTTGGTATCAACATAACCTAGATTATCAGCAGATAACTCCCTGATTTCACTATTAAATGTGTACAGAACTCCAGATAGGGTTTCACCGGGGGTCTCTACATCTTTGCCCTAGTGCTTGCCACTAAATCTCCATTTAAAAGGTCCTTCTAATGTTTGCTGACTGGAGGTAGTAGATATTCAGCCTCCCCGTCATTAATATTAAACTCTTTTTCATTAAAAAAGTAAATTTCCCAATTCAATGTTCTCATCAGTAAGCAAAGATAAGGAGAAGCATTCCATTTCAAGATTTGAACATGGCTCCCTACTGAGTGCGTTGAATCACCAAATCTATTCTAACATTTCAGTTGAAAGTATGTCTCATGTATTTGATCTAAATTTATGCTTTAGTAAAATAGTTCATCCTATAATTCCATGCCTGAAAAGATTTCAATCAGTTTAGATTCAGCATCAGTAAAGAGGAGAAAAAGCACTGATTTGGCCATCTACACTGAGCAAAGGCCATAAAGATAAAAGAAATAGCAGCAGGGGTTGACCATCCGGTCCTTTGAGCCTGCATTACTGTTCACTGAGATTTTTTCTGATCCATTTCAACACGGTAGCCTTGTCCTACCCCTATATCTCTTAACTGACGATATCCACAAATCTCTCCATCTCACTCTGGCATAAATTGAGCATCTGAGTCTCCACAGTTCTCCGGGACAGAAAATGTCAAAGATTCACCACCTCTGGAATGAATAAGTTTCTCCTCATTCTAATCCTAAACAGTCTACCTCTTATTCAGCGAATATCGACCCTGGTTGTCGATTATTCAACTGTGGGTGCATCTTCCCTGCCTGCCAAGTTGTGTTAGATGCACTCTCATCCTTCTGACAGAAATGTGGGAAGTTGGGTAGACACAGGTCAAAGAAAAGTGGAAGAAATATAAAGATAAAATACAGGACATGGGTGTAGGTTTATTGAAAAATATCATGAGACTCATTGAGGGCAAAGGCTATCGGTGTGAAACAATATATAGTCAAATTAGCTTTTGGATTGGTTGGAGATAATTGGAAGACTATAAAACCATAAGATGTAGAAGCACAATTAGGCTATTTGGCCCATTGAGTCTGCTCTGCCATTTTATTGTGGCTGATAAGATAAGCTATCCATTTGGCATTTAAGGTATATATACTGACTTCCTTGTTTATCAGTACACTTGCTTGTCAGTGCAAATATCTAATCAAAAACATTATATGGCAGCAACTTAATGCATGAAAGCATGCAGACATGGTAAAGAGATTCAGTTGTTGTTCAGACCAAACATCAGAATGGAGAAGAGATGCGATCTAAGTGATCTTGACCGTGGAGTGATTGTTGATGCCATTTGGGGTGGTTTCAGTATCTTAGAAAATACTGACCTCCTGGGATTTTCACAGACAACAGTCTCTAAGCGCTTATAGAGAATGGTGTAAAAAAATGAAAAATTCCGGTGAGTGGCAGTTCTGTTAATGAGAGAGGTCAGAGGAAAATGACCAGACTGGCTCAAGCTGACAGGAAGGTGACAGTAACTCACATAATCACACGTTATAACAGTGGTGTGCAAAAGGGTATCTTTGAATGCATGTTGGAGTGGATGACCTACAGCAGCAGGTGACCACAGATAGACCCTCACTGGCCACCTTATTAGGTAAAGATGGTACCTAGTAAAGTGACCGCTGAGTCTGCTTTGGGACTCGTTAAAGAATGGTTTCATTCTCAGTGGGAGAGAGACTTGGGTCAGGAGTGAAGTTGGAGGTTTTGAAGTGTGAATACAATGGTATAAAACTGGAAATTTTCTGAAATCTCTTCAGACCAGGCAGCACCTGTGAGGAGAAGAACAGACTGATCACTTGAAGTCAACTTTTTTGTTGCCCAGAGTTACAAATCTTTGAAACATACAACCCAGAAGTCTGTGAATACATATCGATGGAGTATATTGAAGTCAGAGATCAATATATCTGTAGATATCAATGGAATCAGTGAATATTGGGCTAATATGGTAAAAGATCAACCGTAAACATTGACACAATGGATTCCGCAGAATTGCTGGAGTGCAGCAGTAGCAGAGCCGTTAACATAATGCTACTAGATGTCAGTGACCCAGCTTCAATTGCCAGCGTTGTCTGTAAGGAGTTTGTATGTGTGTGGGTATCCTCCGAGTGGTCCAGTTTTCTCCCACGTTCCAAAGACGTACTGGTTAGTAGATTAATTGGTGACAAGGGTGTAATAGGGCAGCGCAGGTTCATTGGGCATGTTACCATGCTGTATCTTGAAAAAAATAAAATCTGAGGTGTGTATTGCTAATATGCGTTTTTTTTCTCTCTGTTAACAGATTCTTTCAATAATATCCTGAAGCCAGAGAGACAGAGAGAGAGTTGGGAGGAGGTTCATAGGAAAGGACGCAGAATCTCCCAGCGATCAATCAGCAAAGAACGATGGGTCGAAACATTAGTGGTTGCTGACACTGAAATGATAGAATACCATGGCAGTGAAAATGTGCAGTCATACATCTTTACTATAGTAAATATGGTAAGGTTAAATGAATTTTCTGCGCTTGTAATTTCCTAGAAATAGAGTCAACATATGTGATTCTGCACATCAAGCCTACCAAGGCAGCAACTATGGATGGGAAGAAACAGTTGACATTTTGGGCTGAGACCCTTCGTCAGGACCTCCCGTACCGAGGATGGGTCTCGGCCCAAAGCGTTGACTGTTTAGAAACATAGAAACATAGAAAACCTACAGCACAATACAGGCCCTTCGGCCCACAGAGCTGTGCTGAACATGTCCTTACCTTAGAAATGACCAAGGGTTACCCATAGCCCTCTATTTTTTTGAGCTCCATGTACCTGTCCAGGAGACTCTTAAAAGACCCTATCATATCCGCCTCCACCACTGTCGCCGGCAGCCCATTCCACACACTCATCACTCTCTGCGTAAAAAACTTACCCCTGACACCTCCTCTGCACCTACTTCCAAGCACCTTAAAACTGTGCTCCCTCGTGTTAGCCATTTCAGTTTTGGGAAGAAGCCTCTGAATAGCCACATGATCAACGCCTCTCATCATCCTATACACCTCTATCAGGTCACCTCTCATTCTCCGTCACTTCAAGGAAAGAAGGCTGCGTTCACTCAACCTATTCTCATCAGGCATGCTGCCCAGTCCAGGCAACATCCTCGTAAATCTCCTCTGGACCCTTTCTAAGGTTTCCACATCCTTCCTGTAGTGAGGAGACCAGAACTGAGCACAGTCCTCCAAGTGGGGTCTGACCAAGGTCCTATATAGCTGCAACATTACCTCTTGGCTCCTAAACATAATCCCATGATTGATGAAGGCCAATGCATCGTATATTTTCTTAACCACAGAGTCAACCTGTGCAGCAGCTTTGAGTGTCCTCTGGACTCGGACCCCAAGATCCCTCTGATCCTCCACACTGCCAAGGGTCTTATTATTAATACTATATTCTGCAATCATATTTGACCTACCAAAATGAACCACCTCACACTTATCTGGGTTGAACTCCATCTGCCACTTCTCAGCCCATTTTTGCATCCTATCAATATCCTGTTGTAACCTCTGACAGCCCTCCACACTATCCACAACAGCCCCAACTTTTGTGTCATCAGCAAATTTATTAATCCATCCCTCCACTTCCTCATCCAGGTCATTTATAAAAATCATGAAGAGTAGGGGTCCCAGAACAGATCCCTGAGGCACCCCACTGGTCACTGACCTCCATGCAGAATATGACCCATCTACAACCACTCTTTGCCTTCTGTGGGCAACCCAGTTCTGGATCCACAAGGCAGTGTCCCCTTGGATCCCATGCCTCCTTACTTTTTCAATAAACCTTGCATGGGGTACCTTGTCAAATGCCTTACTGAAATCCATATACACTACATCTAGTGCCCCACCTTCGTCAATGTGTTTAGTCACATCCTCAAACAATTCAGTCAGGCTCATAAGGCAGGAACTGCCTTTGACAAATCCATGCTGACTATTCCTAATCATATTATGCATCTCCAAATGTTCATAAATCCTGAAGATCTCAGGATCTTCTCCATCAACATACTAACCACTGAAGTAAGACTCACTGTTCTGTAATTTCCTGGGCTATCCCTATTTCCTTTCTTGAATAATGGAACAACATCCGCAGCCCTCCAATCCTCCAGAACCCCTCCCGTCCTCATTGATGATGCAAAGATCATCGCCAGAGTCTCAGCAATTTCCTCCCTCACCTCCCATGGTAGCCTGGCGTACTTCTCCTCTGGTCCCGGTGACTTATCCAACTTGATGCTTTCCAAAAGCACCAGCACATCTTCTTTCTTAATATCTATATGCTCAAAATTTTTAGTCCGCTGTAAGTCATCCCTACAATTGCCAAGATCCTTTTCTGTAGTGAATACTGAAACAACATACTCATTAAGTACCTCTGCTATCTCCTTCGGTTCCATACATACTTTTCCACTGTCACACTTGATTGGTCCTAATCTCTCATGTCTTATCCTCTTGCTGTTCACATATTTGTAGAATGCGTTGGGGTTTTCCTGAAACCTGTCTACCAAGGCCTTCTCATGGCCCCTTCTGGCTCTCCTAATTTCTTTCTTAAGCTCCTTCCTGCTAGCCTTATAATCTTCTAGATCTCAATCATTACCTAGTTTTTTGAACCTTTCATAAGCACTTCTTCTTGTCTAGATTTACAACAGCCTTTGTACACCATGGTTCCTGTACCCTACCATCCTTTCCCTGTCTCATTGGAACGTACCTATGCAGAACTCCACGTAAATATCCCCTGAACATTTGCCACATTTCTTCCGTGCATTTCCCTGAAAACATCTGTTCCCAATGTCTACTTCCAAGTTCCTGCCTGATAGCATCATATTTGCCCTTACTCCAATTAAACACTTTCTTAACTTGTCTGTTCCTATTCCTCTCCAATGCTATGGTAAAGGAGATAGCATTGTGACCACTATCTCCAAAATGCTCTCCCACTGAGAGATCTGACACTTGACAAGGTTCATTTCCCAATACCAGATCAAGTACAGCCTCTCCTCTTGTAGGCTTATCTACATATTATGTCAAGAAACCTTCTTGAACACACCTAACAAACTCCACCCCATCTAAACCCCTTGCTCTAGGGACATGCCAATTGATATTTGGGAAATTAAAGTCTCCCTCCAGAGACAACCCTGTTATTATTACACCTTTCCAGAATCTGTCTCCCTATCTGCTCCTCGATATCCCTGTTACTGTTGGGTGGTCTATAAAAAACACCCAGTAGAGTTATTGGCCCCTTCATGTTTCTAACTTCCACCCACAGAGACTCTGTAGACAATCTTTCCATGTCTTCCTCTTTTCCTGCAACCATGATGTTATCTCTGATCAACAGTGCCATGCCCCCACCTCTTTTGCCTCCCTCCCTGTCCTTCCTGAAGCATCTAATGCCTGGCACTCGAAGTAACCATTCCTGCCTCTGAGCCATCCAAGCCTCTGTAATGGCTACAACATCATATCTCCAAGCTCTAAGCTCATCTGCTTTTTTTCATAATACTCCTTGCATTAAAATAGACACATCTCAAGCCATCGGTCTGAGCTCGTCTCTACTCTATCACCTGCCTATCCTCCCTCTCACACTCTTTCCAAACTTTCTCTGTTTTTGAGCCAACCGCCTCTTCCTCCGTCTCTTCAATTTGGTTCCCACCCCCCAGCAATCCTAGTTTAAACTCTTCCCAATAGCCTTAGCAAACCTCCCTGCTGGGATATTGGTCCCCCTGGGATTCAAGTGCATTCTGTCCTTTTTGTACAGGTTACTCCTGCCCCAAAAGAGGTCCCAGTGATCCAGAAATTTGAATCCCTGCCCCCTGCTTCAATCCCTCAGCCACGTATTTATCCTCCACCTCACTGTATTCCTGTACTCACTATCATATGGCACAAGCAGTAATCCCGAGATTACATTTATGGTCCTGCTTTTCAACTTACTTCCTAACTCCTTGTAGTCTGCTTTTAGGACGTCCCCCCTTTTCCTACTATGTCATTGGTACCAATATGTACCACGGCCTCTGTCTGTTCTCCTTCCCATTTAAGGATATTGTGGACGCGATCAGAAACATTCCATCCACGATATCCTGAAGTTTATTCCTCTCCAAGGTTGGAAACTGGCATGTTGAGTTCTTCCAGCATTTTTGTGTGTGTTGCTCAAGATTTCCATCATCTGCAGAATCTCGTGTTGATGTTTATAGCTGTATGTTCACCCATATTAGCTTGATATTCTTTGATTCCATTAATATTGAAATATTTATTGATCTCTGCCTTAAATGTACTCTGTAGCTGAGTCTCCATAATCTCTTGGGTAGTGAGTTTCAAAGATTCATAACTCTGGGTGAAGAGAAGTCCTGTCTTCTCGTCTTTGCCCTGAATGAGGAACTCCATTCTTCGAGTCTTTGACCCAAAGAAAGTACCTGGATGTATACCTAGGTGAAGTGACCTACAGGCCTAAACTGTGATTAGATTGTGTGGCTTTATTTGGACTAGAAGGATCACAATAGGCCAGTGGTCCCCAACCACCGGGCCGCGAGGAAACGATATGATTTCGCGATATGAAACAATATGAGTCAGCTGCACCTTTCCTCATTCCCTGTCACGCCCACTGTTGAGCTTGAACGCAAGCGAGGTCATTACCCGCGCGTCATCCATGTCAGCGCGGGAAGGAGGTCAACTCCTCGAGCTTGCAAATGACGGCCGGCTGAAAAGTAACACACATCAAAGTTACTGGTGAATGCAGCAGGCCAGGCAGCATCTCTAGGAAGAGGTACAGTCGACGTTTCAGGCCGAGACCCTTCGTCAGGACTAACTGAAGGAAGAGTTAGTAAGAGATTTGAAAGTGGGAGAGGGAGGGGGAGATCCAAAATGATAGGAGAAGACAGGAGGGGCTGAAAAGTATGTTTGACATAACATCTCTGCCGGCATTCTGGATCAAAGTCAAGGCTAAATATCCTGAGATAGTCAGGAAAGCACTGAGAACGTTGCTTCCATTTCCAACATATCTCTGCAATGAATGCAACGAGAACTAAATTGTGGAATAGACTGGACATAAGGAACCCCCTTCGAGTATCGCTGTCTCCCATCACCCCTCGATGGGACCGACTTGTTGCAGGAAAACAAGCCCAGGACTCCCACTGATTCAGTGATATTGGTGCGTTGCAATGATTTTATATGTTCATACGGGGAAAATATGTGCTGTGTGTTTGATATCCAAACGTCACTTAAAATGTTATGATGCTATTATAAGTGACTTATATAACCACGTAACAATTACGGCATGGAAACAGGCGATCTTGCCCCTCCTAGTCCATGCCGAACGCTAGTTCCACCGAACTGCACTCAGCCCATAACCCTCCATTCCTTTCCTGTCCCCATGCCCATCCAATTTTTCTTTAAATGATAATATCGAACCTGCCTCTACCACTACTACTGGAAGTTCGTTCAACACTTCAAGCTCCCCTGTCCTCCCCTGATAATTGTCTTATCGCTATATTCATGCGAGGAAAATATGCGCTGTGTGTTTAGTATTAAATTCGTTAGATAAACCCTTTTAGAAACAAAATTGAGTGTATTAGCCACTTATCACCTATATTCCGGTCGTGATTAACACCCCCCCTCCCGCCCCGCCGCCAACAGAATCGGCGAAAACAATTTTTAAGAAATGGGCACACAAACGCATCTGCAAGTTACGCATGCGCACTGGTGCCCGCGCAAGGCTTCATGGTCATTGTAGTCTTTCTCGGGGTAAACCCAACGTATTTGACTGCTCTCTTGTACGTTGGCAACCCTACCCCCCCCCCCCCCGGTCGGCCGGTCTGCAAGAATATTGTCAATATGAATCCAGTCCGCAGTACGAAAAAGGTTGGGGACCCCTGCAATAGGCCATATGGCCTCCTGTCTTGCCAGTTTTCAAAACTTTTCTTAAATATTGCAAAATAACTGATGAAAGGATAGTTTACTGAGAGATTTTAATTTGCCCTGTTTTGAGAAAGAAATTTTTAACATTTTCTAATCTTTTACAGAATCAGGTTTTATTATCACTGACGTGTTGTGAATTTTTTGCTTTGTAGCAACAGTACAGTGCAATACATTAAAAAATGCTGTAAGTTCTAATTTAATTGGGTCAAATGGTTCAACTTAATATCAGAGAATATATACAATATACAACCTGTAATTCTTACTCTTCACAGTCATCCACAAAACAAGAAACCCCAATAAGATATAAAATAAACAGGTAGTGCAAAAGCGATATAGTGAAGTCGTGTTCATGGCTTTATGGACTATTCTGATGGCACAGGAGCAGAAGCTGTTCATAGAATTTTGAGTGTGGGTGTTCAGGTTTCTTTATCTCCTCCCTGATGGTAGTAATGAGAAGAGGGCATGCTCTGGATAGCGAGGATCCTTAATGACGCATGTTGCCATCTTGAGGCACTGACCTTTGAAGATGTCATCCCTGGTGGAGAGAGTTGAGCCCATGATGGAGCTGGATGAGTTTACATCCATCCACAGCCTATTATAACACTCTGCATTCCAGGCAGTAATGCAACCAGTTGGAAAGTTCTCCACAGTACATTTGTAGAAATTGAAAACAGTATAACACAATAAATGCTGAAAATATTCAGCAAATCGGAAAGTATCTCCTGAGAGGGGAACAGAGCCAACGCTTGGATTGAAGAACTTTTATTAGGTTCATTCAACTCCAGGTGTTAGCCTCCCTAGTTCTGACGACTGTCAAATTTCATAAGAAAGCTAAATGAAATCGCTTTCATCTCGTTGTTCTTCCCCATGCGTCATGTTAACTAATTTGCCCAGAGTGTGGCATTTCTTCAACTTAGTCCCAAGCCAGGCCCTGTAACTCACTGGATCCTTACGGTGGATTAAAGCTCTGAATTTTCTGGATAAGCCAGTACCAATCAGGATCATTCATGATATCAGAGATAAAGGAAAATTTTGTCCACATCTGTTTCTATCGGTTCCATCCCTGCCTTGCATAAAACCCAGTTTGAAATGAAGAAGAATGGTATTCCCAAAAAAATGGAAGGGAGTAGAAATTGGGTTGAGCAGAGCACATAAGTTAAGTAATTGACTTTGGAAATATGCTGACATTATAGGGGGCTCAGAGGATGTTAACAAGGATGATTCCAGAAGTGGAAGGGTTATCATATGAGGAGTGTTTTGATGGCTCTGCACCTGTATTCATTGGAATTTAGAAGAACGGGGGTGGGGGGGGAATCTCATTGAAACTTATCGAATGGTCAAAGGCTTAGGTTGAGTGGATGTGAAGAGGATGCTTCCTTTGGTGGGGGAGTCTAGGACCAGTGGGCACACCCACTTAATAAGGGATATTAGATTATGAGGACACGCAGTCCTCTTTTATTGTCATTTAGTAATGCAGGCATTAAGAAATGACACATTATTCCTCCGGTGTGATATCACAGAAACACAGGACAGACCAAGACTGAAATACTAACAAAAACCACATAATTATAACATATAGTTACAACAGTGCAACAATACCATAACTTGATGAAGAACAGGCCATGGTCACAGTAAAAAAGTTCTTTTCTTTTAGAATGGAGATGAGGAGTAATTTCTTTAGTCAGAGGGTGGTGAATCTGTGGAATTCATTGCCACAGGTGGCTGTGGAGGCCAGGTCATTTGGTCCATTTAAGGCGGCTGTTGATAAGTTCTTGATTAGCCATGGCGTGAAAGGCTACGGTGAGAAGGCAGGAGAATCGGGTTGAGAGGGAAATGGATCAGCCATGATGAAATGGTGGAACAGTGCAAAATGAAGTATCTACAGTACAGATAAAGTGCAGTACAGGTAGACAGTAAGGTGCCAAGTCACACTGAGAGAAATTTGTGAGGTCAAGAGTCCATCTTGTTCTACTAGGGAACCATTCAATATTCTTCTTATGGCGGGATGTAAGCTGCCCTTCAGCCTGTTGGTACGTGCTTTCAGTCTCTTGTATCTTCTGCCTGATGAAGGGGGAAGAAGAGAGAATGTCCAGAATGAGTGAAACAATGAAAGGATGAAACCGTGGCTGACAAGAGAAGTCAAAGCCAAAGTTAAAGCAAAGGAGAGGGCATACAAGGAAGCAAAAATTAGTGGGAAGACAGAGGATTGGGAACTTTTTAAAAGCTTACAAAAGGAAACTAAGAAGGTCATTAAGAGGGAAAAGATTAACTATGAAAGGAAGCTAGCAAATAATATCAAAGAGGATACTAAAAGCATTTTCAAATATATGAAGAGTAAAAGACAGGTGAGAGTAGATATAGGACCAATAGAAAATGATGCTGGAGAAATTGTAATGGGAGATAAGGAGATAGCAGAGGAACTGAATGAGTATTTTGCATCTGTCTTCACTAAGGAAGGCATCAGCAGTATACTGGACACTCAAGGGTGTCAGGGAAGAGAGGTGTGCACAGTCACAATTACAACAGAGAAAGTACTCAGGAAGCTGAATAGGCTGAAGGTAGATAAATCTCCTGGACCAGACGGAATGCACCCTCGTGTTCTGAAGGAAGTAGCTGTGGAGATTGCAGAGGCATTAGCAATAATCTTTCAAAAGTCAATAGATTCTGACATGGTTCCAGAGGACTGGGAGATTGCAAATGTCACTCTGCTATTTAAGAAGGGGGCAAGGAAGCAAAAAGGAAATTATAGACCTGTTAGCTTGACATCGGTGGTTGGGAAGTTGTTGGAGTCGATTGTCAAGGATGAGGTTACAGAGTACCTGGAGGCATCTGACAAGATAGGCAGAACTCAGCATGGTTTCCTTAAAGGAAAATCCTGCCTGGCAAACCTATTACAATTTTTTGAGGAAATTACAAGTAGGCTAGACAAGGGAGATGCAGTGGATGTTGTATATTTGGATTTTCAGAAGGCCTTTGACAAGGTGCCACACATGAGGCTAATTAACAAGATAAGAGCCCATGGAATTATGGGAATGTTACATACGTGGATAGAGCGTTGGCTGATTGGCAGGAAACAGAGAGTGGGAATAAAGGGATCCTATTCTGGTTGGCTGCCGGTTACCAGTGGTGTTCCACAGGGGTCCGTGTTGGGGCCGCTTCTTTTTACATTGTACATCAATGATTTGGATTACGGAATAGATGGCTTTGTGGCTAAGTTTGCTGATGATACAAAGATAGGTGGAGGGGCCGGTAGTGCTGAGGAAATAGTCTGCAGAGAGACTTGGATAGATTGGGAGAATGGGCAAAGAAGTGGC
Source organism: Mobula hypostoma (assembly GCF_963921235.1). Lineage (NCBI taxonomy): Eukaryota > Metazoa > Chordata > Chondrichthyes > Myliobatiformes > Myliobatidae > Mobula > Mobula hypostoma. The sequence continues at coordinate 17,029,278 of NC_086099.1, read as the reverse complement.
AAATGAAATACAATGTTGGAAAATGTATGTGTAGCCCCCCCGGCCAGCCTCAGGGTCGCTCAGCTCACCGTCGTCTAGGAAACAGCCCTTAGCCCCGCCAAACTGGGTAACAGTTTGTGTGGATGCTGTGTGATGTATCCCACCCCGCCCAAATAACAGACAATACACCAGATACGATTAAATGATTTACAGTTTATAGATGTTACTGGAACTATATAATTAATAGGGAATAAAATATAAAAGGAAGCTAAAAGGCGCCACACTTATCAAAGTTCAATCTCTTCATGCACAAACAGTTGGAGCTTAGGACCCTCTTTCTTCACTCTGTGATCCCCTCGGACCACCTCGACCTGCCACCTGGGACCAACAATGGTGGTTGACCAGACACTCCACACGAGTGCATCTCCGTCTCCTCTCCTCGCTGAACACCCTGGACCTCGGACTCTTGCTTGGGGTCCAACCTCGTTAGCGGACTCACATCACCTTGTCCATCCTCTGTCTCTCTCTCCCACCTTCTGCCAAAATCCCGTGCATCAGAAAAACTTACAGACACACAGAAAGAATAACATCCATCCCAATTGGTTTGTTCATCCTCTTATCTGTAACATAATCCAAACAAACTGCTATCAGGAGGACTTTCTCAGCAGTTAACATAACAAAGAAGCTATTTCAATTAAAATATAACAAAGAAGCCATTTTAATTAGACTACGCAGAAAAGAAGAAACCCCTTACGTATGGTTATGCACTTTGGCAGAAAAAATAAACGGGCAGACTATTATTTAAATGGGGAGAGAACGCAAAGTTCTGAGATGTAACGGGACTTGGGAGTCCTCGTACAGGATACCCTTAAAGTTAACCTCCAGGTTGAGTCAGTAGTGAAGAAGGCGAATGCAATGTTGGCATTCATTTCTAGAGGAATAGAGTATAGGAACAGGGATGTAATGTTGAGGCTCTATAATCCACTGGTAAGACCTCACTTGGAGTACTGGGGGCAGTTTTGGTCTCCTTATTTAAGAAAGAATGTGCTGACGTTGGAGAGGGTTCAGAGAAGATTCACTAGAATGATTCTGGGAATGAGAGGGTTAACATATGAGGAAAGTTTGCCCACTCTTGGACTGTATTCCTTGGAGTTTAGAAGAATGAAGGGGGACCTTATAGAAACATTTTGAATATTGAAAGGCATGGACAGAGTGGATGTAGCAAAGTTGTTTCCAATGGTGGGGGAGTCTAGTACGAGAGGGCATGACTTAAGGATTGAAGGGCGCCCATTCAGAACAGAGATGCGAAGAGATTTTTTTAGCCAGAGGGTGGTGAATCTATGGAATTTGTTGCCACAGGTGGCAGTGGAGGCCAAGTCATTGGGTGTATTTAAGGCAGAGATTGATAGGTATCTGAGTAGCCAGGGCATCAAAGGTTATGGTGAGAAAGTGGGGGAGTGGGACTAAATGGAAGAATGGATCAGCTCATGATAAAATGGCAGAGCAGACTCGATGGGCCCACTGGCCGACTTCTGCTCCTTTGTCTTATGGTCTTATGGTCTTAATTATATTGGCTACTTTTCCGCAATTTGCTGAGCTGTGACCACAACTCTCTGCAGTTTCTTGTGGTCACATGCAGAACAGCTGCCAAATCAGACCATTGATGCATCCAGATAGAATGCTTTCTGTGGTGCATTGATGAAAATTAGTGAATGTCAAAGGTCAAAGTAAAATTTATTATTGGAGTACATGCATATCACCACATACAACCGTGAGATTCTTTTTCCTTGAGGCAAATTTAGCCAATCTATAGAATAGTAACTGTAAACGGGATCCATGAATAACAATGAAAGTCAAAGGTGACATGCTATATTTCTTTAACCTCCTAAGGAAGTAGAGGCACTAGTGAGCTTTCTTGGCTGTGGTAAGTATGTGGTTGGACCAGCTCAGGCTGTTGTCAATGTTCACTCTGAGGAACTTGAAGCTCTGAATCCTTTTGACCTCAGACAATTAATTGATGTCAGCAAGGTGTTGACAAAGGTGTTGCAAATATTTTTCATAGCATGACCGAAGGTGAGGAAAACAGTCTGATTACTATCAAGTGAACACAGTTAGAATGTACCCATGCTGTTTCTGACTGTGAACTTCACTGACTCCAGCTGTGAGCCTCCAGCCGAAATCTATTTTCCTTGATTCACGTTCCAACATTTTTGCTTACAGTAACGCAGTGACTTTTCTCGTGGCCACTTCTTTCCCATGTGTACAAAAGGCACAGCGCAGTTTTACAGATTCCCTGACCTCTTGTCCTCTGGTATTGTCTTATCAGTTTTTCCCCCTGTGACTGTGTTGATTTCCTCAGGCAGTCTCATCACCAAAAGCTGCACAGATGGGTTGGCAAATGTTAATTGCATCTATTATGTAGATAATTCTATAAGGCCTAGGAGCAGATTTAGACCATTTTATCCATCGAATCTGCTCTGCCATCCAGTCATAACTGATTTATTATTCCTCTCTACCCCACTCTCCTGTCTTCACCCCATAAGCTTTGACATCCTTACTAATCAAGGACCTGTCAACCTCTGATTTAAATGTACCCAATGTCTTGGATTCCACAACTGTCTGTGGCATTGAATTCCGCAGATTCATCACCCTTTGACTGAAGATATTCCTCCTAATTTCTGTTCCAAAGGGATGTCCTTTTATTCTGAGGCTGTGTCCTTTTGTCCTACCCTCTCCAACTATTGGAAGCATCCACTTCATGTCCAATCTATCTAAGCCCTTCATTTTTCAATAGGGTTCAGTGAGATCCCTTTCATTCTTCTAAATTCTAGCTCAAGACCCAAGGCCATCAAATGCTCCTCATTTATTAACCCATTCATTACCAGGATCATTCTCCTGAACCTCCTATGAACCCATAATCATAGATTACAGTGCAAAGTTGAAGGAGAATAACATGAGATTAGTGAAGGATTTGTCTGCTTCAATGACTATCATCCAGTAGCACTTACATCTACACTGATGAGGTACTTTCAGAGGCTGGTGATGAAACATATCAACTCCTGCTTGAGAAATGACTTGGATCTGTTGCAGTTTGCCTACCGGCACAACAGGTCAATAGCAGATTCATTGGCTCTTCACTTAATCCTGGAGCATCTGGACAGCAAAGATGCACACATCAGGATGCTGTTTATCGATTACAGCTCAGCATTCAATACTGTTAACTCCTTAAAAATTAATCAATAAGCTTCAAGACCTTGGCCTCAATACCTCAATGATTTCCTCACTTGCAGTCAGTTTGGATTGGCAAGAACAATCTCCATCAGCACAGGTCCACCATGAGCCTGTCTGCTTAGCCCCCTGCTCTACTCGCTTTATACTTAAGACTGAGGCCAAGCACAGCTTCAGTGCAGTTTTTAAGTTTCCTGATGACACCATTATCGTTGGCTGAATCAAAGGTGGTGTTGAATCAGCATTGTGGCTGAGTGGTCCCTCAACAACAACCTTTCAATCAATGTCAGCCAGACCAGGGACCTGATCGTTGACTTCAGGAGGAGGAAACTGGAGGTCCATGAGCCAGTTCTCATTGGCATACGAGAGGTGGAGAGGGTCAACTGCTTTAAGTTCCTCGGTGTTGTCATTTCAGAGGATTTGTCCTGGGCCTAGCATACAGGTGCAATTGCAAAGAAGACACCACTGCACCTTTACTTCATTGCTGAACACGTCCTTACCTTAGAACTACCTAGTCTTAACCATAGCCCCTAGGGGCTTCCTTAGAAGCCTATGAAAATTTGGCATAAAATCTAAAACTTTGACAAACTTTCATCTGTTGATGTGTGATGGAGAGTATATTGACTGGTTGCATCACAGCTTGAGATGGAAACACCAATGCCCCTGAACAGAAAATCAGAATTAGAACCAGAATCATAATGCTGTTCCTGGACTTCAACACTATAATTCCCTCCGGACTTGACAGGAAGCTCAGAAAGCTCGGTCTGCGTCCCGCCTTGTGCAGCTGGATTCTAGACTTCTGATCGGATCACCGACAGGTGGTAAGGATGGGCTCCCTCACCTCTGCCCCTCTGACCCAAGGTTGTGTCTTGAGTCCCCTCCTCTACTCCCTTTACGTCCACGACTGTGCTGCCACACACAGCTCCAATATGCCGATCAGATTTGCAGATGGCATGACATAGATCGGCCTTATTTCTAGCAGTGATGACACTGCCTACAGAGGAGAGGTTGACGCCCTGATACAGTGTTGCCAAGATAACAACCTCTCCCTCAATGTCTAAAAAGCAAGAGAGCTGATTGTGGATTACGGCAGGAATGGAGACAGGCTTGCCCTAATCAGCATCAATGGGACTGCAGATGAGAGGGTGAGTAGTTTCAAGTTCCTTGGTATACACATCACTGAAGATCTCACCTGGACAGTACGCACTGGCTGTGTGGCAAAAAAAGCACAATAGTGTCTCTTCCACCTCAGGTAATTGGAGAAGTTTAGCATGGGCCCCCAAATCCTCAAGATATTCTACAAGGGCACCATTGAGAGCATCCTGACTGGCTATATCACTGCCTGGTATGGGAACTGCACCAGCCTTGATCGCTGGGCGCTGCAGAGAGTGGTATAGACAGTCCAGCACATCTGTGGATGTGAACGTCCCTCCATTGAGGTCAGCTACAACAGCAGGTGCAGAAAGAAGACCTGGAAGATCATCAGGGACACCAGTCACCTCCAACTATAAACTATTTCAGCTGCTTCTGTCTGGCAAACGCTACCGCAGCATTAAAGCCAGGATCAACAGGCTATGGGACAGCTTCTTTCTACAAACCATTAGACTTTTAAATTCTTCTCTATACATTGTGCCAGAGTCATAACACAAAGATTTTTTCTTCCTCACATCGTGGGACAGATGTAAGATTTAAATATGTTCAGATAAATTCAGATTCAAATTGTATTATCACCGGCATGTGTTGTGAAATTTGTTAACTTAGCAGCAGCAGTTCAATGCAATACGTGACAAAATAGAAAGAAAATATAAGTAAATCAATTATAGTAAGTATATACATATATATTAAATAGATTTAAAATAGTGCAAAAACAGAAATGATATATTAAAAAAATGAGGTAGTGTTCATGGGTTCAGTGTCCATTTAGCAATCATATGCCAGAGGGGAAGAAGCTGTTCCTGAATTGCTGAGTGTGTGTCTTCAGGCTTCTGTACCTCCTTCCTAATGGTTGCAATGAGAAGAGGACACGTCCTGGGTGATGGTGGTCCTTAACAACGGACGTCGCCTTTCTGGGGCACTGCTCCTTGAGCAGAGGCTAGTACCTAAGATCAAGCTGCCTACTTTTACAACTTCTGTAGCTTTTTCCGATCTTGTGCAGTAGCCCCTCCGTACTAGACAGTGGTGCAGCCAGTTAGATTGCTCTCCACGGTACATCGATAGAAATTTGCAATTAATTTAAGTGACAAACCAAATCTCTTCAAACTCATAATGAAATATAGCCTCTCTCTTGCATTCTTTATAGCTGCATCGATATGTTAGGATCGGGTTAGATCCTCAAAGATCTTGACACCCAGGATATTGAAATTGCTCATTCTCTCTACTTCTCATCCCTCTATGAGGATTGGTTCATGTTTCCTCATCTTACCTTTCTGGAAGTCCACAATCAGCTCTTTTGTCTTACTGACATCGAGTGCAAGGTTGTTGCTTCGACACCACTCAACTAGCTGGTACACCCTCTCATCTCCATCTGAGATTCTACCAACAATGGTTGTATCATCAGCAAACTTGTAGATGGTATTTGAGCTATGCCTAGCCACACAGTCATGGGTATAGAGTGAGTAGAGCAATGGGCCAGGCACACACCCCTGAGGTGCGCCATTGTTAATTATCAGCGACGAGGAGATATTATCACCAATCCGCACAGTTTGTGGGTCCAATTGCAGAGGGAGGTACAGGGACCCAGGTTATGTCACTTATTGATCTTACAAAAAATAAGATCCTGTAAAAGATGGTGGGTCAGCCCAGTCCATTACAGTAAAGCCCTCGCCACCACTGAGCACGTCGATACGGAGTACTGTCATAGGAAAGCATCATCCATAATCAAGGACTCTAACAACACAGGTCATGCTCTCTTCTCAGTGCTGCCATCAGGAAATAGGTACAGGAGCCTCAGGACTTACATCACTAGGTTCAGGAACAGTTATTACCTCTCACTCATCAGGCTTGTGAACTAGAGGGGATAATTTCAATTGCCCCATCACTGAACTGTTCCCACAACATATGGCATGGACAAACTACCTTTCGAAGGATTTTCCATTCAGAACACAGCTCTTCTGGGGCTCTTCATCTCATGTTCTCAAATTTTCTTTCTATCTATCTATCTATCTATCTGTCTACTTTTTCTTTTTTTCTTTCATATTTGCTCATTTTAATACAATTTGTTTTAAATGTATAAATACAATGTATACTGCCCATTGGTTGTTTGTCCAACCTGTTGGGTGGTGGTTTTTCATTGATTCTGTTATGTTCTTGGACTTACTGAGAATGCCCGCAAGAAAGTGAATCTCAGGGTGTGCAGTGAGATACATGTACTTTGATAATAAATTTACTTTGAACTTTGACTGTGTGTTTGGCGGTCAACACATACAGAGTGGGTAGAAGGGCCTGATTTTGTGCTGTATGACGGTATAACATCCCGTTTTTGCCTCATTAACTGACATTACTTCCTTGCCCTTCATTGCATCGACAATAACATTGTATTTTTTGCTTCTTGAGGTATAATCATTTCAATCTAGCCCTGGTCATCAGCCTGCTGATTGGTCCGGTTGGACGTTTGATCTGGTCTTTTGGGCATTCTCTCCCTCCCTACCAGCCCATTTGTCTGTGGGATGTGGAGGAAACCAGAGCACTTGGAGGAAACTCATACAGTCATGGGTGACTCCTTACTGACAGTGGCAGTATTGAACCTAGTTCGCTGGTGCTTAAAGCGTTATGCTAACTGTTACACTACTGAGCCCCCCTCAAAAAGCTGTCCTAGAGCCTAGTGCTATGTGCTTTCTCCTGTCCAATGAAAGAGGGAGAAAAGAGTCCAGGGTGGGTGAGATTTTTGATTACGCTGCTCTACAAGGACGTTGCCATCCTCCTGAAGCCGCTTTTCTTCATGAGGGAAATCCGTATTATTAATGGCCTAATAGTCGTAGTGTCATAATTGGCCAGCATGTACCTGTGTATGTGAATGATGATTCACATACACAGGGACTGATGTTCTTATTGTGTTTTTGTACAGGGTAGGGTGATTGCGGGGTGGGGGGGGATTGATGTTCTTGTTGCGTTTTTTATGCGAGGGAGGTGAATTTGGGGGCTGGTGTTCTTGTTAAGTTTCATGCGGGGGGTGGTTTGGTTGCTGATGTTCTTTTCGTGTTTTGTGCAGGGAAATGGGGGGGGGTGGGTTTGCTGTTTCTCTTTGAATTTACTTCCGTGATTTTTCTTTGTTTTGTGGCTATCTGGGGAAGAAGAATCTCAGAGTTGTATATCGATAAAAAATGAACCATTGAACCTTTGAACAAGAATCCACGTATCCTACTGCTTGTTACAAGTTCTGAGCTCACTCAGAGAGTTGAACTGCATGTGACGAGAATGTACACTACTGAGGGATGCAGATAATGTTGGATGCATTCCTCATTAACATTGTGATCTTACTTCATAATCTTTTATGTGCTACTATATTACATGTTTAATATGCAGCGCACCAATTCAGGCCTTAGGGATGTCAACTAATGTGGTGATGTACATCCACCGGAGTGGAAAGAGCTCAGTTTTAATAGAAGTCATAAAATGCATTAATTATAGTAGCTTATTCCAATTCAGCCTAGTTCATCGTCATATACTCCAGGGAGCAATGAAATTCATTGCTCGTGTGAGACACTTAGAGTACAGAGTTGACCTGGCAATGATGAATTGAACAATAAACACAACACAACAGAATGGTTTAACGATGGCAGTGCAGTCTGAAGTATTGCAAAACAGAAACACTGACTTGACAATCTCAGAATAACCAAGAGGGTCGTATAATTTGGCAACACCACCAGGAAGGGGATGTGAAGGAGGTGATTGGTTTAGAAGTCTGATAGCCACAGGGGAAAAGCTGTTCTTGGGTCTGCTCATTCCTGTTCCTCATCCAAGATAGAAAATCTTTTATCATGCCTTCCACATCCTTATTTAGGTGGCTGATATGAATGACAGACAGCACTGGCCCCTGCACCTACCCATGAAGTACACCTCTAGTCACGAGCCTCTAGTCTCCGTTTTCACCATCAAGCCAATCTTCCAGATCAGCAAACATTGAAACTTGACCAAAGGTCTCACTGGAATCTAGAGACCACAACTACTGTCCTGTCATAGTCATAGAAAAGTACAGCATAGAAATAGGTGTTTCAGACCATCTAGTCCATGCAAAACTGCCTACTGTCATCGACTTGCACTGGGACCATAGCCCTCCATACCCCTACCATCCATGTACCTATCCCAACTCCTCATAAATTTTGACATCATGCTTATAGGTGCCACTTATGCTGGCAGCTCGTTACCCACTCTCACAATCCTCTGAGTGAAGAGGTTTCCCCTCATGTTCCCCTTAAAATTTTCACCCTTCACCCTTAACCCATGACCTCTGGTTGTTGTCCCACCCAATCTTGGTGGAGAAAGCCTGCTTGCATTTTCCTTACTGACTTCCTTCGCCACATCATCAAAAGACTCAGTCTGGCCCACAATACATGATCTCCCATGAACTGAGCCATGCTGCCTATCCCTAATCAACCATTTTCTCAGATGCATGTGCACCAGCTCTGTCCTATGTGTGTCTATAAACAGTGTAGTTAAATCCTAACTGGTTTCCAAAATGACCCAGCAAGCTACTCAATTTGTAATTAAGCCTGGTATGCCAGTAACATCCACATTCCATGGTAAAATGGAAACGTGTCTGCTCGGCTGTTTGGCATTTCTCTTTGGAGCGAAGGTGGATGAGGCATGAGTTGACAGAGATGTACAAGATGATAAATGGTGTAGATTGAATGGACAGCCAGAGACTTTTTCCTCGTTTCCTAGGGTGGAAATGACTAACATCAGGGGCCATATCTTTAAGGTGATTGGAGGAAAGTATCGGGGAGGTGTCAGTGGTTTTTTTTTAACATGGACATTGAGAGTATGTGGAACACACTACGAGGAGTTGTGGTAGAAGCAAGTACATTAGGGATATTTAAGAAAGTTTTTGATTGGCACATGGATGATAGAAAAGTAGAGGGTTGTGTGGGAAGGAGGGGTTAGATTGATCTTAGAGTAGGTTAAAAAGTAAGCACAACATCATGCGCTGAAGGGCTTGTACTGCCTGTACTGTTGTTTATTTTTTTTATAGAGATGCAGCGTAGAATAGGCCCTTATGGCCCTTCAAGGCATGCTGCCCAGCAATCCCTAATTTAATCCTAGCTTAATCATGGGACAATGTACCAATTAACCTACCGAACGGTTATGTTTTTGATGGTGGGAGGAAACCAGAGCTCCCGGAGGAATCTCACGTGGTCATGGGGAGAGTGTACAAGCTTCTTATAGACAGCAGCAAGAATTGAACCTGGGTCGCTGGTATTGTAAGGCAGGGGTCCCCAACCTTCTTTGCATTGCGGACCGGTTTAATATTGATAATATTCTTGCGGACTGGCTGACCCTGGCGGGGGGGGGGGGGCGCGGTAGGGTTGCCAGCGGACAAGAGTAGCAGTCAAATGCGTTATTTACCCAGAAAGACTACAATGGCCATGAAGCCTTGCGCGGGCACCAGTGTACATGCGTGTCGTGACCTGCTGATTCCCGCCCCGCCCGCCCCCAGCAAATCCTTTTTGGCGATTCTGTTCGGGGTGGGGGGTGTTAATCACTACTGGAATATAGGCGTTAAGTGGGTAATATACTCAATTTTGTTTCTAAAAGGGTTTATCTAATGAATTTAATATTAAACACACAGCACATATTTTCCTCGCATGAATACAGTGATAAGTCAATTATCAGGGGAGGACAGGGGAGCTTGAAGTAAGTGTTGAACGAACTTCCAGTAGAAGTGGTAGAGGCAGGTTCGATATTATCATTTTAAAAAAATGGGATAGGTATATGGACAGGAAAGGAATGGAAGGTTATTGGCTGTGTGCAGGTCGGCGGGACTAGGTGAGAGTAGCGTGCGGCACGGACTAGATGGCCTGTTTCCGTGCTGTAATTGTTATAGGGTCACTTATAAGTCAATAGCATCATAACATTTTAAGTAATATTTGGATATTAAACACACAACACATATTTCCCCCGTATGAACATATAAAATCATTGCAACACACCCATATCGCTGAATCAGTGGGAGCCCTGGGCTTGTTTCCCTGCAACAACACGGTCCTATCGAGGGGTGATGGGAGACAGCGATACTCAAAGGGGGTTCCTTATGTCCAGTCTATTCCGCAGTTTAGTTTTCGTTGCAGTCATTGCAGAAAACTCCACTTCGCAGAAAAATGTTGGAAATGGGAGCAACGTATTCAGTGCTTTCGTAGCTATCTCAGGATATTTAGCCTTGACTTTGATCCAAAATGCCGGCAGAGATGTTATGTCAAACATACTTTTCAGCCCGTCGTCATCTGCAAGCTCGAGGAGTTGATCTCCTTCCCACTCTGACACGGATGACGTGCGGGTCACGACCTCGCATGCGGTTTGACTGATCAGTGGCCGTGACACGGAATGAGGAAAGTTCAGCTGACTCATATCGCCAAATCATATCGCTTCCTCGCGGCCCAGTAGCGCATGCTCTGTGGCCCGATACCGGTCCGCGGCCCGGTGTTTGCGGACCGCTGTTGTAAAGCATTGTGCTAATGAGCCACCTGATGGATGTTTTATGCTGTCTATTAGATATTTTATGCTTGATGTTCTTTTTGCAAGAGATAGGCTGTTAAGCATCACAGATATTGATTCTTTCATTATTGATGTCTATTCTTAAAGGACAAGAAAGATCAGGAAACCCTCCATCTCTGCATTTCTCTTTCTTACTGTGAGCTGCTTTATAATTAAGTTCTTACAACAGTTATTGAACATCATTCTTGATATCTCTGTATGTGTTAAGTGTCAGATTTTGTTTGATTAAACACCTAAAAAGTGACTAGAATGTTATTTTACTATATTTGAAGGTGCAAATGTGTGTTTTTGCTGGAAGATTCACAATCAAAGTAAAGTTTATTATCACTGACATATGCTGCGAAATTTGTGGTTTTGTGCCAACAATAACATGCAGTATATAAAAAAATGAGTATAGGTTACAATAAGAAATATATAAATATAATAACTTATGCAGAAAGAGAGCAAACTAGTGAGGGTAGAGCTCGTGGGTTCATAAACTGTTCAGAAATCTGACGGCAGAGAGGAGGAAGTAGTTCTTTAAATGTTGTGTTTTCTAAGGCTCCTGTGCCTCATTCCTGATGGCAGCAATGAGAAGAGGGCATGCCCTGGCTGCTGGAGGTCCTGAAAGATGGATGTTGCCTTTTTGAAGCATCAGCTTTTCAAAGTTCAAAGTAAATTTAATTATCTAAATACATTTCTGTCACCAAATACAATCCTGAAATTCACTTTCCTGTGAGCATACTAGGTTAATTTATAGAATAGTAACTATAGCAGGATCAATAAAAGATCAGCCAGTGTGTAGAAGACCACAAACGGTGCAAATGCAAATATAAATAAATAACAACAAAAAATGAGAAAACAAAATAATGAGATAAAGAGTCCTTAAAGTGAGATCATTGGTTGTGACAATATTTCAATGAGGGGCAAGTGAGTGTAGTTATCCCCTTTTATTCAAGAACCTGATGGTTGAGGGGTAGTAACTATTCTTAAACCTCTGGAGCAAGTCTTGAGGCTCTTGGACCTTCTCCCTGATAGCAGCAGTGAGAACAGAGCATGACTTGGGTGGTGGGGATCTCTGACGACGGATGCTGCTTTCCTGTGACTAGCGTTTCATGTAGATGTGCTCAGAGATTGGAAGGGCTTTACCCATGATGCACTGGCTTGAATCCACTACCTTTTCAAGGATTTTCCATTCAAAAGCATTGCTGTTTCCCTACCCGGCTGTGATGCAGCCAGCCAATATACTCTCCACTGCACATATGTAGAAGTTTGTCAAAGTATTGGGTGTCATGCCAAATCTCTGCAGATTCCTAAGGAAGTAGTGACCTTCTTTGCAATTGCACTTATGTACTGGGTCCAGAACAGGCCCTCTGAAATTGTAACGCCCAGGAATTTAGGGTTGTTAACCCTCTCCACATCTGATCCTCCAATGAGGACTGTCTCCTGGATCTCTGGTTTCCCTATGCTGAAGTCTATAAACAGTTCCTTGGTCTTGCTGACATTGGTGATGTCATCAGGGGGTGGTGATGGTAGAAGTTTGAAATGACAAAATCCAACAGCAGAGGAGGCATTTGTCTCCTCATATGCATGCCCGTCAAATATGGACTAATACTTTCTGTTCTTGATTTGTATTCTTATAGGTTGATGCTCGTGAAGGGCTCAATCTACTGTTATACTATATTGTATTTGTAATAAGATGTGAAAGGCAAAACAATGCCATGGAACTCATGCAAGAAATAGAATGCCAGTCATTCATTAATTAAGGTTAAGGTGAGGAAGCAGTGACTGAATAACAATTCCCTAAAGTGAAATGTACTTCAATCTGTGTTAGGCTTCTGCACTGAAGAACCAATTAATTTCTCTCTCATGACATTGCCACAGGTTGCAAGCTTGTTCCATGATCCCAGTATTGGCAATGCAATCCACATCGTGTTGGTGAGACTCATTTTACTGGAAGAAGAAGAGGTACTTGTATTCTTACTTAAATTTTTGTTCATTTCAACTATTTATTTAATCAAATTAGGTTTTTAAATAAATGTGTGTAGTTTTTAAAAATAACTTTAAATCAATGATTTATTTATGTTTGAGTTAAACTCAAAGGAATGATTATTAATTATCTGTCTTTTTTTTAATGTAATCTCTTTTGGATGCTGTAGGCCTTGACATTTTATTGAGGATTGTATTTCTAAATATGTTTTTCTCAGTTCTGAATTATTATGTTTTTTATATTTTAGAGATACAGGTTTTTTAAAATTTAAAGATACAGCCTTTTGGGGCCAATGAGCTGGTGTTGCCCAGTTACATCCATGTGACCAATTAACCCACCCATCCGTACATCAAGGGGGACGTGAGGGTCAAGTTTTACTCAGATAGTCATAGATGCCTGGAGTGTGCTGCCTGGTATGGTGGTAGAGGCAAATCTATTAGAAGCTCTAAAGAGATGTTTGGATAGGCACTTGGATATAAGAAAGATAGAGGGATATGGACATGGTGTAGGTAGGAGGGATTCGTATTTGGGTATTATTGATTTGCTTTTTAGCTGGTTCAGCACAACATTATGGGCTGAATGGCCTGCTCATGTGCTATACTGTTCTATGTTCTATGTCTTTGGAATGTGGGAGGAGAGTGGAGCACCTGGAGAAAGCCCACGTGGTCACAGGGAGGACGTACAAAAACTTTTTACATATGGTGGTGGAATTGAAGCTGGTTCTTTAGTGCTGTAATAGCATTACACTCACCACTACTTAATTGTACTGCCACTCTATTGTTAATTAAAAATCATTTTCTTCTCAATAATGCTACTCCAAGGAATCTATATCTAATGTGCCCCTGATATGTCCTGCTGAAGGGTTTGGGCCTGAAATGTCGACTGTACTTTTTTCCTAGATACTGCTGGGCCTGCTGAGTTCCTCTGGTATTTTGTGTACGTTGCTTGGATTTCCAACATTTGCAGATTTTCTTTTGTTTGTGATTGGATGACCTTGATATTTTGCTTGTTTCTGAATGCTATGGTCAAAAACACATGGAAGGCTTGCCAGCTGTCATACGGTATATGATAAGCAAAACAGGAAATCAGAATAATATTTGAAGAACATGACCATAGGACCAGAAGATATAGGAACAGGATTAGGCCATTTGGCCCATCAAGTCTGTTCCACCACTTCATCATGGCTGATCTATTTCCCTCTCTGCCCCAATCTCCTGCCTCTCCCCATATTCCATTGTGCCCTGACTAATCAAGCATCTATCAAAGTCTGCCTTAAGTATACCCAATGACTTGGCATCCACAGTCAGCTGTGAATGAATTTCACAGATTCACCGTTCTCTGGCTAAAGAAATTCCTCCTAATCGCTGTTCTAAAGGGATGCCCTTGTATTTTGAGGCTGTGCCCCAGACTCTCCAACTATCACTCTGTTCTAAGTGGATGCCCTTCTATTCTGAGGCTGTGTATGAAACAAATTGTTATAAATATTTTCATTAACTTGAAATAAATTAAGCATATATTTATAACAAATCAACCAGTCTACAATGCAGCAAGTTTTATGCACTTTCTAAAAGCAATGGTCAATTTCATAATTTTACAGTAGTGAGAAATCTGAAGAAATCTATCTATAAAATTTCCATTTGTGCAATGCACGAAATGGTCTGTGCAACAAACTACCCTTAGCCAAATCTGAAAACACACGTTCTAGTCATCATGGGCAGTACATTACATTTATACCTCAATGTGTTTCCATGGTTAGAACTGGAGTGTAATCAAACAAATCATTAAGTTAGTTTCCAGCTGCTTAAATGTCAATCCCTTATGGGATTAATTCTGGGAGTGAGTGGAAGCTGAATGGGAAGAATCCCAGCTTTAATTGGAACTTCAGGAATGGTATAAAGGCAGTGATAATAAAATAATATCTAATTAGTCACCACTTAAGCTAATGTTGAATTAATGTTTCTTCTCGCTGTGGTTTTACTAGAACATAGAACAGTGCAGTCTGAGATGCTGTACTGACCTATATAAACCTACTGCATAATTAATCCAACACTTTCCTCCTACTAAGCACATAATCTTCCATTTTACTTTCATCCATTTGCCTATTTAAGAGTCCTTTACATGTCAGTAAAGCATTTGCCTCTACCACCACACCTGACAGTGTGTTTCATACTCCAACCACCCTCTATGTAAAAACCTGCCTCTGACACTCCTCCTAAACCTTCCTCCATTCACCTTAAAAAGATTAGATTAGATTAGATTATGAGGACACTCAGTCCTCGTTTATTGTCATTTAGAAATGCATGCATTAAAAATGATACAATGTTCCTTTAGTATGATATCACAGAAACACAGGACAGACCAAGACTAAAACTGGCAAAAAACACATAATTATAACATATAGTTACAACAGTGCAAAGCAATACCGTAATTTGATAAAGAACAGACCATGGGCACAGTAAACAAAAAGTCTCAAAGTCCTGATAGCCCCAACATCTCACCCAAACGGTAGAAGAGAGAAACTCTCCCTGCCATGATCCTCCAGCGCCGCAAACTTGCCGATGCAGCATCCTGGAAGCACCCGACCACAGCCGACTCCGAGTCCGTCCGAAAACTTTGCGCCTCCGACCAGCCCTCTGACACCGAGCATGGAGCACCATCTCTGCCGAGCGCTCTGCCCTGGCCGCCGAGCAACAAACAAAGCCGAGGACTCAGGGCATTCCCCTCTGGAGATTCTGGATCACACAGTAGCAGCAGCAGCAGCGAAACAGGCATTTGAGAAGTTTCTCCAGCTGTTCCTCCGTACTCTCACGGAGGACATAATGTCTCTGAGCCATTGAGCATGAGTGAGTGGGGCAACATCTCTCCATTTAAGAAGGACTACACTTCTGGCCAAAAGAGAGGCAAAAGACAATGTAGGACGTTTAGCTGGACTCAGGTGCGTGTCAACTTCTCCCGAGGTGCCAAAAAGAGTAATCAGAGGGTTAGGTTCCAAACAGCAATTGAGTATATGGGATAAAGTTAAAAGGACATCTCTCCAGAATTTCTCCAAGCTAGGACAAGCCCAGTACAAATGAATAAGGGAAGCCTCGCCCCCTTTACACTCGTCGCAACAGGGACGAATATCAGGATAGAACCGCGATAATTTAGACATATGAGTCCTGTGTACAGCCTTGAACTGTAAAAGGCAGCGGCGAGCACTTAAAGAAGTTGAATTAACTGACTTGAGAATTGAATCCCAAACCTTGTCGGACAGAGGAAAATTTAAATCATGCTCCCAGGCAGTTTTAATTTTGTCAAAGGGGGCTCGCCTCAAAATCGCTAACATATTTCGAATAGTGGATATTAAACCTTTACCCAGTGGGTTTATACGAAGAAACAAGTCCACAACATTTTTATCGGATACCTCAGGAAAGTTTGGTATTAAACGGTTGATAAAATGTCTAATTTGGGGATATCTGAAGAAATGAGTGTTGGATAGGTTGAACTTTGCAGACAGTTGTTCAAAAGTTGCAAAACAATTGCCTGTGAAAAGATCTTCAAAGCACGCAATGCCCTTTCTGTGCCAGTCTCGAAATGTGAAATCCTGCATAGAAGACCGAAAAAGATGATATGTAGAATAGGACTAGAGAGAGAGAGAGAAACCGTGAAGACCATTATATTTTCTGAACTGAGCCCATATTCTCAGAGTGTGTCTGATGACAGGATTGACAACTGATTTAGGCAGATGGCAAGGAAGTGCGGCTCCAAGAAGTGCAGGAATGGTGAGATTCTTATAAGAGTTCAACTCCATTGCCACCCATATTGGGCAGTTAGACTGATTATAAAAGTAAGACCAAAAGATAAGACAACGTATGTTGGCTGCCCAGTAGTATAAACGAAAATTGGGCAAAGCCATACCACCTACCCTTTTAGGTTTTTGAAGGTGAGCTTTATTTAGTCTGGGATGTTTGCCCTTCCATAGATAGGACAGAATAATAGAATCTAATGAGTCAAAAAAAGCTTTAGAAATAAAAATCGGTAAAGATTGAAATAAGTATATAAATTTAGGAAGGATATACATTTTAACAACATTAATTCGACCTATCATAGACATAAGACAGGGGTGACCACTGTACTGGACTCTGTTTTGTATGGTTTAAAAGATTAGTGAAATTTTCTTCAAAAAGACGCTTATAATTCCTTAAACAACAGGAATTCTGCAGATGCTGGAAATTCAAGCAACATACATCAAAGTTGCTGGTGAAAGCAGGATCTCCCAGTGGCCACACATTTTAATTCCACATCCCATTCCCATTCTGACATGTCTATCCACGGCCTCCTCTACTGTAAAGATGAAGCCACACTCAGGTTGGAGGAACAACACCTTATATTCCGTCTGGGTAGCCTCCAACCTGATGGCATGAACATTGACTTCTCTAACTTCCGCTAGGCCCCACCTCCCCCTCGTACCCCATCTGTTACTCTTTTTAATGCACACATTCTTTCTCTCACTCTCCTTTTTCTCCCTCTGTCCCTCTGAATATACCTCTTGCCCATCCTCTGGGTCACCCCCCCCCGTCTTTCTTCCCGGACCTCCTGTCCCATGATCCTCTCGTATCCCCTTCTGCCTATCACCTGTCCAGCTCTCGGCTCCATCCCTCCCCCTCCTGTCTTCTCCTATCATTTTGCATCTCCCCCTCCCCCTCCAGCTTTCAAATCCCTTACTCACTCTTCCTTCAGTTAGTCCTGACGAAGGGTCTCGGCCTGAAACGTCGACTGCGCCTCTTCCTATAGATGCTGCCTGGCCTGCTGCGTTCACCAGCAACTTTGATGTATGTTGCTTATAATTCCTTGTTACTGTAATGCCAAGGTAAGTAAATTGATTATTTACTACTTTAAAAGGGAGGTTATGAAATTCTAATATTTGTGCTTCTCTGTTTATTGGAAAGAGTTCACTCTTATGTAAATTAAGCTTGTATCTGGAAAGCTGGCTAAATTAGTTAAGAAGTGAAAACATTGGGGATAAGGAGGTAGTCGGATTTGATATAAAAAGTAAAAGATCATCAGCATAAAGAGAGACTTTGTGCTCAACACCCCCCCCCCCCCCTCCAAATCCCCGTCAATTCAGCACAGCTATGAAATGCAATCGCCACTGGCTCTATGGCCAGATCAAAAAGTAAGACACTTAAATGGCACCCTTGCCGGGTGCCACGTTTAAGGTTGAAAGGTTGGGATTGCTGAGAGTTGGTCAAGACAGAAGCAGTGGGGTGTGAATATAACAATTTAATCCATGTAATAAAACTTTGTCCAAAATCAAATTTTTCTAAAACCCTAAAAAGATAATACCACTCCACACGATCAACTGCTTTCTCCACGTCAAGAGAAATAACACATTCAGGAATCCCAGCTGAAGGTGAGTATAACATATTAAATAGGCGCTGTATATTAAAAAAAGGGAGATGATTTTTAATAAAACCAGTTTGGTCTTCAGAAATAATTAAGGGTAGAATGTTCTCCAATCTACGGGCCAAAACTTTAGCCAAAATTTTAACATCAACATTTAGCAAAGAAATCGGCCTGTAAGAAGAACACTCTGATGGATCTTTGCCTTATTTTGCTAAAGGAATGATACATGCCTCATTAAATGATGCTGGCAACTTACCTTGTTTAAATGAGTTGGATAAAACTAAAATTAGTTGAGGCGAAAGCAGTGAGGAAAGCAGTTAGGTCCAGGAGATTTACCAGACTGCAGTACAGAAATAGCTGAGGATATTTTCTCTAAGGATAATGGCTCATTCAGTTTTGCTTTGAGATAAGGAGAAAGCATAGGAATGTTTAAACTATTTAAAAAATGCTCAACAGAAATATTATCATTTAAAGTTTCAGAAGTATAGAGTCGAGAATAGTAATTCTTGAACGTGTCATTAATTTCAGAATAATTCAAGGTAATGTTCCCATTTCCCATTCGAATTTTTGTAATATGTTGTTTAACTTTAGAGCGTCTTACTTGGTTAACTAAAAATTTACCAGATTTATCACCGTGGATATAAAACCGGCTCTTACTTTCCAAAGGTTGGCATTCAATTAGGTGAATGGAAATAAGGTTAAATTTAGTTTGAAGTTCCACTCGTTTCTTATACAACTCCTGATTTTTGGTCTGGGCATATAGTTGGTCTGTTGCTTTAATTTGATTGACCAGATCTAATTGCTCTTTATGGATCTTTCTTTTCAAATTCACAGTATATGAAATTATTTGACCTCTTAGATATGCTTTCATAGCGTCCCAAACAACCTGTCTTGAGGTTCCAGATGACGTGTTAGTATTTAAAGAAAAAAGTTATCTGGTCCTCCATAAATTTTACAAAATCATTATCCGACAACGGGGTCGGATTAAAACGCCAATGATTATTCATTTGGGGGAAACCAGGAAGAATTTTTGGCAGGGTGACTGGGGCGTGATCTGACATCAATATACTCTGATTGTCACAGGAGCGAACAGATGGAATCAGCTGATTATCAATTAAAAAATAATCAATTCTAGTAAGAGTGTGATGGACATGTGAAAAAAAAGAGTAATCTCTCTCATTTGAATGGAGAAAATGCCATACATCGGAGATGACATAATTGGAAAGGAAAGACTGAATTGATAAAGCAGATTTATTTTGGTAGTCTAGGAATAGAGGACGATCGATCCAAAACTGGATTAAAACAATTAAAATCACCGCCCAATATGAGAGAATATGAACTCAGCTCAGGCAATAAAGAGAAAAAATGATCAAAAAACTCCACATCATCTGAATTGGGAGCGTGTAAGTTAGCCAAGACTGCTGATGTGTTGTATAATTTCCCCGAGACAATAATAAAATGACCATTTGTATCAGATACTTTGTTATAAAGCTCAAAGGGAACATCTTGATTTATGAGAATTGAGACCTCCCCCCACCCGACTTTATCCTGAAAAGTAGAATGGAAGTGTTGCCCCACCCATCTTGACATGAGGCGAGAGTTATCAGAACTGCAGATGTATGTTTCTTGCAAAAAAGCATTGATGTATTAAGCTGTTTAAGATGTGAGAACACCTTCCTTCTTTTAACGGGATGGTTCAATCTCTTAACATTCCAGCTTACAAAATTCAACGGACTAACCATTGTCCTTTAAAAAAATGGTAGAGGATATTAGGCAAAAGCATTATCAGAAATTTGAGTAACAGCTCTGGGGCAAAAGTATCAGACAAGAAAAGCAGGACAGAAATATGTCCTGAATAATACAAATATCTAAAGGTTCTATGAATAATATTGGCATTAGAGTTCCCTCCCCCCCTCACACCCCATAACAAGAGAGCTACTGAAAAGCAGCAGCAAGCTCTTAAAAAAAAGTTACCCCATAATCCAACCTCTTGTCTCTTAACATTGTCATCAGCTCCATCTTTTATCAATTAAAAAACAGAAAACTTTTAGCACTACAAAGTAAAGTTATACATAGTGAAAAGAAAAACCATAATTTGTTAAGCTTAACTCAAGGTAATAAACCAAAAAAAATGTGAACTAGTATTTAAGAAAAAAATATGAAAACAAGTAGCCAGACTTTACCTAGTGACCTACCTGCGAGAAACTATGAAAAAAGATTTACTGACTTCAGAAAGAAAGATCAGCAAAAAATAGTACTTCTCCACCAGTATAAGTAATCAAACTGAATCTGAGGGACTTGAAGTAACAGGAAGGCTATCGATAAATTTCTGAGCTTCTGTAACCGAGTTCAACCACTTTTTGCCTCCACTAGTAAGAGATATTTGGAGGCGAGCTGGAAATCGAAAGGAAGGCCTGAATCCACGATTATATAGTTCTTCCACGACTCCTTTATACTCGGCTCACAGACTCAGGACTTGGCGAGCATAGTCCTCGACAACACGAATTAATTGACCCTTGTATTCCAACTTCCCTCTCCGACGGGCTTCTTTAACCAAGAGATCTTTAATCTGGTAGCCATGAAAACAAATAACTACAGGGGCTGGCCTGTGCCCCGGCTCCGGCTTAGGTGCTGAGGTACGATGAGCTCTGTCTATCTCGGGCGGGGTCGAAAGTATATTGTTCCCAAAAATCTCACATAGCAAAGTGGAGAAAAATTCAGCGGGGGATCCACTTTCGATAGACTCTGGCAAGCCGAGAATACGTAGCTTTTGACATCTGCTCCGACTTTCTAGGTTGGTAACTTTGGACACAAGCTTGCTGTTATGATCGCTCAAGCTGGAACAAACGTTTTCCAACCCTTTAAAATGGCGGTCTAAATCATCCATGGCAAACTTGTGATGTGATAAACGTTGGGCATGATCCTCCACTTTGGATTTAATCTGATCCAATTTCAATTCCAACGAACTGAAAGAAGACTTAAATTCAGTAATTATATCCTGTTGATGCTGTTCTAGTATCAAGATAATGATTTTGCCCGAGAAACCGGCCACTGGAACTTCTTTTGTCCCCGATTTGGTAGTCTTTGAAGCCATTGTAAAACAGGCATGTTCACAGGCAGGAGGAGAATAAAAAGTTTAACAGTTCAGAGTTAAAAAAGTAGGGAGAGAAGGAGTGCGGAGATTAGAAGTAGAACAGAGCGATAGCTTTTAGTGGCTAAACCATTGCCATCTTGACCGGAAGTCCAGTTGTGGTTTGTTAAAGATTAAAGGTGGGCTTTAATTGTCACAGGCGCATTAGGCACATCGACACACACACACACACACACACACACACACACACACACACACACACACACAGTGAAATGTGTAATTTTGCTTCGACGATCACCACAATCCAAGGATGAGCTGAGGGCAGCCCACAAGTGTCGTTATAGATTCTGGCAATAACGTAGCATGACCAGAATTTATTAACCTTAATCTGTACATATTTGGAATCTGGGAGGAAACCGGAGCACCTGGAAGAAAAACATATGGTCACGGGGAGAACATACGACTCCTTTTAGATTGCGATGGGGATCGAACTCTCATCTTAAAGTTGGAGCTGTAAAGCATTATGCAAACCACGGTACCAACCTCTACACTCTCTTGCTATTCAGTGATAATTAAACTGAGCGTGAATGCAGTTCTTGGTGGGTTAGATCATGCTGGCAAAATAGACTCAGCTATTTCTAAACCCAATTCCCTTTTGCACAGGTAATGCTTGCCCAGTGTCAGTTGTACTGGTGATTATGTACCAGGAGGCCCAAGACACTGCAGGTACCAGAATGTAGAGGAAGAAGCAAACTGCTGGAGGGAGCTCAGTGAATTCAGCAGCATCGGTGGAGGAGAGGAAGACCTTGAGCAAGACTAGGAGTTCAGAGGGAGGGTAGCTGGTTTAAAGAGAAGAGGAAGAGTAGCCTGACACGGTGCACCGAGGAGTGAGAATTGAATGGCGGGTGAGGCCAAACTGGGGCAGTGGAGAGGTGGAGCTGGAAGATGGAGGCATGCAGGGGATCCTTTGAAACAGACAAGGACAAGAAACGAAAATGGAGATGAGGGAGGTGAGTGTGAATTTGGGGTGAACTGTTGGAGGGCAATAAGTACGGATACAATGTCTACAAGTGCTGGAATCTGATATGTAGAAGGTGATCATAGAAAACTTTCATGGAGAGCTGAAGGAGAGATCCTAAATGCAGGAAATTCTGCAGGTGCTGGAGATCTTGAACAACATACACAAAATGCTGGATGAACTCAGCAGGTCTGGAAGCATCTATACCAGGGGTTCCCAACCTGGGCTCCACAGGGCTTAATGTTATTGGTTCATGGCATATAAAAAGTTGGGAGCCCCTGATCTATGGAGAGGAATAAAGAGTCAATATTCCTGGCCTAGACCATTCATTAGGACTGGAAAGGAAGGAGCTGAAGCCAGAGTAAGATGGTGAGGGGAAGGGGAAGAGAACAAACTGAAGGTGATAGGTGAAACCAGGTGAGGAGGATGGTGGTTTAGAGAGGATGAAGTGAGAAGCGTGGAGGTGATAGGTGGAAAAGGCAAAGGGCTCAGGAGGAAGGAACCTGATATGAGAGGATGTTGGACCACTGGAGAAAAGGAAGGGTGGTAGTGCACCAGAAGGGGGTGATTGGCAGGTGAGGAGAAGAGAACGGGTAAGAGGGCAACCAGAATGGGAAATGGAAAACAAAGAGGAGTGAGAGGAGGGAGAAATTTCCACTAGTTAGAGAAATCGATGTTCATGCCATGAGTTGGAGGATATCCAGACAGAAGATGTGGTTTTGCTCCTCTAACCTGAGTTTGGCCTCATTGTGACAGTAGAGGAGGCTATGGACCAACGTGTCGGAATGGGACGTCAAATTGAAATGGATGCCTACTGCGAAATCCTGCCTTTTGTGTGCACAGAGTGAAGGTGCTCAATGAAATAGTTCCCCACTCTACATGGTGTCTCACAGGTGAAGTGTTGGCTCACCTGGAATGATTGTTTGGTCCTCTGAGTCGAGGTGAGGGAGGAGGCTTGTCCCACTTGCAGGGATAGATGGTCTTTATGCGATGGAGGGGAGGGAGGAGGTTTGACCCACTTGCAAGGATAAATGGTCTTTACATGATTCCTTTGTTTTCTCATCCCTCCCTACTGATCTCTCTCCAGTCACTTACCTTTGCAAGCATTGACTGTTTCTTTCTCTCCTTACTGCTGCCTGACCTGCTGAGTTTCTCCAGCACTTTAGGTGTGCTCCTGAAAGACAGAACCTCCAGATCCTCCTGCTCCTGTTTTTGCTCAATCTTCCATTGCCTCGCCCTTCCCCTGTAGTCTTCATCACCCATTTTCATCCCCCTTTCCCTCGTGGTTCTATCGAACTACTACCCATACACTTCACCCACTGTTTCCCCTCTCCCCTGTGGTTCTAACTGCCCTTCACCTCTCCTCTAATAGTTGTCATGATCATCTCCTCTACTTATCAGATTCCAATATTGGTAGGCTTTGCGTCCCCACTTACCACCCTTCCACCTCCACCTCCACCTTCATGCCCCTGTCTCCCTGGCCGTGGCTCTGTCTGCCCTTCTACTTGTTTATTCCATCTATCACCCACCCGCTTCTGTACTCAAGCTCTAGCACTCCACAAATCCACCTGGCTATCTCTGTCCGCTACCCTCAGCCCTACTCACCTACTAGCACCTGTCCCACTGCTCCGCGTCTCTCCGTCTCCTCTTTTGACTGTCTATCTTCCCCCTCTACCCTCAGTTCTGAAAGAGTCATACGGCACTGCAGCACAGAAACAAGCCCTTCAGCCTCTCTATTCTGTGGTGAACTGTTATCCTGCCTAGTCCCATTGACCTGCACCCAGAAGATAAATCTCCATACCCCTCCCATCCATACTTCACACTCATGTTGCATTCGAACTTCCTCTGACAACTTATTTCACTCTCTATCCACCCACTCTCTGCGTGAAGAAGTTCCTCCTCAGGTTCCCCTTGCGTATTTCTCCTTTAACCTATGATCTCTGCTTCTCGCTTCACCTGACCTCGGTGGAAAATTCCTGAATGTATTAACTCCTCGTGATTTTCTCTACCTCTATCAAAACTCCCCCTTTTCTCCTACGCTCCAGGAACTGAAGTCTTAACCTATTCACCCTTCCCCTATAACTCAGGTCTTTGAGTCCAGACAACATCCTTGTAAGTTTTCTCTGTCAACAGCTGAAACAACTTCAACATAGCATCTAACTCCTGTACTCAATATTCTGATTTATGAAGGCCAATATGCCAAAAGCTCACTTTACTACTGTATCTACTTGTGAGGGCACTTCAAGGAATTATGGGTCTATATTCGAGATGCAGGCCATTAGCAATTCCTGTCCCCCAAAGATCCTAATCAATCGTTTATGCTTTTCCAGCAAATCATAAACACAAAAGACCTGTAGACACTGAAATTCCAGAGAAGCACACAAAAATGCCAGCAACATCGTTGGGAAAGAATGAAGAGTCAATGTTTCGGGCTAAGTCCTGGTGAAGGATCTCGGTCCGAATCATTGACTGTTTGTTCCCCTCAATAGGTGCTGCCTGACCTTCTGAGTTCCTCCAGCATTTTGTGCGTGGTGCTCTTCATGCAGTTAGTTTTTTTGCTGAAGATGTTACTGCCTGTGCAGTGACCATTTCCACAATCACCAAAATAAATTGGTGCTTTTAGATGCACTTTACAACTTTTATTTATTAGCCACTGAAAACAAGGAGTACCCCTCAACAGTTAAGCAGAGACACAACTAAATCAGTTCCCATTGGGCTACGATATTTCACTTTTCTACCCTCTTTAAAGCCTTGATTCTTCTGTATAAGCATCGCTCTGTGTTCTCTCAATAGATCACAAAGCTTTATGTTATGCAGGCCAGCACCAGATGCTTTGATGTCTGACAGATTGAACTCTTTGTAGCTATCACTGCGTGAGGTCACTTAGGAAATAAGGTTCCTAAGGTGCATTACAATATGTATGAGGTAATTGCAGATGCTGGAGAATGCTACATCCATCTCTCCCTATGGTTTCCCTTAACTCCAAGGCAAACTTTTCTGCAGTTGGTCATTGGGTGCCATGGAGAGAGATACTTTTAAGGTCTGATTGCCTCAAAAGCAGGCGTTCAGGCATCAGCTGTAAGATGTCCTGGTTTAGTGCAGTGTTCAAAATGCCACAGAATTATCTGTGATGTATTTTGCTCAGTTCAGTAATTTTTTTCAGTAATTTCTTTTTGGAGATCAAAGTGGACCATGTGAAACACATGTTTGGAAGGCCAAAGGGAAGTGAAACCCTATTCCTAGACACGCCAATGGAAATTAAATGTCTTTACAAAATGTAATGCAGAATCAGAGCGATTTATTGAAATATATATTCACTATGAAAGGACTAAATCAGGCTGAAGGTAAGACCGCCTTTCCAAGTACAGAATAAGTGTACTCAGTCCAGATCAGCTACTCGGATTCAAAGGTTCATTGTAGTGAAGGTATAATACAAGAGAAATGAAGCAAGAGGTATGTTTCTATAATGGAAAATATTTGAGGTGTTAGAGATTTAAAGAAAATCATGCTTTGAGCATAAATGTAGACTGTGGAAACCTTTGATGTTTGAGTGTACTTACTTATTTGTTGCAAGAAAAATCCTCTATTCCTGACCAGAAGGCAAACTTGTCCTTTGATAGCGTACCATACCTAACATCTTTACTTTGACACTTTACCTCAGTATTAGCAATTGACATTTTCCCATGGTTGTGGTGGGAATTATTCTTTGTAAAATTGTATTGCTTATCCAAATAAAACTAAAATACATTGAAGTAAAGGTCATTGTGTAAAGGTACCTTCAGAGGAATGAGCGAGGAGCTGGCCAAGGTTGACTGGAAGGGGACTCTAGCAGAGATGATGGTAGAGTAGCAGTGGCTGGAGTTTGTGGGAGTACTTCACGGGACACCGAATTATCTAACCCCAATGAAGAAGGATGAGGCAACTGTGGCTGACAAGGGAAGTCAAAAACAGCATAAAAGCAAAAGATGGGAATACAATACTGCAAAAAAAAACAGTGGGAACCTGGAGGATTGGAAAGCTTATAAAAAACTAACAGAAGGCGGTTAAAATCCACTAAGGAGAGAAAAGATGAAATATAAATGCAACTAGCCAATTATATAGAAGAGGATATTGAAGGGATTTTTCAGTTATATAAATAGAGGCAAAAATTGACTTTGGATAGCTGGAAATGACACTGGTGTGGTAGTAATGGAAACAAAGAAATGGTGAATGAACTGAATTAATAATTTGCATTAGTCTTCACTATGGAAGATATCAGCAGTATGCCAGAAATTTGAGCATGTCTGGGGCAGAAGTGATTGTAGTTGCGATTACTAACGAAAAGAAGTGGTTGGGAAGCTGAAAGGTCCGAAAGTGGATAAGTCCCGTTGACCAGATGGACTCCAGCTCAGGGCTGGAAAATTATAAATGTCACACCACTCTTTAAGAGGAAGGCAAAAGAGAGAAAATTATAGGCCAGGATGCCTTACTCTAGTGTTCAGCAAGATTTTAAAGTCCATTATTAAGGATAAAGTTTGAGGCACTTGGAGGCATACAATAAAATAGGCCGAAGTCAGCATGGCTTCCTTAAAGGGAGAATTTGCCTATCAAGTCTGATGCCATTGTTTGAGGAAGTAACACACAGGATTGATAAAAGTAAGTCAGTGGATGTTGTTTGTTGGTGGTTAGAGCCATAGGGTCACAGAAAACTACAGTAGGCCCTTTGGCCCATCCAGTCTGTGTTGCACATTTAAACTGCCCAGCCCCGTCCACCTACACCTGGACCATAGCCCTCCTTACCCTCCCATCCATGTACCTATCTAAACTTCTCTTGAATGTTGAAATCACAATAGCATCCACCACTTGTGCTGGCAGCTCATTTCACACTCACACCACTCTCTGAGTGTAGAAGTTTCCCCTCACGTTCCCCTTAAAGTTTTCATTTTTCAAAGTTCTGAAGGCTTTTGATAAGGTGCCACATGTGAAGTTGATATTACAAGAAAGATACTAGCATAGATATAAGATTGGCTGGCAGGAGGCAAAGAGTAGGAATAAAGGAGGTCTTTTCCAGTTGGCTTCTGGTGGCTAGTGGTGTTCCGCAGTGGGTGGTGTTGAGTTCACAGATAATGTAAGGATAGGTGGAGGGGCAGGTAGTGTTGAGGAAGCAGGGAGTTTGCAGAAGGATTTGGATAGGTTGGGAGACTGGGCAAAGAAGTGGCAGGTGAAATACGATATAGGGAAGTGTATGGTCATGCACTTTAGTAGAAGGAATAAAGGCATAGACTATTTTCTAAATGTGGATAGAATTCAGAAATCAGAGCTGCAAAGGGACATGAGAGCCCTCGTGTGGAATTCACTAAAGGTTAACCATTAATAATGGAATGTTAACATTCATTTCGAGAGGACTGGAACACAGGAGCAAAGATGTAATGCTGAGGTTTTACAAGACATTGCTCAGCCCACCTTTGGAGTACTGTGAGCAGTTTTGGGCCTCTATCTAAGGTAGGATGTGGAGACATTTCGGATAAGATATATGAGATTGATTCTGGGAATGAAAGGGTTAATGTATGAGGAGCGATGGGCGTCTCATTCAAATCTGCCGAACATTGAAAGGCCTGACCTGGGTTAGACCATAAGACCATAAGTCACAGGAGCAGAATTATGCCATTCAGCCCATTTAGCCTGCTCCGCCATTCCATTATGACTGATCCTGGATCCCACTCAACCCCATACTCCTGTCTTCTCGCAATATCCCTTGATGCCCTGACCAATCAGGAAACAATCAACTTCCGCCTTAAATATACCCATGGACTTAGCCTCCATCACAGTCTGTGGTGGAGTATTCCACAGATTCACTTCTCTCTGGCTAAAAAAATTCCTCCTTACCTCTGTTCTAAAAAGACACCCATCAGTTTTGAGGCTGTGCCCTCTAATTCTGGATACCGCCACCAAGGGAAACATTCTCTCCACATCCACCCTATCAATTTCTTTCAACTTTGATAGGTTTCAAAAAGATCCCCTGCGTTCTTCTAAATTCCCCTGAGTACAGGTCCAAAGGCTGCCAAATGCTCCTCGTATGTTAACCCCTTCAATTCTGGAATCATCCTTGTGAACCTCCTCGAGACTCTCTCCAAGGATAACACTTCCTTTCTGAGATATGGGGCCCAAAACTGTTGATAATACTCCAACAGGAGTTTGTACGCTCTCCCCATGACTGCGTAGATATTTTGCAGGTACTCCAGTTTCCTCCCACAGTCCAGAATGAACCAGTTAGTAGGTTTATTGGTCTTTGTAATTTGTCCTGTGATTAGGCTAGGGTTAAATAGTTGGATTGCAGGGTGACTTGGCTCATTGGGCCAGAGGACTTGTTCTGCACTGTATCTCTAAATAAATACTAAATAAAATATTTTCGAGAAGTTCTACAAAACAGCTTGTTGTGTTCATTTACATAAATTATATTCATTAAATTGCTGCTTCTAGTCGTGTTTTGTTTGAATAACTTTGTTGCAATCCTTTACAGAAGGAGCTAAAAATCATTCATCACGCTGACCATACGCTTTCCAGTTTCTGCAAGTGGCAAAAGAACATCAATCCTAAAAGTGACTCCAGCCCAAATCATCATGATGTGGCCGTGTTGTTGACTCGGTTAGTTTTTTTTCAAATAAATTATAATAGAAAATCAAACTCAGTAGACGAAAGCATTGGATAGCACAAAGGGCTGGATTTTTTAAAGAGAAAATTGCTTTGTGTATTATTGGTATCACAACCAGCAAGGGTAATAGTGCAGTGCAGGAGTTCCCAACCTGAGGTTCACAGACCCCTGGGTTAATAGTACCGGTCCATGGCATAAAAAAGGTTGAGAACCTCTGGTGTAAAGGATGGGGCCCTACAGCTTGCCTTCATACAGGCAGGTTGCTTGGGGGGGGGGGGGGCACTTCCATATTTTCCTGCTGGACCAATGCAAATTCCAGGTTCACTGTCAGCAGGTAAACTTGCATGATTCCGGTATCTAAAAACAAAGGATGCTCATATATTATCCTTCTCCTGCAAGCTTATTCATGTCCAGATCTAAACTACCTCCAGTACTCCACCTCCTTCATGCATGCACATGCACCAACACACTATCCACTGAAAGAGTGGGAGGAGGACTTTGGTTTGCTCCCAACCGTGGTGCCCAGAAGTCCTAGTTTTGCTGATGTTCTGCAGATGAATTTTAAGTAGCTGAAAAGTGGCGTACATTACATACTATAGAACATAGAATAGAACAGCCCTTGCCAAAACGCCGTAAGTAACCACATCCACTGCTTTACCTTCATCAATTTGTTTTGTCACCTTTTTAGATTACTACAAAGACAGTACAAGTTAAATACTCCTGCTAGGTAGAGCTGAATGAGGTATAGAATTGTGTGGGTGGTGGGGTGGAGATACGTCTCTACCAAGGGAGGTGTAAGGCACTCCTTCCCTCTGTTAGCCTGCAGGCCACCCTTGAACAAGGTGTAGCACCTGCTTAGCCTCCCGATCAGGGTCACGTGAACCATGGGAGCTGGTGGTGGATGGTCGTATGAGCACATCAGAAGTCCTGGTTACGTAACCAGTGACGCTGGGCAGACAATCTCTGAAGGATATTGATAATGGCTGGGGTCATCCATCTTGTAAAGGCACTGCCCAGAAGCAAACCACTTCTGTAGAAAAATTTGCCAAGAACTATCATGGTCATGGAAAGACCGTGATTACCTATGTCATACAACAAGGTACGTAGTGAACAAACAAATGATAGAATCATGGAAATTAATGGTGTGGGAAGAGGCCATCATGCCCATTAAGTTTATACTATAGGTACATTGACTTAAGATTTCAACTGTTTCCCCATGTTAGGTCCATGGCAGTGCAGAGTGCATTTCTCCATGTGGTACGTGCGTACTGCTTGAATATCACAAGGATTTCTGTTGTTTCAAGCAATGTATCACTGTCCAGTGAGTGAAATAATTTTTAAACAGGGATGGAGAAGCAAGAAGTTAAGGATCATTTTATTTATTTTTTTTTTATTATCAAAATATACAACTCTGAAATACCTCTTCTCCGAGTAGCCATGAAACCAAAAATGAAAAGAAAGGCAGCACGATGATCAACCCTCAAATCCCACCTCCCTGCACAAAAACAAGAACAAAATGGAACCAGCACATCAATTCTCAAATCCCTCCTCCCACACAAAAACAAGAACAAAATGGAACCAGCACATCAATTCTCAAATCCCTCCTCCCACACAAAAACAAGACCAAAATGGACAGGCACGTCAACCCTCAAATCCCTCCTGCCACACAAAAGAAGAACAAAAATGGAACAAACACCGACCCGCAGATCCCTCCTCCCGTGCAAAAAAATTGAGAAAGATTGGGCAAAAAACACAGAATGTTAAAAACTATAAGACTGAAAAAAAGTCTGTAATCCAAGTCCACATCCAAAATGCAGAAAACCTGGGTAATATTCTCCAGGCATCGTGGCACGCTTTCCTCTCTCCCCAGCTGAGTGATCAAAAGGCAGGCAGCCAGTGCATGCGATAGGCGGATATGTTAGTGTCTTTTAAGAGACTTTTGGATAGGTACATGGAGCTCAGAAAAATGGGCTATTGGTAAGCCTAGTAACTTCTAAAGTAGGGACATGTTTGGCACAACTTTGTGGGCCAAAGGGCCTGTATTGTGTTGTAGGTTCTCTATGTTTCTATGTCCTTACCTTAGAACTACCTAGGCTTTACCCATATCCCTCTATATTTTTCTAAGCCCCATGTTGCTATCCAGGAGTTTCTTAAAAGATCCTATCGTTTCTGCCTCCACCACTGCCGCCGGCAGCCTATTCCACGCACTCCCCACTCTCTACGTATAAAACTTATCCCGACATTTCCTCTGTACCTACTTCCAAGCACCTTAAACCCGTACCCTCTTGTGGCAGCCATTTCAGCCCTGGGATAAAGCCTCTGACTATCCACATGATCAATGCCTCTCATCATCTTATAAACCTGTATCAAGTTACCTCTCATCCTCCGTCGCCCCAAGAAGAAAAGGCCTTGTTCACTCAACCTGTTTTCATAAGGCATGTTCCCCAATCCAGGCAACATCCTCGTAAATCTCCTCTGCACCACAGTACTCCAAGTGGGGTCTGACCAGGGTCCTATATAGCTGCAACATTACCTCTCGGCTCCTAAATTCAATTCCACGATTGATGAAGGCCAATACACCGTCTTAACCACAGAGTTTTACAACACTGAATCACAGTTGGCTTTTCTTTACACTGATCAACAGAAAAAGGCTCTTTCGTGTCAAAGTGAAATAATTTCTACAAAGTGATCTAAATTAATTATTAATATAAAACAAAAAAAAAATACATGATTGCATATGTATTCACTCCTTCAAATCAGACACGCCAATTGGTTCAACCAATTTAGAGGTCACGTTATTGGTTAAATGGAGATCACCTGTGTGCAGTTAAGGTGTTTCAACTGATTGTAGTAAAAATACACCTGTATCTGGAAGGTCCAACCACAGTGAATCAGTACCCTGGTGACTACTACATGGTAAAGACAAAAGAGCTCTCCAAGCACCCCTGCGGAAAAGGTTATCGAAAAGCCCAAGTCAGGAGGTGGATACAAGAAAATTTCCAAGTCACTGAATATCCCTTGGAGTACAGTTAAGTGAATCATCGAGAAATTGAAAGGATATGGCACAGCTTTAAATCTGCCTAAAGCAGACCATCCTCAAAAACTGAGTGACCGTGCAAGAAGGGAACTAGTGAGGGAAGCCCCCAACAGACCTATGATAACGCTGGAGGAGTAGATGGGAAAGACTGCGTATACAACGACTGTTGCCCGGGTGCTTCACCAGTCACAGCTTTATGGGAGAGTGGCAAAGAGAAAGCAATTGTTGAAAAAAAAAGCTGACATGAAATCTTGGCCAGAGTTTGCCGGAAGGCATGTGGGAGACTGTGAAGTCAGCTGGAAGAAGATTCTGATGAAACCACCAAAATTTTGCTTTTTGGCCATCAGTCTAAACGCTATGTTTGGCATAAGCCAAGCACCACACAGTCAAAAACACACCATCTCTATTGTGAAGCATGGTGGTGGCTGCATCATGCTGTGGGGATGCTTCACTGCAGCAGGCCCTGGAAGGCTTATGAAGGTAGAGGGTAAAATGAATGCAGCATTCTACAGGAAAACCCTGCAGGAAAACCTAATGCAGTCTGCAAGAGAACCATAACTTAGGAGGATTTTTTTCACATCAAGACAATGACCCTAGGCATAAAGCCATAACTACACAGGAATGGCTTAATGACAATAAAGTTAATGTCCTGGAGTGGCCAAGTCAAAGTCTAGACCTCAATCGGATTGGAATTTATGACTGGACATAAAAAGGGCTGTTCTCTCATTATCCCCATGCAATCTGACAGGACTTGAGCAGTTTTGTAAAGAAGAATGGGGAAAATTTGCATTGTCCAGATGTGCTGTGCAAAGCTGATAGAGACCTATCACACAGACTCAAGGCTGTAATTGCTGCCAAAGGTGCATCTACTAAATACTAACTTACAGGGGTGAGTAATTATGCAATCAATTATTTTGTGTTGAAGAATTGTAATTAATTTAGACCAATTAGTAGAAGTTTGTTATCACTTTGACATGAGTCGTTTTCTGTTGGTCCGTGTCAAAAAAGCCAAATTAAATCCACTGTAATTCAATGTTATAAAACAATAAAATATGGAATCTTCCAAGGAAGATGAATATTTTTCATAGGCACTGTATATACAGCAGTAATTTACAGTTTTACTTTGTATTGCACTGTACTGCTGCCACATAACAGAAAAATTCACAACATATTCCAGTGATATTAAACCTGATTTTGATCCCATCTGGTACCAACAATCATTCTAAGGTCAAAATCACTTAATCGCCCTTCTTCCCTGTTCTGGTG
Source organism: Mobula hypostoma (assembly GCF_963921235.1). NCBI lineage: Eukaryota > Metazoa > Chordata > Chondrichthyes > Myliobatiformes > Myliobatidae > Mobula > Mobula hypostoma. The sequence goes on along the minus strand of NC_086099.1, from coordinate 16,995,967 downwards.
TTTGGTCTGAAAAACAACTGAACCTCTTGACACTGGCTGCAAGCTTTTATCCAGACATGGTCTAGAGGTTTGGACATTCAGCAGTTTCTTAGACTTTTCTACCATCAGATGGGAAATTCCAATGCACAAGAACAAGAATGGTCAGGATGGGAAACAGTTTCTTACCTGGAGCTTCTGAACTCCCTGCCGCATTACATTCGAAGTGTCACTGGTTAATCTGTGCCTTACAATATTTAATCTCTGTGCTTTAGTTTGTTTTTTCATCTGTAGATTTTATCCTTACTTGTATAAGTAGTTGTGTGTTATGTGTTTTACACCCTGGTTCAGAGGAAATGTCTTGCTTGATAGTATACACATATATATAGTTAAATGACAAACTTGACATGGCCTGACTTGAGTTGCTGCCATATGATTGGCTGATTAGAAATTTGCGTTAACTAGCTGGTGTGCAGTTTTACCAAATAAAGTGGCTACTGAGTGTAAAATGTTTGTATTATGTCTCTGAGCGCTTTTAATATAACAATGTGTTACATTAAAAATTGAAAAAAAATATTTTCCTAACTATTTCTGCTTGATGCATAAGATGATTTTGAATTATTCTGTTGAAAAAAGTAAAGTTAATAGAAGAAATATGGTATGTGTTTTGTTTACACGGTTACATTCCAGTTAATGTTGATAAAATTGGCAGCATATAGTGGCATAAAAATCTACAGAAGTACTTGTGCGTTTCAAGTCATAGCATCTGAGGACAAGTTGGCTGATTTTTAAATGAGCTAACTACCTTTTGTTTGTAGGAAGGATCTCTGTGCTGGGATGAATCGTCCTTGTGAAACGTTAGGGCTGTCTCATGTCTCAGGAATGTGCCAACCACATCGAAGCTGTAATATTAATGAGGATTCTGGCTTGCCAGTCGCATTCACCATCGCACATGAGATTGGCCACAGGTATCTCTTCTCTTATAAAGCAGTGTGTGTAATTATGTACAGATTTCATTTCAGCTATGTAGATTTGCCACTACAGAATTAGCTAGAATTATTTGAATAAGCTTCTCTCCATCGAGAGCCTCTCCACTGTACTGCAGCTGCTGAAGATTAAAATTACCTTGCATTTTCATCACTGGTTGTTAGCCAGTATCAAGCACTGTGCCGTGACATTAGGAGAGCAAAAAGTTGAACCAACATAAGTAGTCACACCTTGGTGTGCTGGCAGTTAACTGTATCACAAAGCTGCCTCTAAGGGGAAGGGGTTTGTACGTTCTTCCTATGACCACGTGGGTTTTCTCCAGGTGATCCAGTTTCCTCCCACGGTGCAAGGTGTACTAGTTGTCAGGTTTATTGGTGGTTGTGTTAAATTGGTGGTTGTGTTAAATTGGGGGATTGCTGGCCAGAGTGGTTCGAAGGGCTGGAAGGGTCTATTCCTCGCTGTATCTCAATGAATAAATAAAGAAAAAGAATCAGAGGGTGCAATAGAAGATCAAGAATCAACTTTATTCACCAAATACATTTAAATGTACTATGAATTTGCTGTGCCGTGTTGATGTGACATGCAACTAAAACAACAACAGTCAACAATTATAAGAATAAAAAATTATCTAAAAATAATCTGTAGAGATGAAATTGTGCATGCATGTGCGTCATGTATTTACAATGCAAACAGCATTATAAAGAGTGGTTTGAAGTAGTGCAGTGATGGCAGTAGTAGATAGAGGGGTGTGTGGTTGGAATGATTGATCAGATTTACTACCTGGGTAAAGAAGCTTTTAAGATGGTGTGAAGTTTTTATTTTAATAGCCCTGTACTGCTTCCCAGATAGGATCTTTTGGAAAAGGCAGTTTGTCGGGTTGTTAGTGTCGGCAATGTTTTTTCTCTGCCTGATTTTTTGTTTCGGCCACATTCTCTACAAGTCTTGCAGTGAGCAGCTTTGATATAGTTATACAAAATAGTGAGGGATGTAGATAGGGTAAATGCTAGCAGAGCTTGCGTGAGACTAGAACTACAGGTCATGGGTAAATGGTGAAATATTTAAGGGGAACATGAGGGGAGGCTTCTTCACTCAAATGTTGGTGAGAATGTGGAACGAGCTGCCAGTAGAAGTGGTAGACGCAGGTTTGAATTCAAGATTTTAAAAGATATTTGGCTAAGTACATCGATTGAAGGGGTGTAGAAGGCTATGGTCCAGGTGCAAGTTGATGAGAATAGACAGAATAATAATTTGGCTTGGACTAGATGGGCCACAAGTAATTAATTCTCTGCTGTAGTGCTCTATGACTCTGTAACTCAAAGCCATTATGATATGGGAGTGTACGGTCATGGTATGTTCTAAAATATTATGAGGATAATTCAAAGTTCAAAGTATATTTATTATCAAAGTATGTATAAATTATACAACTGTGAGATTATTTTCCTTACAGGTAGCCAGAAAACAAGAAAAGGAACCCGTTTAAAAAAAGACTAATGAACATCCGATGAGGAGGGAAATGAAAGCAATTGAAAATATATCAAAAAACACGAGATTGTGCAGATCCTGGAAATTCAGAGCAACACATAGAAAATGCTAGAGCAACTCAGAATATTAAGCAGCATCTGTAGAGGGGAATGTATAGTTGACATTTTTGGCCAGGACCATTCATCAGGGTTGGAAGGAAAAGCCTAAGAAGCCAGGATAAGAAGGTGGGGGAGGGGAAAGAGTACAAGCCAGAAGGCGATAGGTGAAGCCAGGTGAGGGGGATGGTTGGTGAAGGTGGGGGGGAGATGAAGTGAGAAGCTGGGAGGTGATAGGTGGAAAAGTTAAAGAGCTGAAGAAAAGGGAAACTAATAGGAGTTAAGAGTGGACGATGGGAGAAAGGGAAGGTGGAGAAACATCAGGGGAGGGTGATGGGCAGGTGAGAGGAAGAAAGAAATAAGGGGGGGAACCAGAGAGGGGAATGGAAGGAGGAGGTGGAAAATTTACCAGAAGTTAGAGAACTTCTACAGATATCTGGTGGAGAGTATATTGACTGGTTGCATCGTGGCCTGGTATGGAAATGCCAATGCCCTTGGTCAGAGCATCCTACAAAAGGCAGTGTGTATGGCCTAGTCCATTACTAGTGAATCCCTCCCCATCACTGAGTAGGTCTATATGGAGTGCTGTCGCAGGAAAGTGGCACCCATCATCAAAGCCCCCCATCATCTAGGCCAAGCTCTCTTCTTGCTGCTGCCATTAGAAGCCTCTGGACCTACAACACCAGGTTCAGGGACAGTTATTACTCCTCAACCATCAGGCTCTCAACCATCAGGCTCTGAACCAGAGGAGATAGCTTCACTCAACTTCACTCGTCCCATCACTGAACCATTCCCCACAACCTATATATAGATTGACTTTCAGGGACACTTCATCTCATGTTCTCAATATTTATTTATTATTATTATTATTATTATTTCTTTTTGTATTTTCACAATTTATTGTTTTTTGCACATTGATTGTCTTGTTATGTGCAGTCTTTCATTGATTCTATTGTGCTTATTGTATTTACTGTGAATGCCCACAAGAAAATGAATGTCAGGTTTATATATGGTGACATATGGTACTTTGATGATAAATTTACTTTGAACTTTGAAATTCATGCTCATGCCATCAGATTGAAAGCTACCCAGATAGAATATGAAGTGTTGCTTCTCCAACTAATTAATGTTGTCATTTATTTTCCTTAGAAATAAATAAAAAGTATTTGCAATAAGAAAACAGAATATAATTTGAAAACTTCCTGAAAGAATGTATACAGCTTTCTTGATGTAGCTTATGAAATTCCTGCTGTTATCTTTGCAGTTTTGGAATCCAGCATGATGGTCAGGGTAATGACTGTGAACCCGTGGACTCTCAGCATTTCATTATGTCACGACAACTGCAGTATGATCAGTCTCCTCTTATTTGGTCACCTTGCAGCAAAGATTACATCACACGGTTCCTGGAGTGAGTCATTAATTTATACCTGACATTTTTATAGTTTGATAGTCCTCAATTTTTTTTTGGTTTTGCCTACAACTTGCCTCATTTTTCATGGAGAAAATTGTTCTGCTGTGACATGGTGGGAGACAATTTTATGGAGCAGAAGTAACTGGGAGGAACGATTGCAAATGAAAAATTGCAAAGCTGCAGAGTATCTTGAAATTCTTTTCAGATTTTCTTTGGTGGATTCTAAAATGATAAGATCAGAACCCACTATCTGTAATACCTCCTGAAATTTTGTTAGGATTTTGACAGTTGGGCTGCTGAACAGTATGTAGTCTGCAATGTCTGGTATCTCAAAAAAGAACAAAAATGAAAATCAGAGGTAGCTTTAAAATTCTACTTCAAAGCTCAATCAATAAGCAGCATTTTTGTGATCAATACATTAAAAAAGAGTATTAAATGTTAAAAGATATTTTACTTTGTGGAAACAGTTGCTGTGCATGATTTTGAAGTTAGTTTATTGGTAGTATCCACTCACGATAAGCTGTGACCAGCCTGCACTTGGGGCAGAAGGAAAGGATGGGGTGAGTACCAGCTCACACATTTTTCAGGGGAGGATTCGGATTTTGAGTTTGGTACGATGGCTTACAAAACGAGTTTGATGGGAACGCAGCATGAATTGCATTATATATTTGAGCATTTTGTTTCAAGTTCCCTGGTGTCAGCGTCTCTGAAAATCTATCCTGGACCCAACATAAACACTCGAGTCAAGTATGACATTCTCCCAAGGGGTTATTCCCTTCATGGAGAATGCCTGTGCATGGCTTTAACATGGGAAGGCTGATGCATGGGCAGCCACCACACGATCCTTGGCAAATTGGGGTCAGGGTCCAGTGGCATGGTATCTAAGACGACTGGGGGCCCTTCACGGCTGCAGCCTTCCCTGCCATTGTGATGTGTCGTCATCTTCCACCAGCTCCAATGTTGGGGTCTTGCATGGATCACTCTTACTACGAGGAGCTAAGCTTCAGATAGTATCGCTGTCAGGATCTCGGACTCACAAGCATCTGCCAGGATAAGGTGCCCATCCTCAGAGAAGATTGATGCAGTCTCGAAGAGGGCACACCAGACGCTATACGTCGTTAGGAGTTTGAGGAGATATGGCGCGTCACCAAAGACTACAGCAGATTTCTACAGATGTACCATGGAGCGCATTCAAACTGGTTGGAGGTACAAATGCACAAGGCTGGAGAAAACTGTATAGGGTTGTACACTGAGCTAGCTCCATCATGAACACTAAGCTCTCCTCCATCAGAACAGAAATGCGAAAAAATTTTTTTAGTCAGAGGGTGGTGAATCTATGGAATTTGTTGCCACGGGCAGCAGTGGAGGCCAAGTCATTGGGTGTATTTAAGGCAGAGATTGATAGGTATCTGAGTAACCAGGGCATCAAAGGTTATGGTGAGAAGGCGGGGCAGTGGGACTAAATAGGATAAAATGGATCAGCTCATAATAAAATGGTGGAGCAGACTTGATGGGCTGAATGGCCTACTTCTGCTCCTTTGTCTTATGGTCTTATGGAGAGTGTTGACAAAAGGCAATGCCTCCAGAAGGCTGCATCCATCACGAAGGACTCTCACCATCCAGAAGATGCTCTCCCTTCTCATCACTACCATCAGGGAGGAGGTAGAGGAGCCTGTGGGTGCACACTCAGCATTTTAGGAGCAGCTCCTTTCTTCCACCATCGGATTTCTCTGCAATCCATGAACTCTACATCATTATTTTGCACAAGTCTTTAAGTATTGCGCTGAACTGCTGCCACAGAACAACAAATCCATGACCTACGTCAGTGATACGTCAGTGAGCATACAGGAGCAAAGAATCTTTGTGAACCTTGCATAAGATTTTAAGACCAAACATTGCCTCTTGATATTAGTATACACAGTGTTCCATAGACCTCCGAAATAGCACCATGTTGGAACAGAGCCTTAAAAGGCAGCTGGAAGACTGACATTAAGAAAAGGCATCGACTAGTGGAGACTTCTGCATTATATGGCATGTTTTCATATGTCTGTATGTACTGCATTTTATTTTGGCGTAATGGCCTTGTGAACTGTGAAGGTCACTGACATAAATAAAGAAAACAAAGTAACTAATAATTAACGTTGTGTCTGTTGGCATTGATATTGTATGTTGTTCAGACATGGACTGACCTGAGACTGTGTTGTCTTCCTCCTTCCTCTTCCTCAGTCTTTTCCTTCTCCCTCCTTTCTTCCTCTTGCTTTCCCTCCTGTTTGGCCAGCCACCGTAGCGTAGTGGTTAGCACAACGCTTTACAATGCTGGCAGCAGCCCAGTCAGCGGTGGGAGCAGCGCACAGTGACGAGATTTCTTGCAGGTTGGTGGTGGTGGCGCTCATTTAAAAGCCGAGCTTTGCGGGTGTTTGGTGTCATTCCGGCAGCCCATTTGGCAAGGGTCCGGATTGGGACCGCTTCTTTTTATGCTGTACGTCAATGATTTAGGTGATGGGATAGATGGCTTTGTTGCCAAGTTTGCAGATGATACGAAGATTGGTGGAGGGGCCGGTAGTGTTGAGCAAACAGGAAGGCCGCAGAAGGACTTTGACAGATCAGGAGAATGGGGCAAAAAAGTGGCAAATGAAATAAAATGTTGGAAAATGCATGGCCATGCACTTTGGTAGAAGAAATAAATATGCAGACTATTTTCCAAATGGGTAGAAAATCCAAAGATCTGAAATGCAGAGAGACTTGGGAGCCCTTATGCAGAACACCCTAAAGGTTAACTTGCAGGTAGAGTTGGTGGTATGGAAGGCAAATGCAATGTCAGCATTCATTTCAAGAGGTCTCGAATACAAGAGCAGGACTGTGATGCTGAGTCTTTATAAGGCACTGGTGAGGCCTCACCTTGAGTATTGTGAACAGTTTTGGGTTTCTTATCGATGAAAAGATGTGCAGGCATTGGAGAGGACTCAGAGGAGGCTCACAGTGATGATTCTGGAAATGAGAGGGTTATCATACGAGGAACTTACGAGGAATTTAGAAGGATGAGGGGGATCTCATTGAAACCTTTCAAATGTTGAAAGTCCTAGACAGAGTAGATGTGGAAAGAATGTTTCCCATGGTGGGAGAGTCTAGGACAAGAAGCCATAGCCTCAGGATAGAGGAGCGTCCATTTAAAACAGTGGAGCAATTTCTTTAGCCAGAGTGTGTAGAATTTGTTACCATGGGCAGCTGTGGAGGACAGGTCATTGGGTATATTTAAGACAGAGCTTGATAGGTTCCTGATTTGGCCATGGTATCAAAGGCTATGGGAAGAAGACTCGGGACAGACTCGATAGACCAGATGGCTAATTCTATTCCTATGTGTTTTGGTCTTAAATATTCTTGCCAGCCTCAGTTACTTATTGCCCTGTCGAGTTCAGTATTGGTTCTCTCTTATCTTGTGGTCCCTTACAGCTTGTTATTTCAGGAGCAAATTAAATATCAATGGCATACATCGTGAAATTTGTTGTTATGTGGCATCAATACATTGTTATACTGTTATTATTACAGTATAATAAAAACTGTAAATAATTAGAGTGAGATGTGTGTGTATCTATTATATATACTGGGGCAAAAATATCAGAGTAAATTGAAAAAAGAGGAAATAACAGATCTGTCAAATGACCTTCACTGTATTTTTTTAATTAAGTGCAATCATGAACAATAGCCAGATCAGAAATGCTGATCAAGTCAACTAGTTCCCAAAGAGAACTCTGATAGGCCAATCAGATGGTTCACTGCTGCTCAGCGATAGAACACAAAAAAATCATGTGTACAATTAAGAAATATTAAAGAATAGTAGAAATACTAGAGTCATGATCATGATGAAGTCTGCTGGACAGAGACATTTATACACATACTGTCCTCCATAATTCAAAGAGATTGAAGGATAAGGTTGCAGGGTGACGAAATGTGGCAGGAGCACTTGGAACTAAAAACTAATCCCTACCGGGAGAAAACAGCACCTGTTCTTTCTGCACTGTTCTCCAGCAGTTTAAGGACTAAGTCTAGCCGGAACATAACTCACAAGTGCTCTTGAAAGTCGGTATTAACCCTACCTGCTAACAACCAAGCATTGCCATCCTGGTCCCCTTCATGATAGCTTATGAAGAAACATGTGACTTCCCTCCCAGAGATGATAGGTGTTTGTGCACTCGACTCTTGAAGGCTTGGACCCCATTGTCGCAGATGTTTCCAACCACAGCATCTGGAAGGCTGTTCCAAATTCTGACAGCACAGTGAAGGAAGCTTCTATCCAGTGTGTAGGTTCTCGTATCAGGCATAGAAACAGCATGACCAGGCATAGATAAACTTGATCGTGTGGTGCGCCGTCTCTCATAAGATGAAGGCAGCGTGTCACGAAGGTCTGCAGGGCTGTGGCTGGTGTGCATTTTGTATATTGTATAGCACAGTAGCTGCAGCAACCTGTCGTCTGTGGTGTAAGCTACTGATGGCTAGCTTCTCAAGAGCTGAGGCTTCATCTACACCTATAATCCTGAGAGCCTTTCTTCGAATGGAATCAAACTGGCTGAGGACACTCTGTGAGGCATTCATCCATGATAAGCAGGCATACTCCACGATGCTTCGTACCTGGGCTTTGTAAACTGTGGCTCTGCCCTCTTTGTCTAGTTTGGATGCTACTTTCTGCAGAGCTGCAAGCCTTTGTTGAGCCTTATTTGAAATAGTGGAAAGGTGTTTATCCCACACCAACTTGCTGTCAATATTAACACCAAGGATTACCAGCTCCTTCTTTAAATCCAGTTTGCAGTTCCCAAAATACAGGTTGGGGTTAGATGGATTCCTCTTCCTAGACATCACCATCACCTTGCACTTAGTAGGCTCAAAGGTGACATTCCAGTCGTCTGCCCAGGCTTTCATCCTGTCAAGATCCCTATTCAGGCTTGCTGCCACTGTATTACTCTCTCCTGCACTAATTGGAGCAAATAGTGTGGAGTCACCGTACAGGTATAGCTCGTTACTGCATGCATCAACCAAGTCGTCAATAAAGATAGAAAACAGGTGGACCAAGTATTGAACCCTGTGGTACAGGTGCATTGATGGTTGAAGAATCAGAGGCTTGACCAGAGATAACAACTTTGATGGTCCGTTCGTGAAGATAGCTCTGCAGCCATCTAAGCAGCTTTCCAGATATTCCTTTGGATCTCAGCTTAACACAGAGTCCATTATGCCAGACCTTGTCAAATGCTCCTTTGATATCCAGGGCTATGACACACACTTCTCCACCTTTGTTTAAGAAGGTGTTCCACGTTTGAGATAAGGTGGTGGGGAGATCGGCTGTACTGTGATCAGGTCTAAATCCATACTGCCTACTTGAAATTAAGTTGTTACCGATTAGGTAGTTCTGAACTTGTTTGTGGACTGCTGCTTCCATTACCTTGCTGATGACACTGAGTAAGGATATGGGGTGGTAATTTGTAGGATCAGCTCTGGAATCCTGCTTGTGTACTGGTGTTACTGATGCTATTTTCCGTTGTTCTGGGAACACACCACTCGCGAAGCATAGCAGGAAGAGGCGGCAGAGAGGACTTGCAAGTTCTGCACTGCATTCCTTTAAGACTCTAGTTGGAATCTGGTCAGGGCCAGATGCTTTATCAGGCTGAAGCTGTTACATAATTTTGCTGATGTCCTTAGGTTTGAAGATGATTTTGTTCAGCGAGGTGGTAGCAAGGTGCTTGACATCTGGTGGCTGGTCGTTAGCATTTGTGAGCCGACATTTATCTACAAAAGCCCGACAGAAAACATTGGCCTTATCCTTTGCTGTTGCATGTACAGACCCATTGTGCTCAATGACAAGGATGTCAGAGTGGCTTGTTCTTCCAGAGAGGGAGTTCACAGCATTCCACCACTTCTTACTGTTAAGCTTACCACTGGTTAAGTCATTTTTGAGTTTGATGTTATGGTTTCTTCTGGCCTGTTTCTCTGCTCGATTGTATGACTGCCTAGCCTGTGCAAACTTCTCCTTATTAGCAGTTGTGTTACATTTCTTTAGATGGCGGTAGAGACAACATTACTTCTTTGCTGCTCGTCTGCACTTGTCATCAAACCATACTTTATCGCCAGTCTTCTTAGTAGCAATTTTGCTGGGAATGTGAATGTCCGTGGCTTCACATATAACTTCTGTAAGCTTGGTGCAAGCCTTCTCAGCGTCCTTGTCTTTCAGAATGCTAGACCAGTCAGTTGATGAAGGATGATCACGCAGATCCCAAAAGTTGGCTTTGTCATAACACCAAACTTTCCTCTTGTACGGTAAACTGGAACATCCAACTTCACTAGCACGGGGTTATGCTCTGAAGAACCCACTTGAGCCATAGCTGTTGCCTTAGCGGGTATGTATAATATTTAGAAAGTTAAATTAAATCAATGATGCAAAAAAAAAGAAATAAAAGTAGTGAGGGAGAGTTCATGGGTTCAATGTCCATTCAGAAATAGGATAGCAGATGGGAAGAGGGGCAGAACTGAATTAGTGAGTGTGTGCCTTCAAGCTCCTGTACCACCTCCTTGATCGTAACAATGAGAAGAGCTCATGTTCTGGGATGCTGCCTTTTTTGAAACATCGCTCCTTGAAGTCTGGTTCGGGTGATGGAGATGACTGAGTTTATACATTTTTACAGCCTATTTCTATCCTGAGCTCCCTGCAGGTATTGCAGTTTATTAGTAAGATATCGTTTACTACTAAATTATCTCTGCTGCTTTACCTTTGGGTCAAACCTCCTGTACAGTTCCTGACAGAAGATGAGTTTTGGCAGCGCACCATTGATCTCTAAGTACTGCAGAGCTCCGCTGCACTGGAACGGGTAGAGAAATTGAAGACTCATAACACTAAATGCCTACTCTGTCACACCTTGAGTGGAAGCATGGCATCTCGTACCGAAGGGTTTTGGCCCGAAACATTGACTGTACTTTTTTTCCATAGATGCTGCCTGGCCTGCTGAGTTCCTCCAGCATTTTGTGTGTGTTGCTCACTGTCTAACCTCCTTTTCTGTAGTGCTGCTGCCTCCTTTGCTGCAGCCTCAACCGATATAGCGATGGTCAATGCCTGTTTTAAGATTAGGTCCCTTTCGGACAGTAGCCTGTTTTGAGTGCTTTGACTATTCACGCCACATACAAGCCTGTCCCTAATGCGACTCTACCTGGCATTGCTGTCTGACCTGCTGAGTTCCTGCTGCATTTTGTGTGTGTTGCATCTCTCTCACTGATGGGCTTGAGTTGTGAAGTCAAGCCTGATTGCTGTTGCAGCCCAGTAGCTTTTGTTTTGTTGAGGATGATTTGGTATCCCTGTCTTCAATTACTTGAAGCATATTATTCGGTCGTGATCATATTGCTGCCAGTATCACCTGGCTGTCTGCAATCTATTTGGTTCACTTCCTATGAAGCAAACTATTTCACAGGCTGTAAAGTGGTTTGTGAAGTCCCAGTGTATTGACAAGTTTAGCTTTTCCTTTCCATTCAGATGAATGTTCCAGAACCTAATGAACACATTGACCCTTGTTCTGTGAAGTTTAAGCCTCTATATACTTGTGTCCTGAACTCTCAAATTGCAGTGGAAATGTTTAAAGTAAACTAAATGACCATATTTTTTTGAAAGGTTATTAGAGAAGATTACTCTTCATTGAATCATATAGCTGCAGATTAAAACCAGCAAAGGGGAGGATTTGAGCAAAACTCTGAAGGATAATCTATAGAATGTCAGAAGCGAGAAACGTTGGAGAGCCTGCAGGGGTATTAAAGTACATTGCATTAGAGATTGACTCAGACTTTCAGAGATAAGCTGGGGCAGAAATATCAGAGTAAATTGTGAAATGAGGAAATAACAGATCTGTCAAATGACATTTCTGCAGCTGCCGTTGTGGGTGACTGCTGCACCAATTGCCAAACATGGTTGGTTATTCATAATACGTGAAAGATCAGGACATGTATTGGAGGCAGTGAATTATTTGTAGAATGCCAGGGTTGTAAGATCAAATCCTGGAAAAATTGAAGGAAGAACCTGGTGAGATTCAGTATATTCAATAGTGGTGGCAGTGGCAACGTTCACAAAACCAAGAGAAAGGAAAGTATAAATGAGAGGGATAAGAAATAGGCATGGCAGAGGACCATTCAGCCTCTCTGGCCTGCACCGCCATTCGGCACATTACCGAAGGCACACACTCAACGATTCAGGAACAGCTCCTTCCCCTCTGTCATCAGATTTCTGAAACCATGAACACTACCTCACTACTATTTTGCACTACTTATTTAATTTAACTTATATATCAAGTATATATAATTGCTGTAATTCACATTTTTATTATCATGTATTGCATTGTGCTGTTGCCGCAAATACAACAAATTTCACGAAATACTCTGGTGATATTAAACCCGATTCTGATCATCTACTTAATAAACCTATTCCAATTCCGTAAGCTTTTCCCCAGCTTCAGAGACACACAAGGCTGAAGTTTGAACAAAGAACATCACAGCTCAGTGCAGGCCCTTTGACCTACGATGTTGTGCTGATCTTTTAATCTATTCCCAGAGCCCTCCATTTTTCTGTCATTCATGTGCCTATCTTAAGAGCTTCTTAAATGCCCTTGATGTATCTGCTTCTTCCACTTCCCCTGGTGGAGCGTCCGTACACCCACATCTCTCTAACATCCCTCCTATACTTTCCTCCAATCGGCTTGAATTTATGCCCCCTTCTATTAGCCAGCAGATACTGGAATTTGGGACAATAAACAAATTAATGAGTTCCTCCTTCCCATTTTCACCTTCTCCCCATGTTACAGGATACCTTTGGCATTAAGAGATATATTTACCTCCTATATAAATATGTTTCATGACCTACTCCCTATCACCTTCTGCAATAGAGAATTCCCCCACCACTGGTTGAAGAAGTTTCTCCTGATTTTAATTGACATACCCAGCATCCCAAGGCTATAAGTGCCTGCAACACACATAAAAGTTGCTGGTGAACGCAGCAGGCTAAGCAGCACCTCTAGGAAGAGGTACAGTCGACATTTGGGGCCGTCAGGATGAAGGGTCTCGGCCCAAAACGTCGACTGTACCTCTTCCTAGAGATGCTGCCTGGCCTGCTGCGTTCACCAGCAACTTTGATGTTTGTGGCTTGAATTTCCAGCATCTGCAGATTTCCTCGTGTTTGCGGCTGTAAGTGCCCGTTCTGGTTGGGAAGATCTGACCTGTCTCATCCTCTTGGAATTTTACCTGTGACATCATTTCATTCCACATCTACTCTACATTTTTATGAGTGAAATATTCAGACCTACTATTAAATACCCATTGCAGTCCCAGCACTTTCATACTTTTCAAAGGATTAGTTGTAGAATTCAAACAAATTTCTTACTGTTGTTTCTGAAAGAAGACATTTGAATTGAGAAAATTATTAGGAATTATGTCATAATCACCTCAAACTTCCCAATGATTTGACCTAGAAGCTAGATCCGATGTCATCCCCAATTCACCTTGTGGTCTGTACAATTTTAAGAAGAAATGTGGGCACTCCCTGGGTTATGTAAATATTCTTTTCCAGAGAAGTGTCTGTAAATTGATCTTTTTTCGTCTGTCAGATATGAGCAATTTCTTTGAGGGTAATGCTGCCTGACCTGCTGAGTTCCTCCAGCATTTTATCTGTATTGACCTACACAAAGTAGGGAAGACATGTCTTCTTTGATATGAAACCTAAGAACTTGGTCGAAAATTAAAACCCACTCTTCAGATGGTCAAAACTAAGCTTAATAACTAGACCTAATGACTAGTTATCAGGCTCTTGAACCTATGAGGATAACTTCACCGAACTTCACTTGCTCCATCATTGAAATGTTCTCACAGCCAATGGATTCACTTTTAAAGACTCTTCATCTCATGTTCTTGATATTCATAACAAATCAAGAGAAGATTTGCAGATGCTGGAAATCCGAGCAGTGCACACCAAATGCTGGAGAAACTCAGAAGGCCAGGCAACAACTATGGAAAAAAGTGCAGTCGATGTTTTGGGCTGAGACCCTTTGGCAGGACTGGAGAAAAAAAAGATGAGGTGTAGATTTAAAAGGTGCTCGATATTTATCGCTTATTTATTTATTTTGATTGTTTCTTCTCTTTGTATTTGCACAGTTTGTTATCTTCTGCATTCTGTTAGAAGTATAGAAACACAGAAACATAGAAAACCTACAGCACAATACAGGCCCTTCAGCCCACAATGCTGTGCTGAGCATGTACTTTAGAAATAATCTAAGGTTACCCATAACCCTCTATTTTTCTAAGCTCCATGTATCTATCCAGGAGGCTCTTAAAAGACCCTATCATATCCGCCTCCACCACCGTCACCGGCAGCCCATTCCATGCACTCACCATCTCTCTGTGTTTAAAAAAAAACAACAACTTGCCCTTGACATCTCCTCTGCACCTACTTCCAAGCACCTTAAAACTGTGCCCTCTTGTGTTAGCCATTTCAGCCCTGGGAAAAAGCCTCTGACTATCCACACGATCAATGCCTCACATCATCTTATACACCTCTATCAGGTCACCTCTCATCCTCCGTCACTCCAAGGAGAAAATGCCAACTTCACTCAACCTATTCTCATAAGGCATGCTCCCCAATCCAGGCAACATCCTTGTAAATCTCTTCTGCACCCTTTCTATAGTTTACACATCGTTCCTGTAGTAAGGTTATCAGAACTGAGCACAGTATTCCAATGGGGTCTGACCAGGGTCCTATATAGCTGCAACATTACCTCTCGGCTCTTGAACTCAAACCCATGGTTGATGAAGGCCAATACACCGTATGCCTTCTTATCCACACAGTCAACCTGTGCAGCAGCTTTGAGTGTCCTAACCAAGATCCCTCTGATCCTGCACACTGCCAAGAGTCTTACCATTCAGACTATATTCTGCCATCATATTTGACCTACCAAAATGAACCACCTCACACTTATCTGGGTTGAACTCCATTTGCCTCTTCTCAGCCCAGTTTTGCATCCTATGGATGTCCCGCTGTAACCTCTGACAGCCCTCCACGCTATCCACAAACACCCCCAACCTTTGTGTCATCAGCAAATTTACTAACCTATCCCTCCACTTCCTCATCCAGGTCATTATAAAAATCACGAAGAGTAAGGGTCCCAGAACAGATCCTTGAGGCACACCACTGGTCACCAACCTCCATGCAGAATATGACCCATCTACAACTACTCTATGCCTTCTGTGAGCAAGCCAATTTTGGATCCACAAAGCAATACCACCTTGGATCCCATGCCTCCTTACTTTCTCAATAAGCCTTGTATGGGGTACCTTATCAAATGCCTTGCTGAAATCCATATACGGTATATCTACAGCTCTACCCTGAGCTCAGATCTTCTAGTCCTGGCAACGTCCCCGTCAATCTTTCCGGCACACTTTCTAATTTAACCACCTTTCCTATTACAAGGTCAGAATCAGAAGAATCAGGTTTATCATCATTGAAAGAAGTCATGAAAATTGTGTTCTCGCAGCAGCAGTCCTGTGTAATGTAGAAAAATTATACTCTAAGTTGGAATATTGTGTGAGAATGTGGCCAAGTGGTTAAGGCATTGGACTAGCTACCTGAAGGTTGTGAGATCGAGCCCCAGCCGAGGGAACGTGTTGTGTCTTTGAGCAAGGCACTTAATCACACATTGCTCTGCGACGACACTGGTGCCAAGCTGTATGGGTCGTAATGCCCTTCCCTTGGACAACATTGGTGTCGTGGAGAGGGGAGACTTGCAGCACGGGCAACTTCTGGTCTTCCATATAACCTTGCCCAGGCCTGCGCCTTGGAGAGTGAAGACTTTCACCTCGGAGAGTGGAGAGTGCAGATCCATGGTCTCGCAAGACTAACGGATGCCTTTTTTAAAAAAAGAAGTTGGAATAAGAAATGTATATTTAAAAAATGCAAAATGAGAGTAAAATAGTGACTTAGTGTTCATGGGTTCATGGACCGTTCGGAAATCTGATGCTGGAGGGGAAGAAGCTGTTCCTAAACATAGTCACCAAAATTGTACACAATACTCGAAGCACAGCCTCATTAATGACTGACAGAGAAGGTCACATCTCCTCTATTCAGTTCCCTTTGTAATTCTTTGGGCACTCCCTCCATGGCAAGAACCTCCTTCCTCGGATAAGGAGTTCAAGCTGGGGTCTCTGTGCTGCTGCAGTAAGGTGGCCCTTCAGTTCATACTTCCTGTTTCCTGTCCAGAACAGAGACCATCGTACATTGCTGAGAGAGACAGTGTGTGCGGAATGGCGCTTTACAGTGGGAGGGATTGCCATCGGGGTTTCAATTCCTGCCGCAGTCTGTAAAAAGTTTATCCATTCTCCCGTCACCACATGGCTTTACATTCCAAAGACGTATGGTTAGAGTTGGTGAGTTGTGGGCATGCTATGTTGGAGCCAGAAGCATGACGACATTTGTGGGCTGATCTCAGAACATAAATCTCAGATCTCCCTGATCTCATAATAGAAGGATGTCCCTTTAGAACAGAGATGGCGGCGGGGGGGGGGGGGGTGGAATTTCTTTAACCAAAAGGTAGTGAATCTGTGGAATTCACTGCCAACGACAGCTGTGGAGGCCAAGTCTGTGGATACATTTAAAGTGGAGATTAATAGGTTGTTGATTCATCAGGGTGTCAAAAGTTACCAGGAGAAGGCAGGAGAGTGATAATATATCACCTATGTTGGAAGGGCAGTGCACACTAGATGGGCCAAATGGCCTAATGTTGCTCCTATGTCTTGTGGTCTCATAAACCGGCACAAAAGATTCATTTCACTGCATGTTCCGAGGTTTCATTGTACATGTGACAGCTAATGCTGACCTTTAAGGGCACAGAAGACTACAGCACAGTCCAGAGCCTTCAGCCCAGACCTTTTAACCTGCTCAAAGTTCAGTCTAACTTTCCTCCCACATAGCCTTCTGTTTTCCTTTTATCTACGAACCTCTCAGTCAGTCCATTTGTCAATCACTCCTCGGTCCGAGTGGTCGGGTACTTCTAACACTGCATTTGCTCTTCAAAATAATCAAGCTGATCATAAAATGATTGGCTTATATTGAATAATTAGGATGTTTGAAGAGATAACTGAAGTAATTCCTAATGGCTTTCTGCAAATCAAACGCCTTTTATTTCTTACAAAGGATTTTGGATCTGACGGATTGAATTTAACATTTGAGAATTGAAGTGCAGGGACTGCTTTGCATATTTGTTAGCTTGTTTAAATTTTACATGAGTAAAGGGTAGATGTAGTATGGAATGGTGCAGTGGGTTTAAATCTTTTTATCTCATGAGTTGTCCCAGATTCAGCACTAATTTGCAACTTCATTCTGTGAGGCTGCAGGGCTTTCGCTATCTGATATAACAGCAGTCATGGTTGATCACCACTGGTAACCTTCCCATGTAGAGATTTGATACGTTATTTATCTATCCATCCCTATCAGCTTTTTTGTTTTTATTTGTGTTTGCACAGTTCTGCATTCCTACATTGGTTGTTTATCGGTTTTTGTAGTTCTTCATTAGTTCTATCATACTTTGTTTCTGTGAATGCCTGCAAAAAATGAACTAGAGTGATAATAAATGTACTTTGAACTTTGAAGTCGGAAACTATTGAGCAGTGAAGAAAGCTATGCCTTCATAATGGTGGTTGGAGTATCAAAACACTGCACTTCTGAGTTGCATGTAATAAAATTGTATGGGTGACAGCATGTGCAGTAATATAATGCAAGTGACACATTCAAAGTGCTGGAGGAACTCTATGAAAAACAGCATCTATGGGGAAAAAAAAAAGTACAGTCGATATTTCGTGCTGAAACCCTTCTGTTTGCAGTAATATAATAATAGGTTTTCTCGTCAGGCTGACACTTTTCCTTACAAGTAATGAGTGGGAGTGAAGCAGAGAGGACATAAAATGTGAAACAGCCTTAAACAAAGTAAAATTACAGCCAGGGAAGGAATGGAAACCTGATGTGATAGGTGCTTGATATCACCAAACATATCTGTACCTCCCTCTTCTCTCCCCCCCCCCCACCTCTGTTTTTCATAGGGGTCCCTGCTCTGTGATTCTCTTGTCCATTTGTCCCCTTACACTAATCTCCCCCCTGTCACATATCCCTGCGGGTGACAGAAATGCGCCACCTGCCTATTTACCTCCTCCTTTACAGTCCTTCCAGGTGAGGCAACTCTTTACCTGTAAATCTGTGTGGCCGATTATTGTATCCGTTGCCCCCAATGCGGTCTCATTGGTGAGACCCGGTGTAAAATAAGGGACCGCTTTGTCGAGCTCTATCTGTTAAAAGAGGAAATTCCCAGTGGCCAACCATTTTAATTCTTTTCACCATTCCCATTCTTATATAACAGTCCATGGCCTCTCTTTTTGCCTCAGTGAGGCCAATCTCAGGATGGAGAGCAACACCTTGTATTCCATATAAGTAGCCTCCAACCTAAAGGCATGTACATCAATTTCTCCTTCTGGTCATTTTCTTTGTCCCCATTCCCTCTTCTTCTATTCCCCAGTTGGACCTCTTACCTCTTCTCATTACTGGCTTATCACCTCCCTGAGGTGCCCCTGCTAGTTTCTTCTCACCTGGTCTACGCTCCTGCCCTATCTGATCCCTTCTTCTCGGCCCCTTACCTTCTCCACCCATCTGGCTTCACCTATCACCTTCTAGCTAGCCCTCCTTCCACCTTTTTATTCTGGCGTCTTCCTCCTTCCCTTTCAGTCCTGAAGAAGTGTCTCAGCCTGAAATGTCAGCTGTTTATTCATTTCCATAGATGCTGCCCGACCTGCTAAGTTCCTTCAGCATTTTGTGTGTGTGTTGAATCTGATATGATTGTGTTCTTTATGGGGCAGCACAGTAACATATCGGTTAGAATCTGATTCCAAATCAGGTTTAATATCACTGGCATATGTCATGAAATGTGTTGTTTTGCAGCAGTAGTACATTGCAATAATAGAAAAATATATATAATAAGAAACATATATAAAAATACAGTGGTTCTAGAAAGTTTGTGAACCCTGTAGAATCTTCTCTATTTCTGCATATCACCTAAAATCTGATCAGATCTTCACATAAATTGTAAAACTAGATAAAGAGACAAAAAATTACACTTGTTCATTTATTTATTGAGAAAAAAATATCCAATATTACATGTATTTGTTGGAAAAAGTATGTGAACCTTGGGGGTAATGCCTTCTACAAAAGCTATTTGGAGTCAGGTGTTCCATTCAAGGAGATGAGATTGATTGGAGGTGTGGGTTGTAGAGATGCCCTGCCCTATGGAAAAAAAGACACACAAAGTTAGATTACTGACAGAGCCTGCTCTTCTGAAGAAAGACCTGTTTATGTGCACCATGCCTCGAACAAAACAAATTTCAGAGGACCTTAAAAGAAGAATTGTAGAGATACATGAAGCTGGAAAAGGCTTCAAAAGCGTTTCTTAACATTTGTGTGTTCATCAGTCCACTGTAAGAGAAATGGTCTGCAAATGAAGGAAATTCAGTCCTGTTGCTACTCTTCCTAGGAGTGAGCATCCTGCAAAGATCACACCAAGAGTACAACATGCAATGCTGAAGGTGAAAAAGAACCCAAGGGTAACGGTGAAAGGCCATGCAGAAATCTCTGGAACTTACTGAAGTCTCTCTTCACGTGTCCACTGTAAGAAAAACACGGACAAGAATGGTGTTCATGAAAGGATGCCATGGAGTAAACCACTCCAAAAAAAAAACATTGCTGCATGTTTCAAGTTTGCAGAAGACCATCTGGATATTCTACAATGCTTCTGGGACAATATTCTATGGATAGATGAGTCAAAAATTGGAACTTTTTTGCAGAAATGCACTTTGCTGTGTTTGGAGGAAAAAGTGCACTGCACACCAACACCAAAACCTTATCCCAACTGTGAAGCATGGGTGGAAGGAGCATCGTGGTTTGGGGCTGCTTTGCTACCTCAGGGCCCGGACAGCTTGGAATCTTTGAGAGAACAATTAATTCAAAATTATATCAAGATACTTTACAGGAGAATGTCAGTGTAGCAGTCCATCACCTGAAGCTTAATAAAAGTTTTGTAATGCAACAAGACAATGATCCAAAAGACGAGAGTAAATCAAGAACAGAATGGTTTAAAGAGAAGAAAATTTGGGTTTTGGAACGGCCAAGTCTAACCTTTATCCTATAGGAATGTTGTGGAAGGACAACATGCAAGCAGTTCATGCAAGGAAGCCCACCAACATCCCAGAGGTAAAGCAGTTTTGTTAGGAGGAATGGCCTAAAATTCCTCCAAGCCAATGTGCAGGACTGATCAGCAGTTACTGGAAACATTTGGTCGAAGTTATTGTTGTACAAGGGGGATCACACACATTACCGAAAGCAAAGGTTCACTTACTTTTTCCAACAAATACATGTGATATTAGATCATTTATCTCAATAAATAATGAAACAAGTATAATGTTTTTTGTGTTTTTTTTAAATTGGGTTCTCTTTATTTAGTTCTTAGACTTATGTGAAGATCTGATCACATTTTAGGTCATATTTATACAGAAACAGAAAATTCTACAAGTTTCATAAACTTATTAGCACCATTGTAAATTAAGAAATAAAAAAGAGAGCGAAAAAAAAGGAAAAGGGTGAGGTAGTTTTCATGGGTTCATTGTGCATCCAGAAATCTGATGGCAGAGGGGAGAAGCTGTTTCTGAAACATTGAGTGTGTGTCTTCAGGCTCCTGTGTCTCCTCCTTGATTTTAGCAATGAAAAGAGGGCACGTCCTGGGTGATGGGGGTCATTCATGATGGATGCTGTTTTTTTAAGGCATTGCCTTTCGAAGGTGTCCTTAATGCTGGGGAGGCTAGTGTCTGTGACGGAACTGGCTGAGTTTACAACTTCCTGTAGTTTTTTCTGATTCTGTGCAGTGCTCCCTCCATTCCAGGCTCTGATGCAACCAGTTAGAATGACCTCCATGGTACGTCTACAGAAATTTGCGAGAGTCTTTCATGACATACCAAGTCTCCTCAAACTGCTAATGAAGTTTAGCTGATGTACCATCTTTGTAATATGTTGGGTTCAGGACAGATTTTCAGAGATCTTGACACTCAGGAACTTGAAACTGCTCACCCTTTCCACTGCAGATCCCTTGATGAGGACTAGTGTTTGTCTCATCAACTTCCCCTTCCTGAAGTTCATAGTCAATTTCTTGGTGTTAATAACGTTTACTGCAAGGTTATTGTTACCACAGCACTCAGCCAGCTGATCTGTCTCACTCCTGTATGCCTCCTTGCCACCATCTGAAATTCTGCCAACAATAGATGTATCATGGTTAGATTTATAGCGGTGATTGAGCTGTGCTTAACCACACAGTCATGGGTGTAGAGAGAATAGAGCAGTGAGCTAAGCATGCATCCGTGAAGTGTGCCAGTATTGACCGTCAGTGAAGAGGAGATGTTATTTCTAATCTGCACTGACTATGTTCTCTCAGTCAGGAGGTCAAGGATCCATTTGCAGAGGAAGAAACAGAGCCCCAGGCTTTGGAGCTCGTTAATTCGAACTGCGAGTGTGATTGTGTTGAACACTGAGATGTAATCAATAAACAGTAGGCTGACGTGTAGATACTGCTTTTGTCCAGGTGATCCAAGGTTAAAGTAAAACTATTACAGTGCAGATGTAAGATCATGCTCAATTCCTACCTCTGTCTCCACGTGAACTCATTGATTTCCTCCTGGTGCTCCAGTTTCCTCCCACATTCCAAAGACATACCGGTTAGGATTAGCAAGTTGTGGGCATGGTACATTCGCTCTGCAAACTTGGCGACATGTGCGGGTTGCCCCCACCCTGCTTGTTGGTGATTTGATTTGACACCAACAGTGCATTTCACTGTGTGTTTCAGTATACATGTGACAAATAAAGCTAATCTTTTTAAACATCCAATGATAGCATTTGGTAAATGGAAAACTGCAAATGAAAGTTAATATCTGTACATATTTGATGAGAGCTTGATGCTTTTGAGATTTATAAGTCACAGCCAGCTTCACTTGACTTTGTGTCCACTGAGACTCCAAACTGTAGCAATGACAGTTTTTCATTTACTGTTATTTCTCCTTTGCCTCATCCATTTTACATTGCTCTAAATGCTCTGCATGTTCTGCATGTTCCTTGGCTTTTCACTTTGAAGCTGAACACACGACTTTTTATTCTTCATCTTTCTGCACTGAGTCATTTTAATTAACACAGCTTTCTCCTTCTGCTGGTTGATTGGATTTCACTGTTTGGACTGTGTGTGATACTGATGTCCTACACATGCTGCTATTCGCTATCATTCCAGCTGTAACCAGCAATATTCATTGTATGTGGGATAAAGATGAAATGATCACGTCGATCATTTCAAAGCTCATGGTACACTGATTATCAAAGTATGTATGCAGTATACAACCCTGAGTTTCGTCTTCCTACAGACTACTATAGAACTATAGAACCATAGAAACTACAGCACAGAAACAGGCCCTTTGGCCCTTCTTGGCTGTGCCGAACCATTTTCTGCCTAGTCCCACTGACCTGCACACGGACCATATCCCTCCATACACCTCCCATCCATGTATCTGTCCAATTTATTCTTAAGTGTTAAAAAAGAACCCGCATTTACCACCTCGTCTGGCAGTTCATTCCATACTCCCACCACTCTCTGTGTGAAGAAGCCCCCCCTAATGTTCCCTTTAAACTTTTCCCCCCTCACCCTTAACCCATGTCCTCTGGTTTTTTTCTCCCCTTGCCTCAGTGGAAAAAGCCTGCTTGCATTCACTCTATCTATACCCATCATAATTTTATATACCTCTATCAAATCTCCCCTCATTCTTCTACGCTCCAGGGAATAAAGTCCTAACCTATTCAACCTTTCTCTGTAACTGAGTTTCTCAAGTCCCGGCAACATCCTTGTAAACCTTCTCTGCACTCTTTCAACCTTATTTATATCCTTCCTGTAATTTGGTGACCAAAACTGAACACAATACTCCAGATTCGGCCTCACCAATGCCTTATACAACCTCATCATAACATTCCAGCTCTTATATTCAATACTTCGATTAATAAAGGCCAGTGTACCAAAAGCTCTCTTTACGACCCTATCTACCTGTGACGACAATTTTGGGGAACTTTGTATCTGTATTCCCAGATCCCTCTGTTCCACTGCACTCCTCAGTGCCTTACCATTAACCCTGTATGTTCTACGTTGGTTTGTCCTTCCAACGTGCAATACCTCACACTTGTCAGTATTAAACTCCATCTGCCGTTTTTCAGCCCATTTTTCCAGCTGGTCCAAGTCCCTCTGCAGGCTCTGAAAACCTTCCTCACTATCTACTACACCTCCAATCTTTGTATCATCAGCAAACTTGCTGATCCAATTTACCATATTATCATCCAGATCATTGATATAGATGACAAATAACAATGGACCAAGCACTGATCCCTGTGGCACACCACTAGTCACAGGCCTCCACTCAGAGAAGCAATTCTCTACCACCACTCTCTGGCTTCTTCCATCGAGCCAATGTCTAATCCAATTTACCACCTCTCCATGTATACCTAGCGACTGAATTTTCCTAACTAACCTCCCATGCGGGTCCTTGTCAAAGGCCTTACTGAAGTCCATGTAGACAATATCCACTGCCTTCCCTTCATCCACTTTCCTGGTAACCTCCTCGAAAAACAAAGAAAACCCATGGAACCTGTTCAATGAAAAGCATCAAACCTTCCCGCCCACCCCCATGTGCAAAAATAAAAAAAACAAATCATGCAAATGGCAAAAAAAAACACATCATAACGTGAACTACAGAGTCCAATCTGGAACCGCATCGATTAAACCGTGTCTAAGACCCAGGACTCCTGCAGCGTCGAGCAAGGAGAGAGAGACCATCACATGCAAACACCTTTCTCCGGCAGCAGGGAGCAAGAGGCTGGTAGATGACACCGAACACATGCTTGCTTTCAGCACCCACGCTGATGATTTCACTCTTCCTCAACACTTTCATCAGCGAGAGATCATGAGTCTGCAGGTCTCCTGGCCTTGAGGCCACACGCCACCCTCGGAAACAGCAAAGTGTCAAATCGCTCAATAGGCCCGAAAACACTCCACCAAGCTGTGGATCACAAGCTTCTACAGTAGTAGAATCACTTTTGAATGAAAAGGATGTGAAGGTAGTTGGTTCTTGACTCGTCTGGAGAATGTCGTCCCCGGTCACGTTGTTTGCTGACACCATTTTCTTCCAGCCTTTTCTTACCACATAGAATACGCATTGATTCATAGCAGTTCAAAGTAAATATATTATCGAAGTGCTGATACACCATGTCACCATATACTTCCTTGAGATCTATTTTCGTGCAGGCATTTTAATTTACTCTGCTCTGGTTGTGATACTGCCTTAAATGCATTTAATCTCTATTCTTCTTCAGTCCAGATGAAAGATCATCTTCTTACCAAAGATGCAAAGATGCTGTTTAATTCCAGCATGGAACCTATGTAGAACATGGGACGCTACAGCTCGGTAATGCCCCTACGACCCACAATATTGTAATATTCTGCGGCAACACATCATAGAGACATAACATGAATGTTCCCTGTAGCCAAATGCCACACCATTAGATATATATCCATTGAAAAATATTTTGTTTTGTATTTATTGTTTTGGTGTCCAGAAATACCCCCTGCAGACTAAATTACAAATTACTGAAATTAGTGATTGTCCATGTTGATATAGGGATGTCCAATGTCTGGTAGTGTGTGACTGGTAATATTTCTGAGAGGCCATATAGTCTTGTGTGATTTTGCCACAATAACACTGCTTGTTTTTTTCTATTGCCTAGGTGCCTATTTCAGATACTCTTAAATGTCCCGAATGTATCAGCATCTGCCACCTCCCCTGGCAGGATGTTCCATGTGGGTAAAAGAAAACCTCTGACATCCTCCCCTATACTCTCCTCCAATCAACTTAAAAATATGTCCCTTAATATTAGTCATTTCCACCCTGGGGAAAAAATCTCTGACTCTTCACTCAATCTTTGCCTTTGCCTCTTATTATCTTCTACAACTCTCATCAAAGAGATGAGCTCTTTTTAGAATTTTCAGTCCTCGGTGTATTTTATCTGTCACTGGTTGACTAGCTATTCTCTGATATTCTTCTTGCAAATCGAAAGAAAATCACTCCAATTACTTTTTTTTTGCAAGAGGGAAGAATAACAGATCCAATATTGTCTTCACTATTTCGCACAGCCTACAGACTGCATACCCTTGCTGTGCATGTCCTTAAAACATCAGAGGTTCTCACAAGTACACACACTTCTTTACAGAGAGTATGCTGAAATAAAGGAGTAAGCACACAGGCAGACAAGTATTCCGATGCAGAAGGATATTGCAGCTGGAGCTCAGTTTTTAAGGAACTTTTGTGCATCTTACACAAATTTTTCATGCCAGCTCTGGAGTACCCCTTCAGACACTGCATTAGTTGGGAGATTGAGTTCAAGAGCTGCCAGGTAATAATGCAGCTGTACAAAACTCTGGTTAGGCCACACTAGGCTTCTTGTCGGTTCGTAGTAGTAACGTGATCAACTCTAGTTGAGTATGATGTTCTCCGAAGGGGTTGTCTACTGGTGGGTCCTCGGGTGGCTGTGCAGGCTGATCGGGATCGACATATTCCGTGTGGGCAAGAGGAAGTGGTGGCTGTGCTGTGCTTAGTGGTTCAGTCTTGAAGGTCATAGAACCATAAAGTCATAAAGCACTACTACACAGACACAAATGAGAATATCTGCAGATGCTGGAAATTCAAAGAGTTTTGGCACGAAATGTTGACTGTATCCTTTTCCATGGTTGCTGCCTGGCCTGCTGAGTTCCTCCAGCATTTTGTTGTCTGTTGCTCAGCACAGAAACAGGCTGCTTGGCCAATATAGTCTGAGCTGAGCTATTATTCAGCCGAGTCTCTCTCTCCCCCCTCCCTCCCCCCTCCCCCCCACCGCCTCTACAGAGGGGGAATGAACAGTCAATGTTTCGGTCTGAGATGGTTCATCAGGAAGATACTTACCAAGATAGATGTTTGAGTCCTGCCAAAGAGTTTCGGCCCAAAAGGTTGACTGTACTTTTTTCCAGAGATGCTGCCTGGCCTGCTGAGTTACTCCAGAATTTTGTGTGCGTTGCATAGAAACATAGAAAATAGGTGCAGGAGTAGGCCATTCAGCCCTTCGAGCCTGCACCGCCATTCAGTATGATCATGGCTGATCATCCAACTCAGAACCCTGTACCTGCCTTCTCTCCATACCCCCTGATCCCCGTAGCCACAAGGGCCATATCTAACTCCCTCTTAAATATAGCCAATGAACTGGCCTCAACTGTTTCCTGTGGCAGAGAATTTCACAGATTCACCACTCTCTGTGTGAAGAAGTTTTTCCTGATCTCGGTCCTAAACGGCTTCCCCTTTATCCTCAAACTGTGACCCCTCGTTCTGGACTTCCCCAATATCGGGGACAATCTTCTTGCATCTGGCCTGCCCAATCCCTTTAGGATTTTATACGTTTCAATCAGATCCCCCCTCAATCTTCTAAATTCCAGAGAGTATAAGCCTAGCCGATCCAGTTTTTCATCATATGGAAGTCCTGCTATCCCTTGGATTTCCAGCATCTGCAGATTTTCTGTTGCTTTTTGCTAGTGGGAAAGTCTGGAACAAGGGAACACAATTAGGCTCTGTGAGTGAAAGGGACAGCAAGGCCACGATGATGCAAAACTAAATGGCGTTCAGCCACAGTCTAGATTGAATCAATGCAGATATTATCTTTTTCGAGTGGAGCAGGTTCAACTAGGTGGGAGTGAAGAGCGATCAGTTGGCCAGGAAGAAGCTTATTTCTGAGGTCTGCCGCAGAGAGCAGAGATCATACCATTGATGCCTTAGGTTACAGCTTGGTACACCCTCCTGTCACCATCTGAGATTCTGATGGTTGTATCATCAGCAAACTTGTAGATGGCATTTGAACTGTGCCTAGCCACACAGTGATGGGTGTAGAGAGAGTAAAGCAATGGATTAATCACACATCCCCGAGGTGCACCAGTGTTGATTGTCAACGAGGAGGAGATGTTATTTCTAGGCAATGAGCTCAGGGTATGGAGGACTTCACCCGTAACCTCACTGGAGTCCATCTGATGGGGCAGTCAGTCCTGGGAATATTGTTGCTTCTATGAACGCAGCAAGTTTCCTCCAGCCTTGGAACCTCGTTGGTAGCTCAAGACAGCTTGCGGGAATCTTGTTTGCTCTCCCATTTTCTCTGCTTTTCTAGTCTGAGGAACATGGATGATGGAAAAATGGAGGGCTATGTTAGAGGGAAGTGTTAGATTGATCTTGGAGTGGGTTAAAAGGTCAGGGCCACATTGTGGGCTGAAGGGCCTGTAACTATGTTGGAAGGTTCTCTGTGTACTAATGCAGAGGGAACTGACTTTGCATGCTTCACTTCAGTGTGAGTGCTAAGACTCTCTCTGCAACTGGATCTTCAGCTTCCTAACTGGAAGACCACAGTCTGTGCAGATTGGAAATAACATCTCCTCCTTGCTGATAATCAACACTGGCACTGCTTAGCTCACTGCTCTACCCGCTCTACACCCATGACTGTGGCAAGGCATGGCTCAAATGCCATCTATCAATATGTTGATGATTCAACCACTTTTGGCAGAATTTCAGATGATGACGAAGGAGTGTACAGGAGCGAGATATACCAGCTAGTGGAGTGGTGTCACAGCAACAACCCTGCACTCAATGTCAGCAAGACCAAGTACTGATTGTAGACTTCAGAAAGGATAAGACAAGGAACACAAACCAATGCTTATAGAGGGGTCAGAAGTGGAGAGAGGGCACAATTTCAAGTTCCTGAGTATGAATTTCTCTAACTACTTAACCTGGATGCAACATATTGATGCAGTTATAAAGAAGCCAAGACAGAGGCTATATTTCATTGGATGCTTGAGAAGATTTGGATTGTCAACTAAAACATCTGAAAACTTCTACAACTGTACCGTGGAGAACGTTCTGACGGGATGTATCACTGTCTAGTATGGGGGTGGGGTGGGAGCTACTGCACAATATTGAAGTAAGTTGCTGAAGCTTGCAAATTAGTCAGCTCCGTCATGGGTACTAAACTCTGTGGTGTCCACGGCATCTTCAAACAGCGGTGCCTTAGGAGGGCAGCATCTATCAATAAGGATCCCCACCTCCCAGGACACACCCTCTTCTCATTGATACAGTCTAGAATGAAGTACAGAAGCCTGAAGGCACACACTCAATGATTCAGGAATAGCTTCTTCCCCTCTGCCATCTGATTTCTGAATGGACATTGAACTCGTACATTATTTCACTATTTTTTTCTGCTTTTTTTGCACTACTTGTGCATACTTAATGTACGTGTACATACTTAATTTATCGTGTATTACATTGTACTGCTGCTGTAAAGTTCATAAATTTTCCGACATATGCCGGTGATATTAAACCTGATTCTGATTCTGCAAGAGTGCAGGTGATCCTTGGAAGAGATAGGAGTTCTTATCCTGAAGGTGCCTCAGGAGAAGTCGCTAACAATTATATGGAAAATTCTGCTAATTTTCACTCATAGGGGTTGGTTGGCAGAGAATGTAAATTAGTCATTACCGCCTTTGCCTGTCGGCGCTCCTGCTCATTAAGTATTCCACCATGACCTCTCTTTGTTTTTATACCCACAGTCGGGGCTGGGGTTTCTGTCTCAGTGATCGACCAACTAAACCGGCGTTAGTCGTTCCCACCATTGCTCCAGGAGTGCTGTATGACGTCCATCATCAATGTCAACTCCAGTACGGACCCAACTCTACTTTCTGTGAGGAAATGGATGTAAGTTACAGCCTATTTTATGTGTTGCTAAGAATGTGAGTGGCAGATGGAAGTGGATAAGACTATAGCTCAGTTCAGACACCGAGATCTTTCACTTTTCTTAAAAATTGCCCAGTGTTACTTCTAAGTGTAAGGTATTTCTAAAAATAAAGGTGATCGATTCCTTGGAAAAAATTGTGATGGGTGAAGGGGTAAGTTATCAAAACAAGTTACACACCAGACAAGAATATATAGAGGCTTCCCATGTTACAGAAAACATGACTTATGGAAATCTGAGTTTATGCAAAACTTAAAATGATTGTAAAATAGTTATGCAAATACAAACACCTTCAGAAGTAATGGAAAAGAGGTAGCAGCTAATAGATTTAAAAGTGTTTACATGTAACCTTTCCATAGAATTTAAATTGCCTTTTCAAAGATATGTTGACAGTCACATTGTGGGGCTGGTTAAGAGAATTGCTTTGTAAACTATCAAAGCAATGTCTTTCATTTTTGCTTGTAAAATACTTCAATCAATAAAACATCCATTGATAACCTGAGTCCATTAAAACAAGCCCATTAGATTTCGGACATTTTAATCCTATGCCATTGTGACTACACAATTCAATTTCAAGTTTATTTTCATTATCTTATGCACAAGTACACATATGCACTAGTGCATTGAAAAGCTCATTTGTAGCAGTGTTACAAGGTCATAACATCATGCACACAAAACAAAGTAAATGTCGATTATAAACAATTTTTACACAGAAAAAGCAATTAGAACAGGAACAGTCCATTTTAGTGAAACATTATCAGAGTCGTAATAAAGTTTCTGAACTATAGTCATGACTGCTGGTTGGTTCAAGAACAGAACAGCTCATCGGGAAAACAATAAGTAAATATTCATGTTAATCAACCTTCTTTGAAATTGTTCACTCCTGAGGTTACGAAGAATCAAATCACAGACAGTTCCCAGTTATGTAACCTGTGTAATGCGTGTATTTAGAAGAATGGGAACGATACAATTGTTCAAGTGATGATAGAGTTGGCCAAAAGATCCTAACACAAATAATTTTACTCATAAGTAACAATGTTTCAGTTTCAGTGTAGTTGGTAAAATATAAAGCTGTTGTTATTATAGGATAAGTTGAAATGTGGTTAAATTGAAACTCAAGGGTGGTGTTGGCTAATCAGAATCAGAATTAGGTTTAATATCACCAGCAGATGTCATGAAATTTTTTAACTTTGTGACAGCAGTACAATGCAATTCATAATAATACAGAGGAAAAAAGCTGTGAATTACAGTATGTATATGTAATTCATACAGTGCCTATAAACATACAGTGCCTATAAAAATTATTCACCCTCCCTTGGAAATTTTTATGTTTTATTGTTTTACAGACCCGGCTGGTGGCATAGTGGCATCAGCGTTGGACCTCGGGACGAAAGGTCCCGAGTTCAAGTCCAGCCGGCTCCCCTGCGCGCTTTCAATCTGTGCTGGGTCACGAGCTGGTGATCTCTTTGGAAACTCACCCGGCAGAAGGCAATGGCAAACCACTGCTGTAACTTGCCTCGTACACGGTTCCCCACTATGTCAGAGAGGCGTGGAGGGAAATTGTCCAGATATGCAAAGCTGATAGAGACCTAGCCACACGGACTCAAGGTTGTAATTGCTGCCAAAGGAGCAGCTACTAAATACTGACTTGAAGGGGTTGTGTTGAGTCCAGATTAGATTCTCAAAGATATTGACACCCAGGAACTTGAAATTGCTCGCTGTCTCCTCTTCTGATCTTCTGTGAGGATTAGTTTGTGTACCTTCATCTTACCCTTTCTGAAGTCTACAGTCAGTTCCTTGGTCTTAATGATGTTGAGTGCAAGCTTGTTGCTATGACGCCACTCAACTAGCTGGTATATCTTGCTCCTGTATGCCCTCTCATCACTATCTGAGATTCTGCCCACAATGACTGTATCGTCAGCAGATTACGGATGGCGTTTGATTTATGCCTAGCCACACGGTAATGTGTGTGGAGAGAGTAGAGCCGTAGGCTATACACATATCCCTGAGGTGCGCCAGTGTTGATCGTCAGCAAGGTGGAAATGTTATTTCCAATCCACACAGATTGTGGTCTTACGCTTCGGAAGTCGAGGATCCAGTTGCAGAGGGAGGTACAGAGGCCCAGGTTCTGTAGCTTTTTGATAAGAGCTGTAGGAATGCTGCTGTTGAACGCTGAGCTGTAGTCAATAAATAGCATCCTGACATAGGGTATTTGTATCGTCCAGGTGATTCAAGGCCACATGGGGAGCCAATGAGATCGCGTCCGCTGTAGACCTATTGTGGTATTAGGCAAATTGCAGCGAGTATATGAAAGGGCATAATTTTAAGGTGATTGGAGGAAAGTATAGGGAGGATGTCAGAGACGGGTTTTTTTGCACAGAGAATGCTGGGTGCATCAGATGCCCTGCCAGGTGTGGTTGTATAAGCAGATATGTTAGGGATATTTAAGACATTTATAGTTAGGTGATGTAATAATGAATGATAGAATAATGGAGGGCTACGTAGGAGTGAATGGTTAGATTGAACTGAAAATAGGTTAAAAGGTCAGCATATCATCGTGAGCTAAAAGGCCTGTACTGAGCTGTAATGTTCTATGTAGAGTCATACACGATTATTAGCAGTAATAGAACAGGCTTTTTCCACTGAGTTTGGGTGAGACTAAAAGTAGAAGTCATGGGCTAAGTGTCAAAGGTGAAATGTTTAAGGTGAATATGAGGAAGAACTTCTTCACTCAGAGGGGAGTGAGAGTGTAGAATGAGCCGCCAGTGGAAGTGGTGGGTGTGGGATCAATTTCAATATTTAAGAGAAATTTGGATAGATACAGTACTGTGCAAACATCTTAGGCACATATCGATAGCTAGGGTGATTACGACTTTTGCACAGTACTATACTTCTCAGCGTAGAGCAGAAAGCGAGATTGTAAATCCAGCGGGAGAAAAGGATATTGTGAATGGCAAAGGTGGAGCACTGCAGAAGTGTGTGGGACAGGTGGCAGAGGAGTGCCGGAGCGGACTAGAGTGGTACGTGGGCTGACACACCCAGCCCTGAGACACAAGGCAAGGTCATTAGATTCCAAACAATTGGTTTATTGATCATTACAGAATGTCTCTCTGGTGCTTCCTGCTCCCTCCCCTTTCCCTTCCCCTTTTCCCAAACATGATTCCCCTCTCCCTGCCCCCTTCCCACTCTCAGTCCACAATAGAGACCCATATCAGAATCAGGTTTATCATCACTCACGTACGTCATTAAATTTGTTTTTCCTTTGCAGCATCAGTACAGTGCAATACATAAAATTACTACAGTACTGTGGAAAAGACATGGGTACGTTATCTCTACATATGTGCTTAAGGCTTTTACACAGTACTGTACATGAATTGGAGGCATATGGAGGGCTATGGTTTGGGTCCAGGTCAATGGGACTAGGCTGCAGAGTAGTTCGACATGGAGTAGATGGGCAGAAAAGCCTGGTTCTATGCTTTAGTGTTCTATGATTATGTCTTTCTAACTCCAGTAAAATTAAGTTTTGAAATTGATCTCTATTGTTAAATGTGTACTTTGGAATATACTTACAGTGGATCGAAGGACTAAGGAATGGTTAGTTGTTTGAAGAGCTGAACCTGGCATTGCCATACAAATTGCAATATTTAGTTGCTCCATGCAATGCAATTGAAGTATTACAGCAGCTGATTTTCACAGCCTTGTCAGTGCACTGAGGAAAAAAAATACAGTAAGACCTGAGAGACATACCAGAGGATACTTCCTTGCTGTCATTCAGGGAACGAGATCATTCAGTCAGCATCGAAACAGAGCAATAGTGCCTGTCGTAAAGCTGGGAAGCTCATCCACTCAGTGGTTACCATGTCATAGCAAGGTAGAGCATTGCACGTTCACTGGGTTGAGCTAGATAGAGGCTGATATTTACAGGTATCTGGGGTTAAACTCCATTTGATATTTCTTTGTCCACATCTGCAACTGATCCATATTGTGTTGTATTCTTTGCCATCTTCTACACACTATTCACAACCAATGTTCCCCCTAAGGTTGTGTGTGTGTGTGTGTGTGTGTGTGTGTTCACACACACACATCTTTTGTCACTAACGCGCAATGGAACTTGAAACTGCGCACAAACAAGAGAAAATCTGCGGATGCTGGAAATCTGAGTAACACACACAAAATGCTGGAGGAACTCAGCAGGCCAGGCAGCATCTATGACGTAGATTGGGAGATGGCTTCGCTGAGCATCTGTGCTCCATCTGCCAGAACAAGCGGGATCTCCCAGTGGCCACCCATTATAATTCCTGTTCCCATTCCTATTCCGATATGTCCATCCATGGCCTCCCCCATTGTCATGATAAGGCCACACTTAGGTTGGAGAAACAACACTTTATATTACTTTTGGGTAGCCTCCAATCTGATAGCATGAATATTAACTTGTGAAACTTCCACTAATTCCCACCCCTGCCACCTCACCATTTCCCATCCCATTTTCCCTCTCTCACCTTATCTCCTTGCCCACCCATCACCTCTCTCTGGTGCTCCTCCTCCCTTTTTCTTTCTTCCATGGCCTTCTGTCACTTTCATCAATCAACTATCCAGCTCTTTACTTCATCCCTCCTCCTCCAGTGTTCACCTATCACCTGGTGGTTCTCCCTTCCCTCTTCTCCCCCCCCCACTTTTAAATCTACTCCTCAGCTTTTTTTCTCCAGTCCTGCCGAAGGGTCTTGGCCCAAAACGCCGACAGTACTTTTTTTCATAAATGCCGCCTGGCCTGATGAGTCCCTCAAGCATTTAGTGTGTGTGTTGCTTAAACTGTGCACAAAAATTTGTCACCTATCTCATTAAGTATATTTCACGATTGTACGCAATTGCATTTCCTTTTCCGATTTCAGATATGCGTAGTGTTGACAACGTGGAGTTTGGGATGGTTTTTCCATAGATTTTATAATGGCTTATTTATACTATCTTTATTAAAGAAATTATTCAGTGCGCACATGCTGTTGTCACTGGGCAAAAAATTGCACAGCGCAAGATTTTTGCACACACTGGTCATTACAAATTAGAGGGAGCGTTGTCCACAACTCCACCAATCTTTGTATCATTTGCAAACTTACTCACCCAACCATCTGCATTTTCATCCAAGTTATTTATATACATCACAAACAGCTGAGGTCCCACACAGATCCCTGTGGAATGCTACTAATTAGAGACTTCCAGCTCAAATAAGCCCCTTCAACCTTTACCATCTGTCTTCTCTGCAAACCAGTTCTGAATCCGAACAGCCAATTTGCCACAGACCTCGTGCATCCTAGTTTTCTGAATTTGCCTCCCATGAGGGACTTCGTCAAATGCTTTTCTAAAATCGATGTAGACGACATCCACTGTTCTTCTTACATCAATCTCCCTCATTACCTTGTCAAAAACTCAGTTGACTTGCCCTGCACAAAGCCATGCTGGTTCTCCCTAATTAGCTTGTGGGTTTCCAAATGCTCATATAGCCTATCTCTTAGAATTTTCTCCAGCAATTTTCCTACAACTGACATGAGACTCACTGGTCTATAGTTTCCAAGATTTTCCCGTGTCCCTTTCTTAAATACCAACCAAGGTAGCAAAACCCAAAAAATTTATAATGCTTTGTGAACACAAGAAGGTAGGTAAATGTCACAGATGCTCTTTTCTTAGAGACAAGGCATAAAATGGGTAGGTAGTATTGAGCAGAGTAGTAGAAACATACTGAACTCAACTTCTAACCTTTGAGTTTCCAAATGACACATCTGCATTAGCTATGTTTATTTCGATCATTTTTCCTGCCGTAAAACTCTCTTATTGTCTGTGTTCCACAGTCAGAATACTTTCCAGTTATGTCTGCTCCCAACTCTGCCTTAACTACTATCCAAAGATAATGATATCCTTACTGCCACTGAAATTGTTTGCAGTTAATACCTCAATTTTCCATATAAATTGCTTTATTGATCATGTTGGAGCTTGTCATCTCAGACTGGAGGTTGATCTCAACAAGACAATAAGTTAAAGTCTCAAAATCGAAAGTCTGACTCCCAAATGCAACTTTCTCAGCCCCACCACCACCACCATATCATCTGCAGACTTATTTACATATCTCACTGATGGCCACTTATGCTTACTTATTTAATTTGTAATGAGCTTTGAGATTTAACAACTTCCAAATGATATTTCGGGTTTGGGCATATCCTGTTGATAAATGACTTTCCAGAGCTGATTATAGGCAGGAATCAAACATGATTTCCTGCCACCTCTTAAGCAATTGGCTTACCTTCCCAAAATCTGAAGGTCTTTTTGCCTCTGTGTTTCAAACCCCACTTGATCCAATGATCTGGATCTCCCATGACTGATCAGAAGCCTCCCACAACCCATCAATGAGATAGATCAGCTGGCTGAGTGGTGTCACAGCCGCAACCTTGCACACGACATCGATTGTGGACTTCAGGAAGGGGAAGTCAGAAGAACACCTACAAGTCCTCACCAAGGTGTGAGCAGCTTTGAGTTTCTGCCTGTCACCATCTCAAAGGATCTATCCTGGGGCCAACATACTGATACATCAGAAAGAAGGCGTGCCAGCAACTATACTTCATTTGGAGTTTGAGGAGAATTGGTACATCATCTATAGATGTACCATATGGAGAGCATTCTGACTGGTTACATCACAGCGCTAAGCAGTATTACATCTGTATTGTACTGTCTCAGTACTTGTATATTTGTGTGCTGTAGCACTTTTTTATTCGCAGTTATTTTGTAAATAACACTATTCTTTGCATTTCTGGTCGGATGCTAGATGCATTTCATTGGCTTTGTATCTGTACTCGGCGCAATGACAATAAAGTTGAACCTAATCTAATCTAATCACTGCCTGGGTATGGGGTCTCCAATATGCAGGATCAAAGAGACTGCACAGGGTTGTAGACTCTGCCAGTTCTATCATGGACACAAGCCTCCCTGCCTTTGCAGGCATCATCAAGAGGCAGTCTTAAGAAGGTGACATCCATCATTAAGGTTGCTCACCGCCTGGGACATTCCCTTTTCTCTTTACTACCGTCAGGGAGCAGATACAAGAGCCTTATAATCCACACTCAATAATTTTGGAACAGCTTCTTCCCCTCTGCCATCAGATTTCTAAACAGACTGTGAACCCATGAACACTACCTCACTCTTCCTTTTTTGCACTATTTAGACCATAAAACATAGAACAGTACAGCACAGTACAGGCCCTTTGGTCCATAATGTTGTGTTGATCCTTGAATCTACTCTAAGAGGTGGCGCCAGCGAGCAATTCGACCAATGGCGACACCCTTCAGACAGTTAATGAAATTACTTTTTCTTTCAAATATGTTTCTACTACTAAACTGCACACAATTGGAATCTGTGATTTACATTTTTCGGGCCAATTCAGCCATCTGGTGCTTTGCTGTCTCTAAGAGAGCTCAGTGAGGTTTGGAACGGAGTATGTAGTCTGGAGACACAGCATGAGCTCATGATCGACCCCACTTCTTGCCGATCATGCTGATTAATCAACGAGGACAAGAGCGGAAGGCGAGCGGGTGCTCTGCACTGTCTGCCTGCATTTGACCGAGTACCCTCTCCCTCTTGTTTGCTGCTGCTGGGGGAAGGTACAAGGGTCTTGGGCTGTGGGCAACGTTTGATCGGCATGGTTTGTAGAGGATTCTGCAGTTCATATTATATGTGTTTCTGGTTTCTGGTTTCTGGTTGTCCATATTTTTTTTTCATTGCTATTTTGTGCGATTTTGATCGGGGCAGACTGGCTCTGCTGTCCACAGTCAATGAACAACACAGAGCTGAACTGAAGTGAACTGAACCAAGCTGAATATTCCTGAACTGTTTCCAGGACTCTATGCTTTGATGTTTAATATTCTGTGTGTTATTCGCTCATTGAATTGACTTCATTTCTTACATCCTTCACGCGCATGAGGAGTAAAGATCTTTACATTACGTCTCCGTCTGAATGTGCAATGTGCAATTATAGTAATTTGAAATAAATAGTATGTACAGTAAGATATACAACAGAACAGTCAATATAGCTTTTGCTGTTTGCATGGTTTGTTCTTTTTTTGCATGTAGGGTCTTTGATGTTTTCCTTGAACGGGTTCCGTGGTGTTTCTTCGTTTCGTGGGTG
Source organism: Mobula hypostoma (assembly GCF_963921235.1). Taxonomy (NCBI): domain Eukaryota; kingdom Metazoa; phylum Chordata; class Chondrichthyes; order Myliobatiformes; family Myliobatidae; genus Mobula; species Mobula hypostoma. The sequence continues at coordinate 16,958,891 of NC_086099.1, read as the reverse complement.
TCTGCAGGAAGACAAATCTCAGGTTTCTATACTGCATCCATACTTTGATAATAAATGTACTTTGTATCTTTAGATCTTTCATCAAAACCTTCCTTCCCACCTAGCCCTCCATTTTTCTTTCATCCCTGTGCTTATCTAAGTGTCTCTTAAATGTCCCTAATGTATCTGCCTCTTACTACCAACCCTGGCAGCATGTTCTATGCAGTCAACACTCTGAAAAAATAACTTACCTCTGACATCCCCCCCCCCCATTACCTCCATGCAGCTTAAAATTATACCCCTCGCATTAGCCATCTCCACCTTTTAGATTTTTTTTAGATTATGAGGACACTCAATCCTCGTATGTTGTCATTTAGAAATGCATGCATGCATTAAGAAATGATACAATGTTCCTCCGGAGTGATATCACAAAAAAAACAGGACAAACCAAAGACTAACACTGACAAGACCACGTAATTATAACATATAGTTACAGTACTTGGGAAAAGACTCTGGCTTTGTAGTAAATCAATTTGTTTGTTGTAACATACGGTAATTTTTGTATCTTGCATGTTACCGCTGCCACAGAACAACAAATTTCATGACGTTTGTCAGGGATAATAAAATCTGCTTTTGATTTAGAAAAATACCTTAACCTGCGTGTCTCTTCTCCCTGCTGCCTGACAGCTTGTCAGCAAGCTATCCCCACCGCCTGCCGTGGAGAGAAGAAACAAATGCGTCAGATTTCCTTCCAGTAATTTTTTACAGGATCTCTGAGTTACGGGCAGTGTGGATATCCAGCTTACTTTCCTACCTGCCATTTGCAGCTTCAACCTCCACTCTATTTCTCGATCATGCTCATCTTCCTGTAAATGTTGGCGTGTTCCCCCTTCATATCATTTTAATGTGCTTGCTAAACTCAAATACAGGATGAGATCCAGAACCACGTTTTTATTCCTTGTTCATGCTCTGATTTTGGATATGGGAAATACACTCAATAGCCACTTTAATGCAAATATCTCATCAGCCATTCATACAATCAGCTACACAATGTATAAACGCATTGAAGTGTGTGTTAGATTATATTAGATTAATTTTATTTGCCACGTACATCAAAACATACAGTGAAATGCCTCATTTTGTGTGCGTTGCTGTGGATTTCCAGCATCTGCAGACTTTCTCATGTTTACAATATAATCTAATGATTCTTATTATCAAGTTATGCAAAATCATTCTGTAGATTTGATCATGATGGGTAACTAGCTAGCAATGAAGCAAAATTAATCCGAAGCAATTCTGTTTTGAAAATGCAAGGTAAATCTTTGTGCTTGATGGGAGCTAAGCTTTGTTATGAATTTTATCTTTCATATATAGAACTGAAGAAAGCGACCGTCTTGGTTTGTAAAATAATAATCTGATGTTATGCAGTTGAGTTATTCCAGGTTCTTAAAGGATTTGTCAGAATCCATGAAAAAAAATTCTTCTCTTGAAAGCTGAAGTATCCAGGGATGCATATTTGGAAGGAAAAGGCCAACCACGCAGAATCTTTGCATCCATAAATGATATATAAAGTAACTCGGAATGTTCTTCGAAGCAGAGAGAACAAGTAATTTATAAAAGGAATTGGGTTTGCTTCTGTAAGCAAAATTAATTGAGGTTCAGATGCATGAAACAACACTGTGGCTTTTACTTCCGAAAATTTCTGAGCATTATCAGAGCTGTCCAGGCCCCAGAATCTGTGATTCCTTTTGACTGTTCAGAATGAACAATATATACACCTACACAAAGGATTCCTTTCAAGTTTGACAAAGCATACAGTTATAAAAGAAAGCATTTTTTTCTGGGGTATCCTGCTGGATGCATTACGAAATATTAAAAGCAGTGGGAGTAGTGGTAATTGCTTTGATTAATCATAACCAACAGATCATCATTCCTTCATTTCCATTGTTTTCCTTCTTTGATGGAGTAGATTGAACAGTCCTCAAGCTCACAATCATGTGGCATGAACCTTGTGGTTTAAAAAACCTGCCCTCTTCCTTCCCAGACCTGATAAAGGGTCTTGGCCTGAAACGTCGACTCTTCATTTCCCACCATTGATGCTACCTGCCCTGCTGAGCTCCTCTATCAGCTTCTGCACTGCTGCCAGTCTCAGCTTCTACATTCTCTTGTGTCTCTGCAGTTTGTTGTGGAGGCAACTGATAATAAGATTGACCTGTGGTGACATGCATTAAGTGAAGGGACAGAGTAAATTAGTATGGATATGAAGAAATATAGCATGAATTTGCAAGTAGAGCTTCTCTGCCATCTTTTTTTGGCTGTCTGGAACAATTTTGGTTGAGAATAATACCTGGTCTGTGATGAAATATCTCCAGTATTGAATTTTGTGTTTTTTGTAATCATTTGATATAGCAAAACGGAATTGTACAAATCCCAGAATGCTAAACTAATATGTTGCTTCACATGTACTTGGCCACAAGAAGTTTGCTTACCAAAGGAATACGTCATTGGCAGCACCCAATATACTGTAGAAATAAGCAGCAGAGATGAGTAAACCACAGATGGTAGAGTACAACAACTGTATCGGAAGGATTGAGCTTGCTGGAAATAGTAACCTCATCTCATTCTTACGTGTAAAAAGAACACTTTGTAAATGGTGTTGGAGGTCTCTTACCACCCCTAGTGGGAGTGGAGGTCAACTTCTCCCTTGCAAGTAATAAAGGTGCATGATGAAGTTCCACTCTGTTGATATTATGTTTTTGTGAGACTTAGTGGAGAGATAATTGACATCTGTGTTGACAATCCATTGTTGAACTAGTGCTCAGCAATAATATTCCTAAGTATTTGCAATTGCAAGATCAATGTTTATATTTTCTTTTAGACAGCAAACATTTAATACATATCTATCTTCTTCAGTCTTGAAATTTGGTACTTGGTTGAATCATTTCTGTGGTAATTCCATCTTAGATTGAAGAGAATGGAAGGGAAACTGTTTACTAATGTCCTTTCACAGTAGTTGCCTCCTCTGTCATCTTGTCAGATTCAGTCACCTTTAGCCTTTTGTCAGTTCCAACTATCACCAATTTCTTCCGGTACTATTCACACCATCTCCATCTGCCATTCACCCTTCCCCACCTCGATACTGGGATCATTCTCACGAACTTCTTCTGGACCAGTTCCAATGCCAGCACATCCTTTCCTAGATAAGGTGCCCAAACTGCTGGCAATACTCCGTGCCATCTGACCAATACATTACAAAGCCCTAGATCCTGTCTTCTATATTCTAGTCCTCTGGAAATGAATGCTAACAGTCCTGACATATGACTGGAGTTTACTTTTTTGGACTCTTGAATGTGTTTCCTAAAATGTGATGACCAGAATTGAGCATGACAGTCCAGCAATGATCTAACCAGTGTTCAATGGTTCAACTTAATATCAGTGAATCTATGCAGTATACAACCTGAAATTCTTGCTCTTCGCAGACATTCATGAAACAGAAAAAAAGCCAAATGACAGAAACGTCAGAATCCCAAAGCCTTCCTCCCCCTCCCATGCACAAGCAGCAGCAAAAGAATCAACCCTCCCCCCCCCTTGCTCCAGCAAAAGCACCAACCCCCCACCCCACCACCACCACCCACCATGCAGGCAATAGCAAAGCCCCCAAAGAGACCTCGAGCTGGAGTCCATCTGAAAATGACAGTCTATGCCCCAACACTTCGGTATCTCAGACAGGCTCTCTCTTACTAGCAAGGACGAGAGAGGTCACTCCTGCAACAGATGAGCGACAGAGGGACCAAAAGCTTGCAATCTGTCGTGTTGCCTCACTACCGCCCCCGCCCCATCGAGAGAGAATGAGGGAGTGGAAGATCGAGATCGAGGCTTTCTTCCTCCAGCAGCGCGCGCACTCTCCGTGTTTTATAATTCATCTGGCATGGATAAAGTTCATCTTTGATTCGGAGCAGATAAATCTCAGAAACTAACACTTCAATCATAACACTCCTTTTGTTTGCATTGACAGAACATTTGTCAGACGCTCTGGTGCTCGGTGAATGGCAGTTGTCGTTCTAAACTGGACGCTGCAGCAGACGGGACTAGCTGTGGAGAGAAAAAGGTATGAAAAGTGTTCAAAGTAAATTTATTATCAAAGTACAAATGTGTCACCATTTATTCGTGGTTGTGTACCAGGCCATGATGCAAACTGTCAGGGCAGTCTCCACTGTGCATCTATAGAAGTTTGTTAAAGTTTTAGATGACATGCCGAAGCTGTACAAACTTCTACAAAAGGGGCAGCACTGTTGTGCCTTCTTTGTGATGGCTTGTGCGTTGGTCCCAGGACAGATTCTCTGATATGATAATGTCACGGAATTTAAAGTAACTAACCCTCTGCACCTGCAATTCCCTATTGAGGGCTGGCTCATGGATCTTTGGTTTCTCCTTCTGTAGTCAAGAAACATTATCTGGTGAGCCAGATGCTGTACCTTGTGATATTACAACTATATAAAACCTTGGTTAGACCACACTTGGAATCTTGTGTTCAGTTCTGGTCACGCCATTACAGGACGAATGTGGAAACTTTAGAGAGGGTCCAGAGGAGTTTTACCAGGATGCTGCTTGGATTAGAGAGCGTGTCTTGTGAGGACAGATTGAGCAAGCTAGGGCTTTTCATTTTTAAGCAAAGAAGATGAGAGGTATCTTGATAGAGGTGTCAACAATGACAAGAGCATGGATTGGATAGCCAGCACATTTCCCAGCACTGAAGTGGCTTATACAAGTGAGCATAGTTTTAAAATGATTAGAGGAAAGTATCAGGGTGATGTCAAAGGTAAATTTTTTTTATACTGAGAGTCATGGTTGTGTAGAATGTGCTAACGGGGTAGTGGTAGATTTAGTTAAGTTAGGGGCATTTAAGAAACTCTCAAAGAAGCGCTCGGCAGAGGATGGTGCTTGGAGAGGCTGTGTAGAAGCGGCTGGTCGGAGGCTGGAAGTTTTCAGACAGACTCAGAGTGCGCTGCGGTTGGGTGCTTCCAATGGTGCTGCATCGGCAAGTTGGCAGTGCTTGGAGGTTCATGGCAGGGAGAGTTCCTCCCTTCTGCCGCCTGCCTGAGATGATGAGTCTATCAGGACTTTGAGACTTTTTTTTTACTGTGCCCATGGTCTGCTCTTTATCAAATTATGGTATTGCTTTGCACTGTTGTAACTATATGTTATAATTATGTGGTTTTGTCAGTTTTAGTCTTGGTTTGTCCTGTGTTTTCTTGTGATATCATTCTGGAGAAATGTTGTATCATTTTTTAGTGTATGCATTTCTAAATGACAATAAATGAGGACCGAGTGTCCTCATAATCTAATCTAATCTAAACTAAAATGAAGCACATGGATGAAAGAAAATGGAAGGCTATGTGGTATGGAAGGGCTAGATTGATCTTAGGGTAGGTTCGAAGTTTGGCACAACATCATGGACCAAAGAGTCTGTACTGTGCAGATTGTTCGAGGAAAATTGCAATTTAGGCAAAGTATGCCAAGTGGATCAGCAAATATGAATCTGTGTCCTGGTAAGTAATCAGACATTAGGGACTGGGTAAGAGAGGAGGCCCTCCATTTGTCAGGATTGACCATGGATGTTGCGTCCCAGCTGCTATGTGATACGCAAGCCAGTTAGCAACCCAAGGGAGTGCGCTACGCAGAACAAGCTGTTGCCCAGGCAGCAGGCTCCACCTTTCCACGCAGCTGCTGAATCCAAAGGAACAGTAGAGACCGATACAGTTGGGCACCAGTGGCATTGCAGGAGCTGGCACACAGCTTTGAACTCAACATATGTCCATCTTAAGGACTCCAGCTCCAGATTTTTTCTTGAAGTTTACTCCCAAAGCCTTCCCCATGAGTGGGTACAGCTGCAAGGCAGCAGAGGTTCGAGATCAGAGTTTTCTTTCTCCTACATGAGCTGCCAACCACAGCTGACGAGCCCCGTCTGCCTGAAGCGACTGGTTTTAACGTGCCTGTATCCAGCCTTTGCTCCTTCTCCTGTCAGTAGAAACGGTTCTGCCAGGCTCAGTAGCTAAATCACATGTGAAGGCCAGGAGCCGGACTTGGTTGTCAGAGGCTATTTGAGATGCATGCAATTGGGAGCATCAGAAATAGAATCCAGACTCCATTTTGCAGCGAATGGAGTGAGACGTGTTTTCATCGCGGCTCTAATTTTTATATCTTACATCCCACTGATAGATCCGTTTTAAGTTTGAAGATTCACTACTTTTGTTGAAGGATTTATTACTGAACTACGACGGCAGGAAGTCGATCCGGTATTGAATTGAGAGGCGACAAGACCCTTCCCAAAACAGAACAAACAAAGAAATCGGAGGAACTTTCTACTTTAGAAAGAATACTCTCTTCAATACAAAATATGAAACTTGAATTTGGTTGGCTTAACACTAGGACTGATAAACTGATGGATGCTAACGGAAAGCTTGAAAAATCCATCTCTACTGTTCAAGAACCTTTGAAGAATTTGGATTTTCAATTTCAGACGCTCAAACAGACTACTCATCGAATTGAGAGGGAACAGGAGTTATTCAGGCAAACTACTAACGAGCAAGAATTGAAGATGTCATCTATGGAAAAGAAAATTAATGAAGTTACTTTGGAATTATCAAGAACGAAGAAAAAGACGATTGAATTAGATGGCAGAATGCGCAGGAGGAATTTACGTATATTGGGCTTGCCTGAAAATACTGAAACCAGTGACCTGTTAAAGTTCTTTTCAGATATGCTATATTCACTTTTTAACGAGATTCTTGAAGCAAACCCTGTACTTGATACAGCTCATCGAATCCCACGATCTAAGCCCTCACCCGAACTACGTCCACGGACACTGATACTTTGCTTGCACTACTTTACAACCAAAGAAGCTATACTTCGAGGTGCAAGAAAAATGGGTAAGCTAATCTACAATGCAACAGAAGTTCGTATAGTGGAGCACTTTGCTCTGGCGGTTTTTGCCGAAAGAAGGAAATACTGGGAACTGATGGTTGAATTATATAAAATAAAATGTTGCCCGTCGCTCCCGTTATCCGGCACGTTTGATAATTTCCCCGCCTGACTCTCAGCCACAAAAGATTAACTCTCCAGATGAAAGTTGGGAATTTATTAAGGGGTTTAAGTCTAAGTTGAATGCAACTTGAATAGGCAGTCCCGAGCTGGGAGATGTTTATAGATGCCTTGAGGAAAGTTTATTCTACGTTTTATGGATCTTCGCACAGGACCTGGCTGATTTAATTTTTTGTTCTTGCTTGCCTTAATATTAATATAGCTCTAGGTTTGATATACTTACTTACTTTTTAATGATTTGTAAGTTTTTAAAAAAATTTCAGTTGGAATATATTATTTGCTTGGATTTATCCTTTTCGGAATAGATGATTAATATACATTAGATGAATTTAAGATGGCCGTTGCCAACTACGTTTTAGCTATTGTTGGACATAACAATTACAATATTTGAAATTTGTTCATCTCTTTTATTATGTCTACAATTGGTGGTGTAAACATATAACTTTGTTAATATAGCTGCAAAATGGAGATTGGGGTTAGGGTCATAGGTTAGCATGCCATCCTTCTATTCGATGGCTTCTTAGTCTTTGGGGGAGGGGGGGCTATTAGAGTAGTTTTTTTCTCAGTTAGGCAGTTCTGAGAGGTTATATCTTGTATCAATCATGTTGTCACTTCTGGTCAAGTCAGTGCTGTTTTTTTCCTTTGGATCTAGTTTGTGCTTGCGCAATAGCTTTCTTTATAAAATTTTAAATTAAATCTTAAACATAGATGCTAATAAAATTAATATAATTTCTTGGAATTTGAATGGCATGAATCATCCTATTTAGCGTAAAAAGATTTTTAAGAAATTAAAAACACTTCATGCGGATATTATTTTCGCGCAAGAAACTCGTACGGAGACAGGATGAAAATCGCTTTTTTAAATTCTGGAAGGGACCTTTATATCATTCTTTATCAATAAATAAAATTAGAGGGGTATCTATTTTTGTTAACTCTAAAATACATTTTGTACATTTTAATACTGTTACTGATTTGATTGGAAGATATTTAATTGTCACCGGTTTGCTATGTGGTCAAAAGGTAGCTTTGATGTGTGTTTATGCACCTAATCTAGAAAGTCCTGAATTTTTAAAGAAACTATTTTCCACACTTCCGAATCTAAATGAATATTAGTTGATTATGGGCAGTGACTTTAACTGCTGTCTTAACCCGTCGATTGACAGGTCATCAAGCAATCCGTTGCTTCCTAATAATGTGGCGACTTGTATTAATTCTTTTCTATTAGAATATGGTTTGGTTGATATTTGGAGATACAAGCACCCTAATGATAAAATTTTTCTTTTTTTTCACATGTGCATTATAAATATTCAAGAATTGATTACTTTTTTTCGATATACGATTGCCGTATTCTATTGCCAATTGTGCGTATGATGTCATTGTGTTGTCGGATCATGCACCTATGAAATTAACTTTGAGGCTTTCTGATAATGTTTTGAAAATGTCACAGTGGAGACTGAATCCCATATTGTTACAAGATCCAACTTTTGTTAGTTTTATCAAGGAATAAATTTCTTTATTTTCTGAACTTAATACAACTGAAGGTATGTCAAAATTGGTTATATGGGATGCGATGAAATCCTTCCTTAGGGGACAGATAATTTCATATTCAGCAGGTTTAAGAAGGAAAACCAAAGCGGAAGTTCTAGTGATTACTAATAAAATTAAAGAGATAGATAAAGCATATTCAGTAAGACCTTGTGAAGATCTATATAAGGAAAGGGTTGAACTCCAAACACAGCATGATCTGCTTTTGACCTTCCCCACTGAGCAGCAACTTTTTAAATCCAAAAGTCAATTTTATATACATGGTGATAAATCAGGTAAGTTGCTGGCTGGTCAGTTGAAGGCAAATATGGTCAGAAGACAGATATTGAAAATATGTAGATCGGATAGAACTGAAACATTTGATCCTCATGAAATTAATAAGATATTTATGGATTTCTATTCTAATCTTTATAAATCTGAATTTTCTGATAATACTATCTTTATGAATAGATTTTTGCGAAAATTAAATATACCTAAAATTTCTATTCAAGCTATTAACACATTAGATGCACCTATTAAACAAGAGGAAATAGCTAGGGCTATATCCTCTATGCAACTAGGGAAAGCTCTGGGACCAGATGGATATACAGTGGAATTTTATAAGACTTCTACGGAAATACTTACATCACATCTATGTCAAATTTTCACTGATTCTATATCCTCTGGGAATCTTCCGAAAACTTTTTATGGGGCATCAATCTCATTGATTCCTAAAAAAGGAAAAGATCTATCTGAATGTGCCTCCTATAGACCAATTTCCTTATTGAATGTGGACTTTAAAATTCTCTCTAAGATTCTGGCTAATAGGCTTGAGAATATTTTGTATACTGTTATTTCAAATGATCAAACTGGATTTATTAAAAATAAGTATTCACATTTTAATATTCAAAGATTGTTAAATAATATTTATTCTCCCTCAGTTAAAGAATCTGAATGTATTGTCTCTCTTGATGCAGAGAAAGCCTTTGATGGGGTGGAATGGCCTTATTTATTTCAGGTTTTGGAGAGATTTAATTTTGGTCTGGGATTTATCTCCTGAATCAAACTGATCAAGCCCTGATGGCTGCGGTTATAACTAACAATCAAAAATCTCCTTATTTAAGGCTATTTTGAGGAGCCCATCAGGGTTATCCTCTTAGTCCTTTATTATTTAATTTGGCTTTAGAACCACTTGCTATCACTCTTAGGGATTCCAACTCTGTTCAGGGTACTAAGGAGAGGATAAAGTACATAAGGTTTCGTTGTACGCAGATGATTTATTAGTTTACATTTCAGACCCTAGGAAATCTATTCCTTCTATGTTATCCATATTTACTGAATTTAGTACTTTCTCTGGATATAAATTAAATTTACATAAAATGCATTATTTCCCATTAATAATTATTCAGATCAATATGATCAAATACCTTTTAATATTGCTCAAATTATTTTACCTATCTTGGTATTAAAATTACTAAAAATTTTCAAGATTATATAAATATAATTTTTTTCCTTTAATTGAATATACACAACACATGCTTTTCAAATGGTCGCCTATGATGATGTTGATAATTGGTCGAATAAATGCTATATTTTTATACACGTTTCAAGCTGTTCCATCCTTTGTCCCGAAAACGTCTTTTGATAGAATAGATTCTATGAGCTTGTCATATGTCTGGAATAATAAAAGCTCTAGAGTGAGTAAACCTTTACTGCAAAAATTATAAAAGATGGTGACTTGGCCTTACCAAACTTTAGACTCTATTACTGGGCAATTAATATTCGTTATATTACGTTTTGGATTCACCGTATAAATATGTAGAGCTCTCCTCCATGGTTGGACTTGGAGGAGAACTTGGTAAAGGCGTTCTCTTTGGCTTCTTTACTGGGAGCTCCTCTTCCCTTTTTGTTTTCTAAGATTGGTAGACAAGATCTTAGTCCCACTGTTAGACTTACATCAGTTTCGCAGATCTTTTGACTTAAATAACTTTGTTCTTTCCAGTAATATCCATTTTAACTACTTTTTTAAACCATCAGTTTTAGATAAGGCCTTTTTTAACATGCAAAACTAAGGGAATAAAAACTTTAACACGAGGAAATCTGCAGATGATGGAATTTCAAGCAATACACAAAAAAGTTGCTGGTGAACGCAGCAGGCCAGGCAGCATCTCTAGGAAGAGGTACAGTCGACGTTTCGGGCCGAGACCCTTCGTCAGGTCTCACTGAAAGAAGAGCTGGTAAGAGATTTGAAAGTGGGAGGGGGAGTGGGAGATCCAAAATGATAGGAGAAGACAGGAGGGGGAGGGATGGAGCCAAGAGCTGGACAGTTGATTGGCAAAAGCAATATGAGAGGATCATGGGACAGGAGGCCTAGGGAGAAATAAAAGGGGGGGGGGAAGCCCAGAGGATGGACAAGGGGTATAGTGAGGGGGACAGAGGGAGAAAAAGGAGAGAGAGAGAAAAAGGATGTGTGTATATAAATAAATAACGGATGGGGTACAAGGGGGAGGTGGGGCATTAGCGCAAGTTAGAGAAGTCAATGTTCATGCCATCAGGTTGGAGGCCACCCAGACGGATTATAAGGTGTTGTTCCTCCAACCTGAGTGTGGCTTCATCTTTACAGTAGAGGAGGCTGTGGATAGACATGTCAGAATGGGAATGGGATGTGGAATTAAAATTGTGTGGCCACTGGGAGATCCTGCTTCCTCTGGCAGACAGAGCGTAGGTGTTCAGCGAAACGATCTCCCAGTCTGCGACGGGTCTTGCCAATATATGGAAGGCCACATCGGGAGCACCGGACACAGTATATCATCCCAGCCGATTCATAGGTGAAGTGTCGCCTCACCTGGAAGGACTGTCTGGGGCCCTGAATGGTGGTAAGGGAGGAAGTGTAAGGGCATGTGTAGCGGTGGGGAGGGATGGGGTGGGGGGGCGAATGGACAAGGGAGTTGCATAGGGAGTGATCTCAGCGGAAAGCAGAAAGGGTGGGTGAGGGAAAGATGTGCTTAGTGGTGGGACCCCGTTGGAGGTGGCAGAAGTTACGGAGAATAATATGTTGGACCCGGAGGCTGGTGGGGTGGGAGGTGAGGACCAGGGGAACCCTATTCCTAGTGGGGTGGCGGGAGGATGGAGTGAGAGCAGATGTGTGTGAAATGGGGGAGATGCATTTGAGAGCAGAGTTGATGGTGGAGGAAGGGAAGCCCCTTTCTTTAAAAAAGGAGGACATCTCCCTCGTCCCTGAACGCTATTTGCTTTTCGCCACTCTCGCTGGTTGGGGTTCACGGAAGAGCAACGATGGTTGTGTCTGTACTGAACATGTACAGGCTTTTTTTCTTGTCATTATTCCCTAAACAATACAGTATAATAACTATTTACATAGCATTTACATTGTATTAGGTATTACAAGTAATCTAGAGATGATTTAAAGTATAGGTGTCCCCCGCTTTTCGAACGTTCGCTTTATGAAACCTCACTGTTACGAAAACCTACATTAATATCCTGTTTTCGCTTTCAGAAGGTGTTTTCACTGTTATGAAAAAAAAGCAGCGCGGGATAAAAAATCAGTGCGCGATAAAAGGCAGCGCTCCGAGCAGCCGCTCTCCCCCGGATTCTCGCCGGCATTGCTTAAACATGAGCCTGTGAGCAGCCGTTTGCAAGATGAGTTCTAAGGTATCGGAAAAGCCTGAAAGAGCTTGTAAGGGTGTTACACTTAGCGTAAAACTAGACATAATTAAGCGTTTCGATCGCGGTGAATGAAGTAAGGACAAAGTGAGTTTGGCTTGTGGAAGCTGACGAACATGATGTTGAAGAGGTTTTGGCATCCCGTGACCAGGGGAATTGACAGATGAAGAGCTGATGAAATTGTAAGAAAAAAGGATAACAATCGAAACTGAATGAGTAATGATAAAGTACGACTTTAATTTTGAAAGGGTATGTCGGTTTAGGGGATATTTGCAGGATGGTTTGAGTCCTTATAAAGAACTGTGTGATAGAAAAATGCGCGAGGCTCAGCAGTCAAGCAAGCCTTCCACATCAGCCACAGCAGACGACGAACCTCAACCTTCGACATCGAGGCAGGCAGTCATAGGAGAAGATGAGCTGCCTGCCCTAATGGAAACAGACGACGAGATGACACCCCAGTGTCCCACCACCTCAACCCCCAGGCCACGGACAGATACCGATTCGCGGAGAATGCAACGGTAGCTGGGAGGCATACAGCACATCTTTAAGAAAAAGCCGAAATAAACATGCTAATTAATTAGGTGGCGCCGAGACGTAAATGTTGGCCCAGATCAGAGACGACGCAGTCGGAAATCGGAACTGATCTGGGCCAACAATTACATGTCAGGCGGCACCTAATTAATTAGCCTGTTTATTTCGGCTATTTTCTTAAAGATGTGCTGTGTACCTCCCGACTACCGCTGCATTCCTGCATGCTTCACGGCAATGTATTGGTCGGCGGCCTGGAGGGTGGGGCCACTGCACCACCCAACCTGCGACGACTCAGTCTAACACACCATCATCAGTGTGCTTGGCGCTGTCCCGATTCCAGTAAGTGATACTACACTGTACATACATTATTTCTACTTTATATCGGCTGTGTATTTTTACGTGTTATTTGGTATGATTTGGCAGCTTCATAGCTTAAAGGTTACTGTAGAGAGTGTTTTTGCCAACAGCGCTTACGTGAGATTTTCTGCCAACGGCGCTTGCGTGAGATTTTCACTATGGAGAACAGCTCAGTAATGATTGTGGAAAAGTATTTCTACTTTATATAGGCTGTGTATTTATCATATCATTCCTGCTTTTACTATATGTTACTGTTATTTTAGGTTTTATGTGTTATTTGGCATGATTTGGTAGGTTATTTTTGGGACTGCGAATGGTCACAAAATTTTCCCATATTAATGAATGGTAATTGCTTCTTCGCTTTACGACATTTCGGCTTTCATAGGAACGCTCTACCTTCGGATGGCGGGGGAAACCTGTATACGGGAGGATGTGCGTAGGTTATATGCATACACTACACCATTTTATATACGGGACTTGACCATCCGCGGAATTTGGTATCCGCAGGGAGTCCCGGAACCAAACCCCCGTGGATACAGAGGGCCAACTGTAATATTGTGACATTCTGAGGTGGGGTGTGGTTGACAGCCCGCCCCTGCATTTCTAATGACCAGTACTGTTTATTGTTGTGTTAAAATGCTTTTGTGGGATTATGGTGGGAAGTTCCAGTTTGTTTACTGTTACATTTTAGCTCGGGTTATACAGTTATTTCTTGTGAATTTGTGGGTCACCCTATCTGTAACCAGGGTGTGTGATGGTCACCTTCCCTGCCTGTGTGTGAGACTGGTGGGGGTTCACTCTCCGGGTAATGGAGCCCAGTCTGTTTTGTGTCTATCACAATAAAACGGTTGTTGAGTTGAAGAGCTTCCTCGTCTGTCATTATGGACCAAATGGTCGTCACTATATATATATAAAACAGTTAAGTAAGTAGTGCAAAAAACAAAAATAAAAAAAGTAGTGAGGTAATGTTCATGGGTTCAATGTCCGTTCAGAAACAGGATGGCAGAGGAGAACGAGCTGATCCTGAATTGTTGAGTGTGTTCCTTCAGGCTCCGATACCTCCTTTCTGTTTGGAGCAATGAGAAGGGGGCATATCCTGGTTGGAGGGGGCCCTTAATGATGGACACTGCCTTTTGAGACATCACTCCTTGAAGATATCCTGGAACCTACGGAGGCTGGTGTCTGTGATGGAACTGACTAAGTTTATAGCTCTCTGCAGCTTACTTCGATCCTGTGCAGTAGCCACCCCCCCCCCCCCCGCTGCAGCCAGAAGGCAATGCAGCCAGTTAGAATGCTCTCCACAGTACATCTGTAGAAACTTTGGAGACATACCAAATATTCTCAAGATCCTAATGAAATATAACAATATAACTGCTGTGTCGAGCTTATCCCTACTACCATTCCAAGCTATGACAACCTTAAGGAACCCAGAAAAGAGAAAATAATAAGAAAATGTATTTTAAAAAAAGTGCAACATTGACCTTGACCATCCTAGTCTGTGCAACTCAATAGTGTAAGAAACTTGTGTGAAATAACCTGTTGTAAAATCTTCATCACTTTGCATCAGCCCGGAATTGTTCAATTTCCTTTTACCAATGTTTAGCTTTAACTCTGACTTTGAGTAATCACTGGGGTATTGTTCATTCCAGGAACTGTTCAGGGTCATTCTAAGCACATACATTCCTCCCCTCCCACATTTAAACCTTTGCATCTGCCTGTGGGATGCCACATTTGTCCTTGTCCATCTGTTGTTCACTTAAGGAGGAATTGCATGGAATAGTGAACAGGGACACCAGCATTGGAACAGCAAGATGAAACGAGAATTGTAGAGCTATGTTAGAGACACATGTAAGAAAAAGGAATAAAATAAAGAAATGCAGATTTCTCACAATAAATCAAACTAGATTTTTCACTGAGAAATTTAAATTTCTTAGAATTTGGATTGAACAGTGTAAATAATGTTAGAATTTAATGTTTAATAAAAGAAATGATCATGTAATTTATATCTTGCATTTATGATCAGAGAAATATACTGCCCCCTTTATTGTACATACATCAGCAAATTGTTGAAATAGCATCAGTTTCCAACACAGAATACAATGTCGGCTTAATTTTTTAATTGAAGTAGATTTATTATCAAAGTACATTTATGTCACCATATACTACCTTAAGATCTATTTTCTTGCAAGGCATTCGCAGTAAAACAAAGAAATCAAAAGTTTAAAGTTCAAAATAAATTTATTGTCAAAGTACATATATGCCACCATTAACAACCCTAAGATTCACTTGCTAGCGGGCATACTCAACAAGTCCACATTAGAATAATAACCAATCAATGAAAGACCACACCAATTGGGCGTTCAACCACCGTGCAAAAGACAAAAATCTGTGCAAAGACAGAAAGAAAGAATTAGTAATAACACAAAATAAGCAATAATTGAGAACCTGAGATGAAGATTCCTTTAATGTCAGTCCAAAGCTTGTGGGAACAGTTCAATGATGGGACAAGTGAAGTTGAGTAAAGTTATTCCCTTTTGTTCAAGGGCTTGATGGATGAAGGGTAATAATTGTTCATGAAACTGATTACCTCAAGAAATGCAACAGATCAGTGAGAAATTACACACAGAGACTAACAAACAACCGATGTGCAAAAGAAGACAACATGTGCAAATACAAAAATAATAATAAATAAACAAGTTGAAGTACAAGTTGGGGAATAATTGGATGGTATAAGTTGAAGAACCAATGCTGGTGTGAGCAGTGAAGGTACTCTTTGCTGACTGAATTGAGTTTTGGACTAAATTTAAATACATAAATTTATGTTCCAGAGAATGGAATTCTTAGTGAATTTTATTTGTACATATTGTGGAAGGAATGTTGGAGCTTTTCATTCCATCGAGTATACTTACTGGCTGTTTAATGTCCACCCACACAAGTACATGAGAGATAAATAGTAAAAGCAGTGATCAACAATGGCATTGTAGATCTGGACTAGGTTTTAAACTTACAACTGTTGAATCCTGATGCTTTTGCGATCTAAAGGTTCTTCAGAAGTCAAGAACGATGCATAAAACTTGTTGCTTATGGTTATTTGATTTAGTATTATCAGAGCAAAGAAGAAAAGAAGAAGAGGCCTTGAGAGAGACAAAGTAAAGAGCCAAAGACTAAAAGTATCTGTGGTCTTCTCATGCCAGACCACTGAAAACAGAAAATTCCATAGTTGGGTTCAGTTGCTCTGCGGTCTTGGCAATCCATTTGCAAACACTTCATCACCACATAAGGAGACATCATCAATGCATTGTTCGTTTGTGGTGTATCTTCCAAATGCTTGGCTTTATATACTTATCTACAGTTGATTGGTCATCCTTATAGAAACTCAGTTGTGACCTAGGGAGCGGGGTCTTGTCATTGATTGGTTGTGTGGTGAACACTGTGCGATTTCTGGAAATTTGCCCACAATGGCTTATAAATAGGATCGATTTCTACATGTCTCTTTATAAAATTGTTTGTGGAAAACCATGCTTCTATGAATTTTCATCCATGCTGCGTGTTCACTTGCGCAATAACTTTCACTGATGCCCAGTCGAATTTGTGCCCCTCTCGATCTTCACAGGTAGAGACAAGGGAGAGTTGGGCATGCCGTTTGACAACCAGTTGATGTTTTTGGATCCTTGTGGATAGTTTTCTCCCAGTTTGGCCGACGTAATGTTTGCTGCAGTCCTCGCGTTGTATTTTGTCGATCACTCTGGGTTTGTCGCGTAGCTCAATTTGTTCTTTAGGTCTGCAGAGTACTACTGTCCTCAGTGTTGCTGTAGGTTTGTGCATGACTGAGTTCCTCAAGCAGTTTATGTGTGCTGCTTATGTTTTGGTGTATTTGGTTGAAGAATGACTGCTGCCCTGGAAACTGAGAAATTTACTTTTTTCTTCATTTACTGGCATGGGAAAAGGCTCTTTTCCGCTTTTAAAACCTCAGCAGTGTACGGCTTTAACACTGTAGTGGAGTCATGAGATTAATCAATGCTTAATTCTGGATTTAGCGGGAACCAAGAGTCTTTGGTTCGAGAGTCTTTGGTGAGGAGGCTGAGGAAGGAGACCACGCCACAGTTGGAGGGGTGAGAAGTGGTGAAGAAATGACAGGTCAACTGATTCAGTGTGATGCTTCCATGATGTGGGAGGTCAAGGACGCTGATGGTGCTACAACTGTGGAAAGTGTGTCCAGGTTCAGCTCCTGAAGGACCGTGTTGGGGCACTGGAGAAGCAACTGGATGACCTCCGATTCATCTGGGAAAATGAGAGTTTTCTGGACAGGACCTACAGCGAGATCGTTACACCGAAGATACCGGAAGAGAGAAGGGGGGGCGACGATGAGGAAGGGAAGGATGCTTGAAGTACAGGAGACCCCGGGGGATGCGCCTCTCATCAACAGGTTCACCCTCTTGGAAGCTGTTGGGACAGAAGATGATGCCAGTCTGAGAGGCAGACAGGTCTGCAAGTCAAAAATTGGCGCTGAAGCAAAGCCGAGGAGACAGACGTCAGGCAGAGCCGTAGTAGTAGGGGACTCCATAGTGAGAGGTACAGAAAGGGGTTTCTGTGGCAATAGGCGGGATTTAAGGATGGTGTGTTGCCTCCCTGGTGCCAGGATCCAGGACGTCATGGACCGATTGCAGGGCATCCTCAAGGGTGAAGGTGAACAGCCGGAAGTGGTAGTGCATTTCGGCACAAATGACGTCAGGAAGAAGAGGAAAGAAATTCTGCAGCGTGACTTCAGAGAACTCGGAAGAAGGATGAAAGGCAGGACCTCCAAGGTGGTTATCTCCAGTTTGCTTCCAGTTCGTCATGCTGGTGAGGGCAGGAACAGGGAGATAGGGGATCTGCAAGCAACAGGAATTCTACAGATGCTGGAAATTCAAGCAACACACATCAAAGTTGCTGGTGAATGCAGCAGGCCAGGCAGCATCTCTAGGAAGAGGTACAGTCGACGTTTCAGGCCGAGACCCTTCGTCAGGACTCAATGTCGACTGTACCTCTTCCTAGAGATGCTGCCTGGCCTGCTGCATTCACCAGCAACTTTGATGTGTGTTGCTTGATAGGGGATCTGAATGTGTGGCTAAGGAGCTGGTGCGGGGAGCAGAGGTTTAGATTCTTAAACCACTGGTATCTGTTTTGGGATAAGGATGAATTGTACAAAAGGGACGGGTTGCATCTTAACAGGCGGGGGACCAGCATTCTGGCAGGCAGGTTTGCCACTGCTTCACGGGTGTGTTTAAACTAAGTAATGCGGGGGAGCAGACAAACTGGAAATATAAGGATGGAGTTAAAGGGAAGGAGAGAATAAGAAAAGTTAAAGACAATAGAATTAATAGGGCAGAAAGCTCAGGAAGGGATCTGAGAGTATGGCCAAGTGCAATAGGAATTGATGTGAAAGGTGAGGGGAGTAATGGATTAAGAGTATTATATATGAATGCATGAAGTATAAGAAATAAATAAGGATGAGCTTGAGGCTCAGTTGGAAATTGGCAAGTATGATGTTGTAGGAATAACAGAGACATGGCTGCAAGAGGACCAGGGCTGGGAAATGAATATTCAAGGGTACACATCCTATCGAAAGGACAGGCAGGTGGGCAGAGGGGGCGGATTGGCTTTGTTGGTGAGGAATGAAATTCAGTCCCTTGCGAGGGGTGACATAGAATCAGGAGATGTAGAGTCAGTATGGATAGAACTGAGAAATTGTAAGGGCAAAAAGACCGTAATGGGAGTTATCTACAGGCCACTGAACAATAGCCTGGATATAGGGTGCAAGTTGAATCAAGAGTTAAAATTGGCATGTAGCAAAGGTAATGCTATGGTTGTTATGGGGGATTTCAACATGCAGGTAGACTGGGAAAATCAGGTTGGTACTGGACCCCAAGAAAGGGAGTTTGTGGAGTGCCTCCAAGATGGATTCTTAGAGCAGCTAACACTGGAGCCTGCCAGGGAGAAGGCAATTCTGGATCTAGTATTGTGTAATGAACCAGATTTGATAAGGGAACTCGAGGTAAAGGAGCCATTAGGAGGTAGTGACTATAATATGATAAGTTTTAATCTACAATTTGAGAGGGAGAAGGGAAAATCAGAAGTGTCAGAATTACAGTTGAACAAAGGGGACTATGGGGCCATGAGGGAGGAGCTGGCCAAAGTTGACTGGAAAGATACCCTAGCAGGGATGACAGTGGAACAACAATGGCAGGTATTTCTGGGAATCATACAGAAGGTGCAGGAACAGTTCTTTCCAGAGAGGAAGAAATATTCTAAGGGGAGTAAGGGGCGACCGTGGCTGACAAGGGCAGTCAAGGACAGTATAAAAATAAAAGAGAGGAAGTATAACATAGTAAAAATGAGCGGGAAGCCAGAGGACTGGGAAAATTTTAAGAGCAACAGAAGACAACTAAAAAGGCAATACAGGGAGAAAAGATGAGGTACGAAGGTAAGCTAGCCAAGAATATAAAGGAGGATAGTAAAAGCTTCTTTAGGTATGTGCAGAGGAAAAAATTAGTTAAGACTAAAGTAGGACCCTTAAAGACAGAAACGGGTGAATTTATTATGGGGAGCAAAGAAATGGCAGACGAGTTGAACGGGTACTTTGGATCTGTCTTCACTAGGGAAGACACAAACAATCTCCCAGATGTAATAGTGGCCAGAGGACTGAGGGTAATGAAGCAACTGAAAGAAATTCACATTAGGTAGAAAATGGTGTTGGGTAGACTGATGGGACTGAAGACTGATAAATCACCAGGGCCTGATGGTCTGCATTCCAGGGTACTTAAGGAGGTGGCTCTGGAAATCGTGGACGCATCGGTAATCATTTTCCAATGTTCTATAGATTCAGGATCAGTTCCTGTGGATTGGAGGGTAGCTAATGTTATCCCACTTTTTACGAAAGGAGGGAGAGAGAAAACAGGGAATTATAGACCAGTTAGCCTGACATCAGTGGTGGGGAAGATGCTGGAGTCAATTATAAAAGATGAAATAGCGGCACATCTGGATAGCAGTAACAGGATCGGTCCGAGTCAGCATGGATTTACGAAGGGGAAATCATGCTTGACTAATCTTCTGGAATTTTTTGAGGATGTAACTATGAAAATGGACAAGGGAAAGCCAGTGGATGTTGTGTACCTGGACTTTCAGAAAGCCTTTGATAAGGTCTCACATAGGAGATTAGTGGGCAAAATTGGAGCACATGGTATGGGGGGTAGGGTACTGACATGGATAGAAAATTGGTTGGCAGACAGGAAACAAAGAGTAGGGATTAACAGGTCCCTTTCAGAATGGCAGGCAGTGACTAGTGGTGTACCGCAAAGCTCGGTGCTGGGACTGCAGCTATTTACAATATCATCATCATCAGGTGCCATGCCCAGTTTGAGCTTTGACTGCCACGGCCCACACACTCCTGTTTTGGGTCAAGTGGATCAGTTCATTGGTACTTATTTCCAGTTCTCTGGATGCTGTCTCCATTATCATTTGACTTTGTCTTCCTCTTGCTTTCCCATAATTCAATCTTTAATACTTCAATCTTT
Source organism: Mobula hypostoma (assembly GCF_963921235.1). Classification (NCBI taxonomy): domain Eukaryota; kingdom Metazoa; phylum Chordata; class Chondrichthyes; order Myliobatiformes; family Myliobatidae; genus Mobula; species Mobula hypostoma. Next base: position 16,938,165 of record NC_086099.1, on the reverse strand, counting down.
CCCATAATTATCATGCATTCTAACTCCTCCTTCCTAATCACATGTCCAATGAAGTTACGTTGCCTTTTCATGATCTCATACGTTATTTCTCTTTTTGTGTTTGCGCTGTTCATGACATCCTCATTAGATATTCATTTCGTCCATGATAATCTTTGCATCCTCCTCAAAAACCACATCTCTGCTGCTACAATTCATTTCCTCATGTCACTAGATATTGTCCAACATTCTGAGCCATATAACATAACTAGATAAATGTAACATTTCAGTACTCTGAGGTGGGTTGTCATGCCTGGTTTAGTATTGGTCAGTATACTCTTCATTCTCCTAAAGGTGTCTTTTGCCTTCCCTATTCTTCTTTTGATGTCCATGTTGCACCTGCCACCTGATATCACTCAGCTTCCTAAGTAGCAAGAGTTCTTTACTAGTTTTATGTCTTCCCCATTTATTATCAGCATGCAGATAGGGTTCTCCTTCTTTTTGAATATCACCATACATTCTGTCTTTTTGCAATTGATTGATAGTCCCATTTTTGCACTTTCTTCAACAATTATATCAATTAGGTTTTGCAGTTCTTCCTCTGTACTTGCAGTTAACACAGTGTCATCTGCATATCTGAAATCATTGATGTTTTCACCGCCAACTTTAATTCCCAAGATGTCTTTTATTTTTTTGTAATATTGTTTCACTGTACACATTAAATAAATCAGAGGAGAAAACACATCCTTGTCTAACGCGTCTCTTGATTTTCGTAAACTGACTCACTTCTCTATCTTACAGCGGCAGTTTGTTCCCAGTACAGATTTCTGATTAGGTGGAGGTCTTTTGAATCTAGATCTAGAGTTTTCTGTAATATTTCAAATAACTTATTGTGCTTCACTTTATCAAATGCTTTTGTGTAGTCGATAAAACAAACGAACACATCTTTTTGCACTTGAATAGCTCGTTCTGATAACATCAATATTGCGTTTCTTGTTCCTTTGTCTTTCACAAAACCAACATTGTTCTTTGCCTATTTCAGCTTGTATCTTACTTTTAGCTCCTGTCATCAAAATTCTTAGAAGTGTCTTGGTGATATGACTCATTAAGCTTGCCCTATGTAATTCACATTCTATTGCTACAGCTTTCTTAGGAAGAGTGATAAATATTGATTTTTTCATCTCTTCTGATATTATTCTAGTCTCATAAATGTCATTGATTAAATCAGTAAGTTTTTCAATTCCATAATCTTCAAGGGCAATAATTTGTTCTCTTACTAATTCATCAGGACCTGCTGCCTTTCCTTTCTTCATCTTACTTATTGCATTACGAACTTCAGATTTTAAAATATTTGGACCTTCAATGTTTTTCTTAATTTCTGGTTTTCCGCCTTGATCGTCTTCAAACAATTCCTGAATATACTCAGTCCATCTGTTCATAATCTCATCTTTTTCCATGATAATGGTACTGTCCTTTGCTTTCAAACATCCACCTGAAGAACAGAGGAGCTTTTTACCAGTGATATTCTTGATTTGTTGATGTAACCTTTTTGGATCAGTAATAGGGATTCTTTCTAATTGCTCACATTCCTGGTTTAACCGTTCTTCTTTGGCTTCTTGACATAAGCTTTTAACTTTTTTATCTAAGGACTTATACTCTATAGGATTTGCTTTCTTCTGTCTCATTTCTTCCATTAGATTTTTGATTTCATCTGTCATCCATTTATTCTTTGTGTTTTTTTCTTTTTTAGGAATCACTGACTTTGCTAATTTTACCAAGGCATCCTTCAGAGAGTTAAATTTAATTTCTACATGATTACTATCATCTTCAACAGATTCTATTTCTAGACTTTGAAATCTCTTCCTTACTTCAATTGTAAATTTTTGTCTTAAGTTTTCTTCTTTAACTAATTGCAAGTAGTCAAGGGATTGTTTAGGTTTTTGCTTCTTTAGTTTTTTAAGTTTTACTTTTACATGACATTTTACTGGGTTATGGTCACTATTACCTCTACACCTGGATATGTTTTGCATTGAGTCACTCAGTTTCTGGAACATAGAAGATAGAACATAGAATAGTACAGTACAGTACAGGCCCTTCAACCCACAATGTTGTGCCAACCCTCAAACCCAGCATCCCATATAACACCCGACCTTAAATCCTTCCATATACCTGTCTAGTAGTTTCTCAAATTTAACTAGTGTACCTGCCTCCACCACTGTGCCCTGATGCCCTGGGGAAGAGGCGCAGGCTATCCACTCTATCTATTCCTCTTAATATCTTATATACCTCTATCATGTCTCCTCTCATCCTCCTTCTCTCCGAAGAGTAAAACCCTAGCTCCCTTAATCTCTAATCATAATGCATACTCTCACAATGCATACTCTCTAAACCAGGCTGCATCCTGGTAAGTCCGGGTGTGAATTGGGATGATGTTTTTGCAGGGAAATGTACTATGAACATGTGGTCGATGTTTAGAGATCTCTTGCGGGATGTAAGGGATAAATTTGTCCCGGTGAGGAAGATAAAGAATGGTAGGGTGAAGGAACCACGGGTGACAAGTGAGGTGGAAAATCTAGTCAGGTGGAAGAAGGCAGCATACATGAGATTTAGGAAGCAAGGATCAGATGGGTCTATTGAGGAATATAGGGAAGCAAGAAAGGAGCTTAAGAAGGGGTTGAGAAGAGCAAGAAGGGGGCATGAGAAGGCCTTGGCGAGTAGGGTAAAGGAAAACCCCAAGGCATTCTTCAATTATGTGAAGAAAAAAAGGATGACAGGAGTGAAGGAAGGACCGATTAGAGATAAAGGTGGGAAGATGTGCCTGGAGGCTGTGGAAGTGACCGAGGTCCTCAATGAATACTTCTCTTCGGTATTCACCAATGAGAGGGAACTTGATGATGGTGGGGACAATATGAGTGAGGTTGATGTTCTGGAGCATGTTGATATTAAGGGAGAGAGGTGTTGGAGTTGTTAAAATACATTAGGACAGATAAGTCCCCGGGTCCTGACGGAATATTCCCCAGGCTGCTCCACGAGGCGAGAGAAGAGATTGCTGAGCCTCTGGCTAGGATTTTTATGTCCTCGTTGTCCACGGGAATGGTACTGGAGGATTGGAGGGAGGCGAATGTTGTTCCCTTACTCAAAAAAGATAGTAGGGATAGTCTGGGTAATTATAGACCAGTGAGCCTTATGTCTGTGGTGGGAAAGCTGTTGGAAAAGATTCTTAGAAATAGGATCTATAGGCATTTAGAGAATCATGGTCTGATCAGGGACAGTCAGCATGGCTTTGTGAAGGGCAGATCGTGTCTAACAAGCCTGATAGAGTTCTTTGAGGAGGTGACCAGGCATATAGATGAGGGTAGTGCAGTGGATGTGATCTATATGGATTTTAGTAAGGCATTTGACAAGGTTCTGCACAGTAGGCTTATTCAGAAAGTTAGAAGGCATGGGATCCAGGTAAGTTTGGCCAGGTGGATTCAGAATTGGCTTGGCTGCAGAAGGCAGAGGGTGGTGGTGGAGGGAGTACATTCAGATTGGAGGATTGTGACTAGTGGTGTCCCACAAGGATCTGTTCTGGGACCTCTACTTTTCGTAATTTTTATTAACGACCTGGATGTGGGGGTAGAAGGGTGGGTTGGCAAGTTTGCAGACGACACATGGGTTGGTGGTGTTGTAGATAGTGTAGAGGATTGTCAAAGATTGCAGAGAGACATTGATAGGATGCAGAAGTGGGCTGAGAAGTGGCAGATGGAGTTCAACCCGGAGAAGTGTGAGGTGGTACACTTTGGAAGGACAAACTCCAAGTCAGAGTACAAAGTAAATGGCAGGATACTTGGTAGTGTGGAGGAGCAGAGGGATCTGGGGGTACATGTCTACAGATCCCTGAAAGTTGCCTCACAGGTGGATAGGGTAGTTAAGAAATCTTATGGGGTGTTAGCTTTCATAAGTCGAGGGATAGAGTTTAAGAGTCGCGATGTAAAGATGCAGCTCCATAAAACTCTGGTTAGGCCACACTTAGAATACTGTGTCCAGTTCTGGTCACCTCACTATAGGAAGGATGTGGAAGCATTGGAAAGGGTACAGTGGAGATTTACCAGGATACTGCCTGGTTTAGAAAGTATGCGTTATGATCAGAGATTAAGGGAGCTAGGGCTTTACTCTTTGGAGAGAAGGAGGATGAGAGGAGACATGATACAGATGTACAAGATAATAAGAGGAATAGATAGAGTGGATAGCCAGCGCCTCTTCCCCAGGGCACCACTGCTCAATCCAAGAGGACATGGCTTTAAGGTAAGGGGTGGGAAGTTCAAGGGGGATATTAGAGGAAGGTTTTTCACTCAGAGAGTGGTTGGTGCATTGAATGCACTGCCTGAGTCAGTGGTGGAGGCAGATACACTAGTGAAGTTTAGGAGACTACTAGACAGGTATATGGAGGAACCTAAGGTGGGGGCTTATATGGGAGGCAGGGTTTGAGGGTCGGCACAACATTGTGGGCCGAAGGGCCTGTACTGTGCTGTACTATTCTATGTTCTATGTTCTAAGTCTCCTCTGTACCCTATCCAGTGCTTCCACATCCTTCCTCTAGTGAGGCGACCAGAACTGGACACAGTACTCCAAGTGTGGCCTAACCAGAGTTTCATAGAGCTGCATCATTACCTCGCGACATTTAAACTCTATCCCTTGACTTACGTAAGCTAATACTCCATAAGCTTTCTTACCTACCCTATCTACCTGTGAGGCAATTCCAGGGATCTGCGGACATGTACCCCCAGATCCCTGTTCTCCTCCACACTACCAAGTATCCTGCCATTTACTTTCTACTCTGACTTGGAGTTTGTCCTTCCAAAGTGTACCACCTCACACTTTTCCAGGTTGAACTCCATCTGCCACTTCTCAGCCCACTTCTGCATCCTATCAATGTCTCTCTGCAATCTTCGACAATCCTCTACACTATCTACAACACCACTAACCTTTGTGCCATTTGCAAACTTGCTAACCCACCCTTTTACCCCCACATCCAGGTCGTTAATAAAAATTACGAAAAATAGAGGTCCCAGAACCTATCCTTGAGGGACACCACTGGTCACAATCCTCCAATCTGAATGTACTCTCTCCATAACGACCATCTGCCTTCTGCAGGCAAGCCAATTCTGAATCCACCTGGCCAAACTTCCTTGAATCCCATGCCTTCTGACTTCCTGAATAAGCCTACCGTGTGGAACCTTGTCAAATGCCTTACTAAAATCCATATAGATCACATCCACTGGACTACCCTCATCTATATGCCTGGTCACCTCCTCAAAGAGCTCTATCAGGCTTGTCAGACACGATCTGCCCTTGACAAAGCCATGCTGACTGTCCCTGATCAGACCATGATTCTCTAAATGCCTATAGATCCTATCTCTAAGAATCTATTCCAACAGCTTTCTCACCATAGACGTAAGGCTCACTGGTCTATAATTACCCGGACTATCTCTACTACCTTTTTTTAACAAGGGGACGACATTCGCCTCCCTCTAATCCTCTGGTACCATTCCCGTAGACAATGAGGACATAAAGATCCTAGCCAGAGGCTCAGCAATCTCTTCTCTCGCCTCGTGGAGCAGCCTGGGGAATATTCCATCAGGCCCTGGGGACTTATCTGTTCTAATGTATTTTAACAACTCCAACACCTCCTCTCCCTTAATATCAGCCTGCTCCAGAACATCAATCTCCCTCATATCGTCCTCGCCGTCATCAAGTTCCCTCTCATTGGTGAATACCGAAGAGAAGTTTTCATTGAGGACCTCGCTCTCTTCCACAGCCTCCAGGCACATCTTCCCACCTTTATCTCTAATCGGTCCTACTTTTACTCCTGTCATCCTTTTGTTCTTCACGTAATTGAAGAATACTTTGGTGTTTTCCTTTACCGTACTTGCTAAGGCCTTCTCATGCCCCCTTATTGCTCTTCTCAGCCCCTTCTTTAGCTCCTTTCTTGCGACCCTATATTCCTCAATAGACCCATCTGATCCTTGCTTCCTAAACCTCATGTATGCTGCCTTCTTCCCCCTGACTAGATTTTCTACCTCACATGTCACCCATGGTTCCTTTACCCTACCATTCTTTATCTTCCTCACCGGGACATGTTTATCCCTAACATCCTGCAAGAGATCCCTGAACATCGACCACATGTTCATAGTACATTTCCCTGCAAAAACATCATCCCAATTCACACCCACAAGTTCTAGCCTCATAGCCTCAGAATTTGCCCTTCCCCAATTAAAAATTTTCTTGTCCTCTCTGATTCTATCCTTTTCCATGATAATGCTAAAGGCCAGGGAGCGGTGGTCACTGTCCCCCAGATGCTCACCCACTGAGAGATCTGTGACCTGACCTGGTTCGTTGCGTAACACTAGATCTAGTACGGCATTCCCCTAGTCGGTCTGTCAACATACTGTGACAGGAATCCGTCCTGGACACACTTAACAAACTCTGCCCCGTCCAAAACCTTGGAACTAATCGGGTGCCAATCAATATTGGGGAAGTTAAAGTCACCCATGATAACAACCCTGTTATTTTTGCACCTTTCCAAAATCTGCCTCCCAATCTGCTCCTCTGTATCTCTGCTGCTACCAGGGGGCCCATAGAATACTCCCAGTAGAGTAACTGCTCCCTTCCTGTTCCTGACTTCCACCCATACTGACTCAAAAGAGGATCCTGCTACATTACCCACCCTTTCTGTAGCTGTAATAGTATCCCTGACCAGTAATGCCACCCCTCCTCCCCTTTTTCCCCCTCTCTATCCCTTTTAAAGCACTGAAATCCAGGAATATTGAGAATCCATTCCTGCCCTGGTGCCAGCCAAGTCTCTGTAATGGCCACTATATCATAATTCCATGTATGTATCCAAGCTCTCAGTTCATCACCTTTGACCCTGATGATTCTTGCATTGAAGTACACGCACTTTAGCCCTTCTACCTTACTGTCTTTACACCGTTTATTCTGTTTCTCTTTCCTCAAAGCCTCTCTATATGTTAGATCTGGCTTTACTCCATGCACTTCTTTCACTGCTCTATCACTCTGGGTCCCATCCCCTTGCAAATCAGTTTAAACCCTCCCGAACCATGCTAGCAAACCTACCTGCTGGGATATTGCTCCCCCTCGAGTTCAGCTGCAACCCATCCAATCTGTACAGGTACCACATTCTTCAGAAATCTTCGGGTTATAGTAATAAAGTCAATTTATTTCTAGTGTTATCAACTGGACTTTTCCAGTTCCTCAAGCGTCATGGATGGTTTTAAAGTAGGTATGCATAACGACCTGATTATTCACCTTGCACCATTCTACCCATTTCTCACCTCTTTTATTTCTTTCCACTTGTCCAATTTTTCCTATTGTATTTCCCTCAGCACCTTGTGCTACTTTACCGTTTAGGTCTCCCGTGACAATAAGAATATCTTGAGATTTGCATCCATTCTTTGCTTGTTCAAGCTCTTCATTGAATTTACCTATATCTGCATTTGTTCCATCTGTTGTTGGTGCATATACCTGTATAATTGCTAAATCAAATGGTTTTCCTCTGAATCTAACAAGGAGCATCCCAAGTTTTCATCCGCCTATACTATAGCCATTGACATTTGAGGTCATAGCTCATCTGCCTTCTCTGTCCTAAGTTCAGTTACTGAACCTGCCGGATCTGCCTTTGGCCTTCGCTCATATCCTGACCAGGAACCCTTGCAGGTGCTAACATTCCGGGTCAGAGCAGCCCTGGGAGCAATGAATGACTAAGGTGTAACTCCACTTTCCCCAAAGCTCTGAAAGTCCCCAGTCAGAGCCTCATCACCGGTTGCAGTTTAGAGTCATACCCAGGACTGAAATCTGGAACCTACCCTCGCCTCTGCCTGTTTACGCCGAAGCCTCTTGAGCCAAAGCCATCCCACTCTGACTCAGTCCACTCCGACGATGGCTGCTTGGCTCGACGTAACTTCTTTTATAGTGTGCTCGCTGACCGACTGTCTTCAGCTCCTCCGCTCCCAATTAGTTGGCCATTTAAAAAAAACTGAAAAAGCCCACGATTCCTCTCCTTCTCAGTTCTGACAATAGCCGCCTTGCTAGACGAAACTTCTTTTATAGTGCGCTAGCTGACTGACTGTATATTTACAATACATATAATGTATATTTACAATATACATTCATGATTTAGATAAAGGGATTAAAAGTAACATTAGCAAATTTGCAGATGACACAAAGCTGGATGGCAGTGTGAAATGTGAGGAGGATGTTATGAGAATGCAGGGTGACTTGGACAGGTTGGGTGGATGGGCAGAAGCATGACAGATGCAGTTTATCCACTTTGGTGGCAAGTACAGGAAGGCAGTTTACTATCTGAATGGTGTCAAGTTAGGAAAAGGGGAAGTACAACGAGATCTTGGTGTCCTTGTTCATCAGTCACTGCAAGTAAGCATGCAGGTACAGCAGGCAGTGAAGAAAGCTGATGGCATGTTGGCCTTCATAACAAGGGGAGTTGAGAATAGGAGCAAAGAGGTCCTTCTGCAGTTGTACAGGGCGCTGGTGAGATCACACCTGGAGTATTGTGTGCAGTTTTGTTCTCCAAATTTGAGGAAGTGCAGCATAGGTTCACAAGGTTAATTCCTGGGATGGCGGGACTGTCATATTTTGAAAGATTGGAGCGACTGGGCTTGTATACACTGTAACTTAGAAGGATGAGAGGGGATCTGATTGAAACATATAAGATTATTAAGGGATTGGACATACTAGAGGCAGGAAACATGTTCCCGATGTTGGGGGTGTGCAGAACCAGAGGCCACAGTTTAGGAATAAGGGATAGGCCATTTAGAACAGAGTTGAGGAAAAACTTTTTCACCCAGAGTGTTGTGGATCTGTGGAATGCTCTGTCTCAGAACGCAGTGGAGGCCAATCCTCTGAATACTTTCAAGAAAGAGTTAGAGCTCTTAAAGATAGTGGAGTCGAGGGATATGGGGAGAAGGTGGGAACGGGGTACTGATAGTGGATGATCAACCATGATCACAGTGAATGGCGGTGCTGGCTCAAAGGGCCAAATGGCCTACTCCTGCACCTGTTGTCTATTGTCTATTTTAATTCTGAGGCAAGGGTGTTATCAGTGATCCAATGTCACATTGCTAAAAGGACAATGAATGGAAAATAAAGTCACTGAAGTTTACATTCCAGAAACAGGATTTTTGTTCCATCTGGTCCATGCTGAACTAAACCATTCTGTCTAATCCCTTCGACCTGCACATAGACCACAACCCTCCATAACCCTTCCATCTGTGTACTTACCTAAATTTCTCTAAAATTTTGCAATCGAACTTGCAACCACCACGTCCACTGGCAGCATGTTCCCGACTCTCAGCACCTTCTCCCCTCATGTTACCCTTAAATATTTCACCTTTCACCCTTAACCTTTGACTTGAACTCACTTAGATTAACTCTATCTAGGACAGAAGGAGGAAGAGGCATAAAGAAGTAATGTAACAGTCAGATAAAACTTCTAAGAATAAATTTTCATCAAAGAAAACAGGATTCAGCACTCCACATGAGCATATGCAATTCTGATAAGAAGTGTACACCTCTAAACTCAAATGAAACATAAGCCAGAAAAAAGAAATTATCACTACAGAAGAAAAAGTTAACCAATAGAATAAACCTTCCATGGAAGACATGCCAACGATCAAAGTAGATTAGATATAGACAAGGGAGCATTGAATGCCTGGCTCAGAGTTAGAGATCTCTTCCCAGAAACAGAGGGTTCCTTGTCATTAACACACAAAAAATCAAAAATACATAATAAAAGGCCAACAAGTTCAAGACGATCAATGCAGAAAATGCCAAGAGAAACCAGAAACAATTCAACCCATTACTGGATCCTGCAGCAGTTTAATTCAGTCTGATTTCTTACACAGGTATTCACCAAAATCTCATTTTAAAATACAAACTCATAAGAGATGCCATACCTTACTATAAATACAAGCCTGATCCAGTTTTAGAATTGGAGTCCTACAAACTATATTACAACTGATCCATTAGTCCATAATAACTGTCCAGATAGAATACTACAGGATAAATAAGCAAGGACAACTTGCTTAATAGATATAGCCATTCCAAACATGTCAAATCAGTAACTAAAAAATCAATAACTAAAAAATGCCAGAGATATGCTGAATTAAAAGAGGAAATTAAAAGACCAAGGGATATAAGTAGGGTACATATTGTCCCAATGGCAATATCTAAAACTGGTATCATCACAAATCACATTAAACAATTTGGCCTACACAGCAATGTTTATGTAAATCTCCAGAAAGCTATGTTACTAAACAACTCTAGAATAGTCTGAAAGTTCCTAGCAATTGAGAAATGAGTGTGTTTGGCTATGCCCATACCTCAGGTTTTACCAGCTTAAGCTGAAAACAAATAAAAATACAACAATAATGATAAATAATACTCAGAACATGAGTTCTAGAGTCCATAGGTTGTGGAATCAGTTTACTGTTGAGGTGAGTGAAGTTCTCCACTCTGGTTGAGGAGCCTGATGCTTGAAGGATATCAACCGTACCTGAACCTGCAAGTCATACCAAACCAACTCCAAGCTTTCTCAAAGTTTGCATACAAACATGTTCAACAAGCATCATTAGATAACAATTAGCAGGTGGCAGCAAACCTTACCGAATTTTCTCCTGGTAGACCTGAAGCTTTTCTGCCAACTCAGCTGAGAAAAATCAAAACTTAAATATTATGCTGCTCTGGACTGTGATTTAGATGTGATCCTGTGGAAAGACGCTGTGCTGTGGGGTGACTGATTGGGGTTATAATTGAGAAACTTTTCTCCCTTTATTCAAAGCATCTCTTGACACCTTATTATTCCTTCCTACATTGCAGCTGTGACTTCACATCAAAAACATTTCCATGGACTGAGATGTGCTATTTGATATACTGAAAGACATGGATTAAATACAAGCCTTCTTTTTAAAATCTCTTTATAAATCTATGACTCCTTTATGATCAACTTCAAAGCTCAAAAGGGTAGAGGTTTCTTTTGCCAGTCTGCTTGATGGGTTGCTGGATCACACAAACCTGTCGTATACACTCAGTGGCCACTTTTAAGTCTTCTGCTTCAAGGTATGATGTGTTGTGCATGCAGAGCTATTCCACTGCACACCACCATTGCAACATGTGGTTAATTGAGTTACTGTCGCCTTCCTGTCAGCTTGAACCAGTTTGGCCATTCTCCACTGACCTCTCTCATTTCTAAGGCGCTTAATAAGGAAAACTCCTTATTAGACCTCCGCTGTCCTGCGGCCATACCCACACATAGGAAAGGCTTTGGGAATAAACCCCAAGGAAGAAATCCGGAGCTGGGGTCCCTAAGGCAGTTTGATGTTGTTTACAACTTCACTCTGGCAACCTCTGACACTGGTGCCAAGCTGTATCGGTGCTTGGACTACATCAGTGACGTGGAGGGGGGAAACCCGCTGCATGGGCAACAGCCAGTTCTTTAACCCTTCCCACCCAGGCTTGCGCCCTGGAGAGGGCACAGTCCACCAGAGGTGCAAACCCATGATCCCCTGTGATCGACAGCTGCCTACGACTTTGCCCATAGAACTGGCACACTCTGAATGTTCTTCTGTTTATCTGTAAACCCTCGATACTGTAGTGCATGAAAATCCAGGAGATCAGCAGTTTCTGAGATACTCAAACCACCCTGTCTGGAACCAACAATCATTCCATGGTTAAAGTCACATTACCTCTCCATTCTTACATTTGGTCTGAACAACAATTGAAACTCTTAACCACGTCTGCATGCTTTTATACATTGAGTTGCTACCACATGATTTGCATTAATACCTCACTTTTTAATATTATTTCTGTTTTTTGCACAATTTTTAATCTATTCAATATATGTATACTGTAATTGATTGATTGATTGATTTATTATTATTTTATTTTTTTTCTTCTATATTATGTATTGCATTGAATTGCTGCCACTAAGTTAACCAAATTCACGACACCTACTGGTGATAATAAACCTGATTTTGATTCTGATTAATTTGCATTTCAAGAGGGCTAGAATATAAAAGCAAGAAGGTAATGTTGAGACTTTATAAAGCACTGGTGAGGCCTCACTTGGTGTATTGTGAGCAGTTTTGGGCCCCTTATCTTAGGAAGGATGAGCTGAAACTGGACAGTGTTCAAAGGAGGTTCATGAAAACGATGCAGAATTGAATGACTTGTCATACTAAGAGTATTTGATGACTCTGTGTCTGAATTCTGTAGAACTGAGAAGAATGAGGGGTGGCTGAATTGAAATCTATCGAATGGTGAAAGCCTTGATGTGGAGAGGATGTTTCCTATGGTGGGAAAGGCTAGGATCAGAGAGCACAACCGCAGAATGAAGGAGTATCCTTCTGGAATGGAGATGCACAGGAATATCTTCAGCCAGAGAACAGCAAATCTGTGGAATTCTATGCCCTAGGCAGCTGTGGTGGCCAAGATTGTATGTGTTTTTAAGGCAGAGGTTGATAGATTCTTGATTGTTCCAGTCATGAAGGGATACAGGGAGAAGAAAGGAGATTGGGGTTGAGTGGAAAAATGGATCAGCCATGATGAAATGGTGGAGCAAATTTGATGGGCCAAATGGCCCAATTCTGCTCCTGTATCTTATAGTCTTATGGTCTTAATGAGCAGGTATACCTAACAAAGTGGCCACTGGTGTATTTTGGAATCAAATTAGTTCATTACTGTCACATGTACTGAGATACAGTGCTAAACTTTTCTTGCATAGTGTTCCTTCAGATCTAATCTTTACATAATGCATTGAGGTGGAGGAAGGCAAACAATAACAGAATCCAGAATAAAGTGTTGCAGTAAGAGAGAAAGTGCAGTGCAGATAAACCATAACATTCAAGAACATAATGTCATAAGACCAGTTGCCATCAATTATTCCATAAAATGAGTCACTTTCATTTTTTAATTATTATTTTGGCCCAGTCCATGGCTCCTCAATAAAAAAAATAATCTCAAGGGTTTTTAATTTGCAATAGAGTATTCTGGGGTTCCATATAATAACTGCATACACATTTTATTGCAGTCTACAATTCTAGAAGACATTGATTCATTATACAAACATAACGAAAATGCTTTATTAACGAAGTTGAATAGACCACAGAAAGTGCACAAAAGTAGTGAGAATATTTGATTTATAAGGACTGGCAAACACAAATGGTACACTTTATAGAATGTGCCTGTCTTACAGCTGATACACAATCTTAGGAGAGAAAGATCACCCTGCAATCAACACTCGCTGGCAAGCTCGCATCCAGCAGCCTAGTGAGGACGAGACAATAATGCCTGCAGTCCGGTGAGGACATGGGTGAAGCCTGTTGCAGAGGGCTGAATGAAGTATTTAATTGTTCATTTGTTCTTTATGTGCTGTGTTGTATGACATAGCCGATCATGGCCTTTCCATGACCATGATTGTTCTTGGCAAGTTTTTCTTCAGAATTGCCTTTTTCTGGGCAGTGCCTTTAAAAGCAGGGTGATTCCAGCCAAGACCAATATCCTTCAGAGATTCTTTGCCTGGCATCAGTGATCGCATAACTAGGACTTGTGATCTGCACCAGCTGCTCATACAACCATCCACCACCTGTTCCCATGGCTTCTCATGACCCTGATCGGTGGCTGAGCAGGTGGTACACCTTGCTTGAGGGTGACCTGCAGGCCAGCGGAGGGAAGGAGCACCTTATACCTCCTTTGGTAGAAAAGTTCCTCCACCTGCCAACATCAAGTTTAATAGATCCAAGCTTTGGGCATAAACAAAGCTAAATGGCAGTGCAGGCTGCCTGGAGGATGGAGAGAGATCAAGTAATGGAGACAAAATGAACGGTTAAAAATATTGCAAAATGAGTATTAAAAAATGTGAGGTCTTTGGAAGAATGGAGAGACACAACTTTTTTTGTAAATTGTAAGAGATTAAAGATTGCTGCAGTTGACAGAGACTAGGTATGTTTTTACCCATGGATCACTGAAAAATAATATGCAAATCCAGCAAAGTATTAAGGGGATATATGATGACCCTTACTGCAAGAAATCCAGTACACACATAGGGTGTCTGCTTGAAACTGAAGTACAGGGCTGAGGACTATGTTAGTGGGTGGGAAAATGAGCATAGGTTTCCTTTTGGATGTGATAAAAGATGGTATTCCCCTCTCTGTCATTGGTATTTAGTGTTGTTACTGGTTCTTACTGCAAGAAGCTTGCGTACACCCATAGGTGCATCTTACATGTACCAAGATACAGTGAAAAACTTGTCTTGCATACTGTTTACATAAATCGAATCATTACTCAGTGCATTGAGCTAAAATAAGGTAAAACAATAATAACAGAGAATAAAGTGTAAAAGCTACTGGAAAAATGTAGTGCAGGTAAATAATTAAGTGCAAGATCATAACAAGGTAGATTATGAAGCCAAGAGTCTATCTTATTGTACAGGAGTTCTGTTTAAATGCCTGATAACAATGTGATAGAAACTGTCCTTGAGCCTGGTGGTTCATGCTTTCATGTTCTTGTATCTCCCAGCTAATGGGAAAGGTGTGAGAAAGAATGTCCAGGATGGCTGGGATCTTTGCTCATGCTGGCTGCTTTACTGGCACAGTGACAAATATAGATAGTCCATAGAGGGGAGGCAGGTTCAGCTGATGTGCGAAGCTGTGTCCATACTCTGCAGTTCCTGTAGTCGTGCAGAGCACTTACTGTACCAAGTTGTTATGCATCCAGATAGTTTCCCTGCTAACCTGTGCAGTCTTCCCCACGCTGGGGATGTTTCTATGTTAACAAATTCAGGAACCAGCTTATTTTTTTTTAAGTGTAAGAAAGGTTAAGTTCTTAACAGTATTTAGGCTCAAGATCAAAAACTGGTGTTGTGGAATACCAGTGTATTGGCAAATGTCAGTTAACCTGAATTTATGAAAATACAAACATGAGAAATTCTGTGGATTGACACACACAAACTCAGCAGTTCAGGCCATATGATCTGTGTGGTTCCCCCCTCCCTTTGTGATCTCTGCTTTTGGCAGGTCATTGGACCCTCTCTCACTGCTCCCCCTCTGTGACGTCTGCCTCCAATGGGAGTTCAGCGGGATCCTATCTCACTGCTCTCTCTCTGTGATCTCCACTGCTCTCGGACTCTTTGACCATGTCCTCACCCAGCCCTGCTTTGCCTGACGTGCTGTGTTCCTCCAGCATTGTGTGGGTGTTCCTCGCAATTTCCAGCATCTGCAGAGTTTCTTGTGTTTATAAAATTCTGTAGATGCTTGAAATCCAGAGTAATATACACAAAATGCAGGAGGAACTCAGCAGGACAGGCATCATCTGTGGAGAGGAGTAAACTGTCGACATTTGGTCCAAGACCATGCAGAATCAGGAAGGGTCTCGGCCCGAAATGTTAACTGTTGTGGGACATTGAAGCATGGGTGCTGCCTGACCTGCTGAGTTCTGGCAGTAGTTTGAAGGTGTTACTCATTATGAAAACACATTTTTCCTTCTCCAAGGATTAGATAGGAATCTCATTCAGCAGCAGCTGATGTAAAGACTTGAAGAGAGAGAGTCTTTGGTCCTCTTAGTTTTTGTATTCTGCAATAGTGAGGCAACTATACATTGCTGTCATGTAACAACAGGTTTGTACAGCTCCCTTGGTTCAGAATAAAGTCCTTTGGTATCTGCCACTGGCACCTTTTCAACTTTTACAATTTAAAACACTTTAGGGAAATCCACAGGCTCTTTTAGGGTTGTGGTTTGCATTTGAAATTAGCAGCCACAAGACCAGGCATTCAACCTGAAGATGATTTTAAATCGCACTGTCGTGGTGTGGAATGTAAATTCAAATGATTGACATGAAAAGTTAGTGTGAACATCGGGGCTTGGTGGGGGCATGTGCAGGGAGGTTACAGACTCCCATTGTTGGTGCAGGACATTGGAAATGTGTGTTTGAATATGCAATATGGGTGTATTCACAACCCTCATAAAACTGGACCTGCTGAGTGCCAATCAAAAGCCATCTGTTCCGGATATCTTACGGGGAAGGAAATCTCTCCTGTTTGCGGTTGCTTGTTTGTGATACACTCGGTGGCCACTTTATTAGGTAGAGCTCTACACCTGCTTATTAATGCAAATATCTAATCAGCTAATTATGTGACAGCAACTCAATGCTTAAAACATGCAGACATGGTCAAGAGGTTCAGTTGTTGTTCAAACCAAACATCAGAATGGGGAAGAAGTATGATCAAAGTGACTTTTACTGTGGATTGTTTGTTGGCATCAGACAGGCTGATTGGAGTATTTCAGAAACTTTTGGGATTTTCACGCACAGCAATCTCTAGAGTTTACAGAGAATGGTGTGATAAACAAAAGAAAATCCAGTGAGTGGCAGTTCTGTAGGTGAAAATGCCTTGTTAATGCCTTGGTCAGAGGACAATGGGCAGATTACTTCAAGCTGACAGGAACGTGACAGTAACTCAAATAACCATATGTTGCAACAGTGGTGTGCAGTAAAGCATCTCTGAATGCACAACATGTTGAACTTTGAAGTGGATGGGCTACAGCAGCTGAAGACCACAGATGAGCACTCAGTGGCCACTTTATTAGGTGAAGAAGGTTCCTAATAAATTGGTCACTGTGTATGAGTGCTGCATATGGCATGTTGGTATCAAAACTCCACTCAAAATGAAATATCAGATGTGGCGATACACAGGTGCCTTCAGGTTGTCTTGATCTTCCATCTCTGTTGCAGATTTGCCTTCACAGTATGCTTGTTCAGTGCGTGCCTTGTCGTTTGATGTGGGCAATCTTGGCCATTCCATGACCATAATTGTTCATGGCAATTTTTCTACAGAAGTGGTTTGCCATTGCCTTCTTCTGGGCAGTGTCTTTACAAGACAGGTGACCCCAGCCATTATAGCTACTCTTCAGAGACTGCCTGCCTGGCATCAGTGGTCACATAACCAGGACTCGTGATAAGCACCAGCTGCTCATACGGCCATCCGCCACTCACTCCCATGGCTTCACGTGACTCTGATCAGGGGACTAAGCAGGCACTGCCTTGCCCAAGGGTGACCTGCAGGCTAGCGGAGGGAAGGAGTACCTTATTGACCTCGTCACCCACGTGATGTAGTTGTAACACAGACTGTTAGGACTCATCAGGTCAGGTTGTATTTATTAAGGTAAATGAATAGTTGACATTTTGGGCTGAGACCCGTCAGCAGGAAGGAATGTCTACGCTTTTTTTCCCTCCATAGGTGAAGCCCTAACTTCTTGAGGTCCTGCTGCATTTTCTGTGTGTCGCTCAAGATTTCCAGCGTCTACGGGATCTCTCGTGTTTAGGGATGCTTGGAATGTGTTCAGACTGGTGTTTAATATCACAGTCGAGCAGACTTCCATGGAATAGTTAAAGTGACACACAAAATACTGGAGGAACTCACCAGGTCAGGCAGCATCTATGGAAATGAATATACAGTATGGTCAACATTTTGTACTGAGACCTTCATTATGTCTGGACAGGAAGGTGGAAGGAAGGGTGAAGGGAAGGAGTACAATCTGAAAGGTAGGTGGGTGAGGGAGGGAGAACGAGGTGAGAAGTTGGGAGGTGGTAGGTGGGAAAAGTAAAGGACTAAAGAAGAAGGAATTTGAAAGGATAGAACGTGGACCATGGGAGAAGGGGAAGGAAGAAGGGTACCGGGGGGGGAGGTGATAGGCTGATGATGAGGAGATGAGAAAGGCTAAGAAGGGAGTCAAAATGGGAGAAATGGGAGTGTAGATTAATTGCCAGAAGTTCAAGACCTGGCCTAAATTTCTCTGTGATGTCACCCAGTCCATCTCTCCTACAAGTCAGGTTCACTACATTTCATTTCATACAAGTGCATATTAAGATGGCGCTGGTGAGACAAATCAGCGCTTTAATGGCAGCAGACAAAACTACTAACTACTCTATTAATCACACATTTTGTGCACAATGATCGCTGCAATAATAGCCAGTGGTTTTCCATTTTGTGGTGTCCTGGGGGATTCGGTGAACTGGACTCTCAAAGGTAAAGAACGGTTTCGGCACTGCAGCGGGTACAGACCGAATTGAAGCAACAGGGCCAAGAATGAAGAACGAGCTGATGTTTTACTATTGCGGGAGTGGACTTGGGGCTGAATCGAAGCGGCAGGGCCCAGGCCCAAGAGCGAGCCAGGAGCCAATATTTGGCCAGTTTAAGCACAGGGCCAGATTGAAAAGGCCGTGATGTTGGGTCTGGAGGTGAGAGACGTGCCAGTGTTCATTTGCTGCGCAGTAACATTTTCTTGTCTCTGCACTGAACTGAAGCTGTGGCCTGCAACTAAAGGGCTCCTGGACCATCTTCGGCAATGAACTGACTTTGTGGCTGTGGACTCACTTTCACAAACTAGTTCTGAGTTATTGCTTGCATGATTAGTTCTTTTTTTTCCACACATTCAGCATTTGACAGATTTTTCTAATGGGTTCTATTAGGTTTCTTGTTTTTTTGTGTTTTCCCGTAAGAAGACAAATTTCAAGGTTGTTTATTCAGACTTTTGCACAGTACTATAGTTAGTATACTTACTTTGATAGTAAATATAGTTTGAACTTTAATATTCTCATAGGATAAAATGGGCATTGAAATTAACTCATAATTACAAAGAAATGAGCGGCTCTGGTTGTTTACCCATTTCTTTCCAGCGGACATGAACTTCAAGTTTACACCTTGCAATGGGCACATTACAGAATATATCTCTGTTAAGATTATCACAGTCACTGCAGTGTGAGTTACTTTTGGTGTTTATATTCTCAGCTGTGCAAATGTAGGTAGATGCCCTGTGGTCTCCCATCCATTAAAATTAATAAGGGATAGAGAAAGCAAAGTTTCTGTGTGATCTGAATTAACCTGACTCCTCTTGAAACTGAATATGTCCCAGAACCCAGTGCATCATCATGTCCGATAGAGAACTGCAAATTAGTTGGGATATTTTTTCTGGAGTATTACCCTTACTCAATAATCTATGCATTGTATTCCACCTGAGATTTCTGCTCATATTCGTATGATAACTGATTATTTTGATATAGTTACATTTTTTGTTAATCCAGATACAGCATCTTGACTCAAAGCATTAACCAAAACTTTGTCTCCACAGTTGCTGTTCCACCTACTTTCTGCCAGTTGTTTATTTCCTGCACCAGATTCCAGCACTTGCAGTCTCTTGTATCTTTCATCTTTTGTTTCATGCTCTGATCTAAACTCTTGCTTGCCCAGAGCTATGAAGCATTTCACTTTCTAGAGCAGGGATCCACAACCTTTTTTTTAATGTCATTGGGCCTTGCCATTAAACAAGGGGGCCATGGACCCCAGGTTGGGAACCCTTGTTCTAGAGGGTAAGAATGTTAGGAACAGGAGAGAGATCATTTAGCAATAATATTGTGGCTTGTCTTTAACTTCAGTTATATATATTCCTTCATGATGCCACATCTCTGGATTCCTTTAATGTCCAATAATTCCTTTGTCACTTTCTTGAATATACTCAGTAACTGAGCATCAACAGAACTATTGGACAGAAAATTCCAAGCATTCATTACCCTGTGTGTGAAGACATTTCTACATGTCTCAGTTATAAATGAATGATGGCTTAATTTGATACTTAAAATAGCTGGTTCTTTATGCCTTCAGCAAGGGAAACATCCCTGCATTTAACTTGGCAATCCCCTTAGGAATTTTGTTTATTCCCACCACCTCACATGTTTCAAAATTCAAGAACATACAGTGCATCAATCTGCTGAATCACTACATGTAGGGTGATTTTTGATCTCAGAATCCAGGGAACTTCAAAGACATATTCTTCCATCGGAGGGGAAATAGGCCGATGAATACTACTCCAGATATGGACTCAGTATGTCCCTGTTTACTTCGTGCAAGCTGTCTCCTGTGCTCAAATAAAGGTGAACATCATGGTTACATTCCTCATTGATTTTTGTTCCCACACACTGGTTTTCAGTGATGCATGTGCAAAGACATCCAGGTTCCCCTGAATGACAACTCTCTCATAATTTAAAAGAAAATACTCTTGCCTTTCTACTTGATCAAGTTGATAACAACATATAGTGTGTAACTCTTCGTTAGTTGAGGGACTGAGTTCAAGGGCCATGAGGTAAAATTGAGGTAGATTGCACTTGGAGTATTTTGTTCTGTTCTTCAACATAGGAAGGATGTGTAAGCTTTAGAGAGGACATAGAGATTTACCAGGATGCTGCCTGGAGTGAGGGCATGTCTCACGAAGATGGGCGAGCTAGGGCTTTAATCTTTGGAATGAAGGAGGAAGAGAGGTGACTTGATGGAGGAGTACAGGATAATAAGAGGCATAGATAGAGTAAATAACCAGAGACTTTCCCCCCAGGGCAAAAATAGCTAATATGAGGGGCATAAATTTAAGTTGATTGGAGGTAAGTATAAGGGTTTTTAAGAAATAAGTCAGAGGTATGTAATGACATACGGAGTAGTGGATGCATGGAATGACATGCAAGGGGTGGTGATAAAAGCAGATATATTAGTGGTGTTTAAGAGACTCTTAGATACACACATGGATGAAAGAAAAATGGAGGATGATGTAAGAGGGAAGGATTTGGAGTAGTTTAAAAGGTTGGCACATATTGTGGGCTGAAGGGCCTGTACTATGCTGTAATGTTCTGTGTTCTTTTCAACTAAAGTGATGACTATGTGTTTTTCTACATATCCTGCAACACCCACTAGTCATGGTCTGCCAACCCAAATATATTCCATTTATTCCTACTCTCTGGTTTCTGTCTGTTAACTGATACATAATCTACACCTATATATACCCCTCAAACCACGCACTTTTCTTTGGTTTAATAACGTATCAGTTTTCAGCCTCATTAATTTCCCCAACACTAATTTATTTTCAATGCCAATTTCTTTCACCTCTTCTTACACCCCGGTTCAGCTGATCACAACTGCTTTCCGAAAGTTTACACCATGACAGAGAGCAAGACATGTTTAATTTCCGTGGAATTTCTTCATTTCCAAAATAATTATTTTTCAGTGGCGTCTGCAAGGGTCTCGGCCCGAAAAGTCGACTGTACTTCTTTCTATAGATACTGCCTGGCCTGTTCCACCAGCATTTTGTGTGTGTTGATTGACATTTACTGCTTTTTTTTCCTTTTTACACATCTGTAGAAGCTTTTATATTCTATTTGTGCTTCTTGATAGATTAAACTAGTATTCTCATTTCCCTTCCTTACCAATTTCTTGATCTTCTATTGTTTCAATCTTTCCATTTATTAGTCAATGCAATGTCATAAGGCTTTTCGTTTGATCTCATGCTGTCTTCAGCTTTTCTCATTAATCATAACTGCATTTCTTCCCCATTGTGTTTTGTCGGCTATCGAAGTTCAAAGTAAATCTATTATCAAAGTCCATATACAGTATGTCACCATATTCAACACTGACATTCATGTTATTGTGGGCCTGCTCAGTAAATCCAATAGAATCTGTGAAAGACAACCAGTGTGCAAAAGACAACAAACTGTGCAAATACATGAGGAAAGGAAAAAGAAATACTAATAAAAAAAATCAGCGTTAAATATCGAGTACCTGTGAAACAGAGAATTTGAAAGTGAGTCTGTAGGTTTTGGGAACATTTCAGTGATGAGGCAAGTGGAGTTGAACCCCTTTGGTTCAAGAGCCTGATGGCTGAGATGTAGTGATTCTTCCTGAATCTGGTACATGTCCTGAGGCTTCTGTACATGATTTCTGTTAACTATGTATTAACTCTCTAAACATTACCCATTGCTTAGAGCATACTGTACATTTTAATATAATTTCACAATTTACCATAACCAACTCACCACTCAGACTATCATACATGTTATTTACATTTTCCTCTGCCATCAAATTGAATTACAACACTTAAAATTTTTACATCAATATCCGTCACATCTGTCAAAATCGGTTCCCTAAAAGGTCGCCATGGAAGTTACGTCCCAGCTGTAAACACAAGTCAGTATGCAAGCCAGGGCAGTAGGATATGGACAGCAAGCTGTTGTCTATGCAGCTGCTCCTGTCTCCACGCAGCTGATGAGTCGAAAGGAACGGTAGAGACCGATGCAATTTGGCACCAGCAGTGTCGCAGGAGTTTCCAGTCAATGTTGAACTCCAGCTCCAGATTCTTCCATGGGATTTACTCTCGAAGCCTTCCCCATGAGTGGGTATAGACACAGGCATTGGAGGTTTGAGATCAGAATTTTCCCTCTCCTTGATGAGCTTCTGACCATGGCTAATGAGGCCCATCTGCCAAAAGCAATTGGTTTTAACGTGTCAGTAACCCGGCTTCACCTCTCTCTCCTATCAGTAGAATGCTGAGCTTAGTAGCTAAGCCACACTTGAAGGCCAGGAGGTGGACTTGATTGTCAGAGGCTATTTGAGACACATGCCATTGAGAAGATTTAATAGCCTATCCCCACAGGCATTCCCAACTAAAATAACCTTAAGGAACTAAAGAAGTTCTGTAAGAGCCAGATAAATAATTAGAAATTTTTCATTGTAAGATATTAAGACAACTTAACAGCTGATTTGATAGGATTTAATACAACTACATACGTATTGTGAAACTGAAGAAGACTATTTAGCTTAATTGTAGCATGCTAGCTGCTAACAGAACACTCTCATTAGTCCATTTACCCCTCTTTATTTACCTGTAACCCTACGTTGTATTCTCCATCACATGTTCATCAACTCTTCTTACACGTAGTTTTTGCCATTATCCTATCCAAGTAGCAATGTATGGCACCTCACCAAATGCTGATGAAACCCAACAAGCCAGGTAGCATCAATGGTGGGAAATAACTAGTCGATGTTTTGGGCCAAGACCGGTCATCAGGTCTCTTCATCAAGTTTGGTTCAAGTTTATTGTTATCCACCTGTACACATGTACGGAATACAGCTAAACAAAACATCTGGGGCCATTGTGCAAACACAGTGCATGTAGTCACACACAGCACACGTAGTTACGATCCATTACACACAGTCACAAATAATATTAGCACAAGTCCCTGAGTGGCACGGCCCAGAGATCGACAGGTTGACCTAAAGTGTGAGGTCCATGTTTCTGTAAGCCAGTGTAATGTTACTGACACTATTATAATAAAACAAACAGTCATAAAAATATGTGAAACAGCAGCAATAACGGATGAAAACTGACCAGTGCAAGATGAGGGTGTGTCTGTGAGTTGTGGAGTTTGGGGGTGGTGGAAACAGGGTGTTAAGAAGTCCTACAGGCTGGGGTAAGAAGCTGTTACCCAGCCTGAGGGTTCTGGTTCTTATGCTGCGGTACCTTCTGCCTGACAGTAGGAGGTCAGGTCTCTGCTCAAAATGTCGACTGCTTATTCCCCTCAATAGATGCTGCCTGACCTGCTGAGTTACTCCAGTATCTTGTGTGTAGTGCTGTGGATTTCCAGCATCTGCAGAATCTCCTGTGTTTATGATTTACAGTGTTTATTCCAGTCATCATAGTTACAGAGGAGTGCTCCACGACGTAGCACACAAGGTTGGGATTGAACTGGTGGTCCCTTGAACTGTGAGGTAGCAGCATTAGCAACTGTGTACACCACAGTGCCTGCAGAGGAACAAAAACGGTCACTGATGTTCTCCCCAATCTCTGTTCAGAAGGTTTTACTCACCACTACCATCCTTCACACTGCATGGTATCTCACCAATTCACTTTTAAATGTACCACCGTCCCAATGGTGTACAGTATTTGAGAGTTACTGATGTAAACACAGGTTAACCATCAGTTCATTTAGTAGTTTTTAGCTCAATGGCCCAAAGACGCATACAGGAAATTAGGTTTATAACAAGCTTCGTTAGTTTTGAAGTTCAAAGCCAGGAAATCGTGCTAAAATGATGCTCAGAGTGCTTAATTCTGTAACAATTCCCAGTAATGTCAGAGTCCATTAAACGTCTCAGACTAATAAATTAGAATTAGATGCAACTAAACAGTATAAATATAAAAAATAAATTGTATGGATTAAAGGCTGTCCTATTCAAAACATGGATTGTAAACATTTTCTTTTCATCAGTATCTCAATGTACATTATTTGATTTATCAGTTACATTCCAGGAACAGCTCCTACCCCTCTGCCATCAGGTTTCTGAATGGACAATGAACACCAGCTCACTATTCACTTGGGAACATGACTTCTCTTTTTCACTACTTAAGTAATTATTTTTTTAAATACCAATTTATGTTCCCAAGTTCCTGCCAAATAGCATCATATTTCCCCTACCCCATTTAAATTGTCTGCTCCTATCCCTCTCCAGCGCTATGGTGAAGGAGATAGAGTTGTGATCACTACCTCCAAAATGCTCTCACACCGAGAGTTCTGACCAGTGACCAGGTTCATTTCCCAATAGCAGATCAAGTACAGCCTCTCCTCTAGCCAGCTTATCTACATATTGTGTCAAGAAACCTTCCTGAGCACACCTAACAAACCCTTCTGAACCCCTTGCTCTAAGGAGATATCAGTCAATATTAGGAAAGTTAAAATCACCTATCACGACAAAAATATTATTATTGCATTGTTCCAGAATCTGCCTCCCTATCTGTACCTTGATGTCTCTGTTACTATTGCGGGTCTGTAAAAAACACCCATTGGGGTTAATGCCCCCTTCCTGTTTCTGATTTTCACCCACAGTCACTCAGTAGACAATCCCTCCATGACTTCCTTTTTTCTGCAGCCGTGATACTATTCTTGATTAGCAATGTCACTCCCCCAACTCTGTTGCCCCCCTCCCTGTCTTTTTTGAAACATCTGAAGCCCGGCACACTCAGCAGCCATTCCTGCCTCTGAGACACCCAAGTCTTTGTAATGGCCACAACATTATAGTTCCATGTATTGCTCCATGGTCCACGTTCATCTGTGTTTTTACTGATACTCCTTGCATTAAAATAGACATATCTCAAACCATCTGGCTGAGAAGTAGCAGACAGAGTTGCACCCAAATAAGTGTGAAGTGGTTCATTTTGGCGGGTCAAAGTTGACGACAGCATATAACATAGAGACATTGAAACGTGGAAAACCTACAACATAAAACAGGCCCTTCGGCCCACAATGCTGTGCTAAGCATATACTTACTTGAGAAATTACTTACTTTAGGGTTATCTATTGCCCTCTATTTTTCTAAGCTCCATGTACCTATCCAGGAGCCTCTTAAAAGACCCTATCGTATCTGCCTCCACCACCGTTGCCGGCAGCCCATTCCACGCACTTACCACTCTCTGCTTAAAAAACTTACCCCGACATCTCCTCTGTACCTACTTTCAAGCACCTTAAAACTGTGCCCTCTTGTGTTTAGCTTTTTCAGCCCTGGGAGAAAGCCTCTGACTATCCACACGATCAATGCCTCTCATCGTCTTGTACACCTCTATCAGGTCACCCCTCATCCTCCGTCGCTCCAAGGGAAAAAGGCCAAGTTCAAGGAGATGTACAAGGGTTTTGCCGGATTGAAGAGCAAGCTTTATGAGAATAGATTGAGTGAACTTGGCCTTTTCTCCTTGAAGTGCCAAAGGGTGAGAAGTGACCTGATGGGGGTGTATAAGATGATGAGAAGAATTGATCATGTTGATAGCCAGAGGCTTTTTTCCCAGGGCTGAAATGTCTAACACAAGGGGGCATAGTTTTAAGGTGCTTGGAAGAAGGTATAATGGGATGTCAGGGTTAAGTTTTTCACACCGAGAGTGGTGGGTGTGTGGAATGCACTGCCAGTGACAGTGGTAAAGGCAGATACAGTAGGGTCGTTTAAGACCCTACATGGAGTTTAGCAAAATAGAGGACTATGCAGTTGGGAAATTTTAGGCAGTTTCTAGAGTCGGTTACGTAGTCAGCACAATATTGTGGGCTGAAGGGCCTGTAATATGCTGTAGATTTCTATGTTCTATGTTAATACCAATTTCTTGTTGTAATTTGCAGGGCTTTTTAGTATTGCACTGTAATGCAACCGCCAAACAGCAAATTTCAGTTCAGCTCAGTCAAGTTCAATTGTCATTCAACCATACATGAGTACCCATGAATACAACTAAACGAAACAGTGTTACTCAAGATCATCAACCAGAACCCCAGTTCCATTCCCAGGACCATTTCAGCCTGCAGGACCCTCCTCACAGACATCTCCGGAACTCAGGCAGTTAGGTAGAGCTTCCTTAACTCCCCAGTAGTGTGAGCATCAGTGGAGAAACAACTTATACGCTTATTACAGAGCCGCCAGTCAGCGAAGCTCCAAACGCCCACTGTGTCTGGGACAACAGCACCACCAGGTAGAGAGGAGGGGCCTTTTATCTGGTAAGCTCGCCCTGCCCTCTCATTCCAGCACCGTAGCCCAAATCTCTCTCTTTGCCCTCCTTCACACTCTGATGGCTCTACGCACACATTAGGCTCTGGTGGATTCCCGCACAGCAGGCAACTTTTTGGACTGGACTCTGTGTATGCAGCTTTGACTCTATACCAAGGATGTTTCTCACCTCTTCCTGTATCACGGCCGTGAATGGATATCACCCGTAGTACATGCTCCAGCTGTATCTCATTAGCAGGCGCCAGAGTAGATAAACTTCGTCTGTAAAATGTCGGGGAGAATGGGGATTGTGAAGCCACAGACCACCCTCCCCCGGCTGGGCACAGGACAAATATTATCTGTTTTATGTATTTTATCATGGTTTATAATCACTGACATATACACAATGAATGAAATGTCTAGAACAGAGGCCATTGATTCTTAATAAAGGACCATCTATTCAAGACTAGAATGCAAAGAAATTTCCTCACTGTGATATGAGTAAATCTTTGGAAGTCTCCCTCCCAAAGTGGTGTGGAAGTTCTGTCGAGAGAATCTAATCGGTTGATACTAATAAAATCAGGAAAATGGGGTTAGTAAAATAATATGGTGCTGAAATAAAAGATTAAAATGATCTAATTGAATGATTAAGCAGGTACAAGATGTCAAATAGATAATTCCATTTCTGTTTCTTTTGGCTTCAAATCCCTATGCTAGCCCAGACAGTGACCTCCATTAAATGAATTAAAATTTTCAATAAAATGAATTAAATAAATTAAAATCAAATGAATTAACAAAATTGACCGATCATCCAACACTCAAAACCTAATTATAAGAGCTTCTGCAGATGATGGAAATCTAGTACTTGGTAATGAACCGGGTCAGGTCACAGATCTCTCAGTGGGTGAGCATCTGGGGGACAGTGACCACCGCTCCCTGGCCTTTAGCATTATCATGGAAAAGGATAGAATCAGAGAGGACAGGAAAATTTTTAATTGGGGAAGGGCAAATTATGAGGCTATAAGGCTAGAACTTGCAGGTGTGAATTGGGATGATGTTTTTGCAGGGAAATGTACTATGGACATGTGGTCGATGTTTAGGGATCTCTTGCAGGATGTTAGGAATAAATTTGTCCCGGTGAGGAAGATAAAGAATGGTAGGGTGAAGGAACCATGGGTGACAAGTGAGGTGGAAAATCTAGTCAGGTGGAAGAAGGCAGCATACATGAGGTTTAGGAAGCAAGGATCAGATGGGTCTATTGAGGAATATAGGGAAGCAAGAAAGGAGCTTAAGAAGGGGCTGAGAAGAGCAAGAAGGCAGCATGAGAAGGCCTTGGCGAGTAGGGTAAAGGAAAACCCCAAGGCATTCTTCAATTATGTGCAGAAATAAAGGATGACAGGAGTGAAGTAGGACCGATTAGAGATAAAGGTGGGAAGATGTGCCTGGAGGCTGTGGAAGTGAGCGAGGTCCTCAATGAATACTTCTCTTCCGTATTCACCAATGAGAGGGAACTTGATGACGGTGAGGACAATATGAGTGAGGTTGATGTTCTGGAGCATGTTGATATTAAGGAAGAGGAGGTGTTAGAGTTGTTAAAATACATTAGGACGGATAAGTCCCCGGGGCCTGGCAGAATATTCCCCAGGCTGCTCCATGAGGTGAGGGAAGAGATTGCTGAGCCTCTGGCTAGGACCTTTATGTCCTCATTGTCCACGGGAATGGTACCGGAGGATTGGAGGGAGGCGAATGTTGTCTCCTTGTTCAAAAAGGGTAGTAGGGATAGTCTGGGTAATTATAGACCAGTGAGCCTTACGTCTGTGGTGAGAAAGCTGTTGGGAAAGATTCTTCGAGATAGGATCTCTGGGCATTTAGAGAATCGTGGTCTGATCAGGGACAGTCAGCATGGCTTTGTGGAGGGCAGATCGTGTCTAACAAGCCTGATAGAGTTCTTTGAGGAGGTGACCAGGCATATAGACGACAGTAGTGCAGTGGATGTGATCTATATGGATTTTAGTAAGGCATTTGACAAGGTTCCAAAAAGTAAGAAAATTAGAAGACATGGGATCCAGGGAAGTTTGGCCAGATGGATTCAGAATTGGCTTGCCTGCAGAAGGCAGAGGGTCGTGGTGGAGGGAGTACATGCAGATTGGAGGATTGTGACTAGTGGTGTCCCACAAGGATCTGTTCTGGGACCTCTACTTTTCGTGATTTTTATTAATGACCTGGATGTGGGGGTAGAAGGGTGGGTTGGCAAGTTTGTAGACGACACAAAGGTTGGTGGAGTTGTAGACAGTGTAGAAGACTGTCAAAGGTTGCAGAGAGACATTGATAGGATGCAGAAGTGGGCTGAGAAGTGGCAGATGGAGTTCAACCCGGAGAAGTGTGAGGTGGTACACTTTGGAAGGACAAACTCCAAGGCAGAGTACAAAGTAAATGGCAGGATACTTGGCAGTGTGGAGGAGCAGAGGGATCTGGGGGTACATGTCCACAGATCCTTGAAAGTTGCCTCACAGGTGGATAGGGTAGTTAAGAAAGCTTATGAGGTGTTAGCTTTCATAAGTCGAGGGATAGAGTTCAAGAGTTGCGATGTAAAGATGCAGCTCCATAAAACTCTGGTTAGGCCACACTTGGAGTACTGTGTCCAGTTCTGGTCGCCTCATTATAGGAAGGATGTGGAAGCACTGGAAAGGGTTCAGAGGAGATTTACCGGGATGCTGCCTGGTTTAGAAAGTATGCATTATGATCAGAGATTAAGCGAGCTAGGGCTTTACTCTTTGGAGAGAAGGAGGATGAGAGGAGACATGATAGAGGTGTACAAGATATTAAGAGAAATAGATATAGTGGATAGCCAGCGCCTCTTCCCCAGGGCACCACTGCTCAATACAAGAGGACATGGCTTTAAGGTAAGGGGTGGGAAGTTCAAGGGGGATATTAGAGGAAGGTTTTTTACTCAGAGAGCGGTTGGTGCGTGGAATGCACTGCCTGAGTCAGTGGTGGAGGCAGATACACTGGTGAAGTTTAAGAGACTACTAGACAGGTATATGGAGGAATATAAGGTGGGGGGTTATATGGGAGGCAGGGTTTGAGGGTCGGCACAACATTGTGGGCCGAAGGGCCTGTACTGTGCTGTACTATTCTATGTTCTATGTTCAGCAACACACAAAAGAAGTACTGGAGAAACTCAGCATGTCAAGCAGCATCTGTGGAGGGGAGTAAACAGTTGACGTCTTGAGCTGAGACCCTTCTTCAGGACTGGAAAGGAAGGAGACAGAAGCCAGATTAGGAAGGTGGAGGGAGGGGAAGGCTGCAAGGTAGCAGGTGATAGGTGAAACCATGTGAGGGAGAAGGGCGATGGGGGTGAATTAAGAACCTGAGTGGTGATATGTGGAAGAGGTAAGGGGCTGAAGAAGAAGGAATCTAATAGGAGAGGATTGTGAACTATGGGAAAAAGGGGAGGAGGAGGGGCACCATTGCTGGCTGACTGCATCAGCTTAAAGGTAATTTTCAGAAACCAATATTGAAATATATTTTCATCTCCCTTACATAAAGATAATACACCAGCATCAGAACACAATTTCTTCAGGCTGCCGTTGTACTCCATTAAGATTGCCAAGCAATTGTGTAGCTCCTTTACCGCAGGTAACTCAGTTGGCTTGACCGGACTGCGCTGGTTGACTACTGAGGAGGAGAAGGAAAATGCTTCCCACTAGTGTGAGACAATAAGACAGGAGCAGAATTAGCCCATCCAGCCTATCAAGTATCCTCCGCCATTCTATAACGGCTGATTTATTATGGTGAGGGTCCTTAATGAAGAACATCCCTTTGGAACAGGGATACTCAACCTTTTTTATGCCATTGACCAATGCCATTAAGCAAGAGGGCCATGGACCCCTGCTTTTGGCAAAGATGAAGGGGAATTTCCTTAGCCAGATGATGATGAATCTGTGGATTTCACTGCCAACGTCGCCTAAAGACGCCCAGTCATTGGGTGTATTTCGGAATGGATATCGCTACCATGAACACTAGCTCAGTACTTTTTTTGCACTACTTATTTAATTTAACTATTTAATATATATACTGTATATGTACTTACTGTAACTTACAGTTTTTATTATATATTGCTTTATTATGTATTATGCTACTGCTGCCACATAACAACAAATTTCACAATGTACACCAGTGATCTTAAACCTGATTCTGATGAGATTGGTAGGTTCTTGATTGGTCAGGGTGTCAAAGGTTACAGGGAGAAGGCAGGAGAATGGGATTGAGAGGGATTATAAATCAGCCATGAAGGAATGGTGAAGCAGATTCGATGGACCGAATGGCCTAATCCTACTCCTATGTCTTAAGATCTGGAAAAAGTTAATTGTATATTGCAGAATTGATGGAGAACGGATGGATAGATCAAAAGATAAAGTCAGGATTTCTACTGGAATAAACTATTGATGAAGTTTTCTAGCTGGTAAATTAATGAGGGGAATTAGCCACAAAGCACAAACAGGTGAAGATAAAAACTGCAGAATGTAAAATTCTAGTTCAATTAATACAATGAGCAACCTACTTTTCAAGGCATGAATTACAAGGTCTTTGCAATTCAGTTTATTTTAAGGTCAATCGTTTTCTCTTTCAGTGGTGCTTTAACAGTGAGTGTGTGGCTGTTGGAAACCGGCCAGAGGCTGTCGATGGAGGATGGGGGTCCTGGGGCTCCTGGTCACATTGCACACGCAGTTGTGGAGCAGGTGTTCAAGCAGCAGAGAGACATTGCAGCAATCCTGTGTGAGTATGCCGGCTTATCAGGGCCAAAGAATCAGAAACGCAAACAACAGGAATTCTACAGATGCTGGAAATTCAAGCAACTCACATCAAAGTTGCTGGTGAACGCAGCAGGCCAGGCAGCATCTCTAGGAAGAGGTACAGTTGACGTTTCAGGCCGAGACCCTTTGTCGGGACGGACGAAGGGTCTCGGCCTGAAACGTCGACTGTACCTCTTCCTAGAGATGCTACCTGGTCTGCTGCGTTCACCAGCAACTTTGATGTGTGTTGCTTGTTGTCCAAAGAATCAGTATCAGGTTTAATATCACCTGTATGTGTCATGAAATTTGTTAACTTAGCAGCAGCAGTTCAATGCAATTCATAATTTAGAAGAAAAATAAATAAATAAATAAATTACAGTATATGTATATTGAATAGATTAAAAATCATGCAAAAACAGAAATGATATATATTTAAAAAGTGAGGTAATGTTCACGGGTTCATATCTATTTAGGAATCTGATGGCAGATGTTGCAGAGCTCCCAAAAGATTAACTGCTGATTCAACACAAGTACTCAGTCTAATGTAACAGAAAGCTTGAAATTATATGTCAATTAGCTCAATATATGTCTTTGAGGGAAAAGCTGACATCCATTATTAAGGAGTTAATAATGAATGGGCATTTAAAAACAATCATGCGACAAATATTCAGCATGATTTTATGACGGAAATGGTTGACAAATTTATTACAGTCCTTTGAGGAATTCCTTCTCTGTGTCACGCTTTATGGTAATTCTCCAACTTTTAATGATGAGTCATTGAATGTTCTCAAGGAAGTTATTGACAGACGTTTGAACAGTAACAGAGTGAGAGAGTAGGGTGAAAACAAACAGAAACGTGGGACAGAGGCCGATTGACCTACTCCTGCTAAATGCTGCAGGTCGGACAGTTCCTCCAGCATCTGGTGCATGTTATTCTGGATTTCTGGCATCTGCAGACTATCTCGTGTTTATGATCTGTGGAATCTCTTGTATCTATGACCAAATTTTGCACCAGTTTCTCTTTTTGTTATTAATAGCTTCACATATGATTTCATAGAACATAGAACAGTACAGGACAGGATGGGCCACAATGTTGTGTCAATCTTTTAACCTACACCATGATCAATCTAACCTTTCCCTCCTACACATCCAACAATCCTCCATTTTTCTTATATCCATGTGCCAATCTAAGAGTCTTATAAATATCTCTCTTGATTTGTTCTCAGCCACCGCCCCCAGTGGTGCGTTCCAAGCAAATTTACAAGGCTTTTGCTGAGATGGGAGGACCCGAGTTACAAGGAAAGATTGAATAGGTTAGAACTTTATTCCCTAGAATGTGGAAGGTTAAGTGGAGATTTGATAGAAGCATACAACATCATGAGGGTTATCGATTGGGTAAATACAAGCAGGCTTTTTCCACTGAGGTTGGGTGAGACTGCAACCAGAGGTCATGAGTTAAGGGTGAAAGCCGAAATGTTTAAGGGGAAACTTCTTCTCTCAGAGAGTGGTGAGAGTGTGGAACGAGTGGCCAGTGGAAGTGGTCGGTGCGATTTTGTGTTTAACATTTAACAGGAGTTTAGATCGATACATGGATGGAAGGGGTATGGAGGGGTCGGGGGAAGGTGGATGGAGAAGGCAGTTTAAATGTTAATGGACTAGAAGGACCGAAGGGTCTGTTTCTATGCTGTTGTTTTCTATGACTCTATTTCCTGAATAATTTCACAAGATTATAAAGAATGTGAAGATGAAAATTAGTTCAAAGTTCAAAGTAAATTTAGAAGAAAAGTATGTGTATGTCAGCATTATACTACCTTGAGATTCATTTTCTTTCAGGAATTCACAGTAAAACAAAGAAATACAATAGAATCAATGAACAACTACACACAAACAAATACTGACAAACAACCAATGTGCAAAAAGAAAACGACTATTAGAGCAAAAGACACAGGAACGGAGTTAGGCCACCTTTCCCATCACGGCCAGATCAGCTGTGATCTGACTGATTGTGATGGAACGGTTGACCAGTCTTGATGGGCAGAATGGCCAAATCTGCTCCTATGTCTTATAGACTTACAATCTTCTTGATTGGCAGAGCAAGCTCAATGGGCCAGAGGGCCTACTTGTGCTCCTAGTTCTGATGCACCATAAACTCGATGGTGGAAGATAGAGAGACAGGTGATTGTCTGGAGTTAAAAACTCCAGAAACTCTGTGATAAACGAATGAAATTGATTTTTGGATTATCATGATACTGTCCGGCTGAAAGGACGGTTCATTCCTAACAAAGCCCCTCTGCTTTCAATCTAATGACAAATTACATGAACATTCAGAGGGCCTAATACAGGTTGAATACCCCTTTTCTGAAAAGCCAGGGGCCAGAAGTGCTTAAAGTTTTGGATTTTGGAAAACATAATGAGAGAGCTTGGGATTGGCATCTTTTCCGACTCTGAATTTACGTGCTACCAGTAAGCAGTCTTGGACTTACACTTGTTCATCACTCATATGTACTTAACAGCAAAAACCATTACATTCCATTAATATAATGAAAATATAATGTGTACAGGCTAACCAAAACAGCACAACAGCATTGGAGAATACCTGAATCAGCTATTGAACAACAATAAACAATGGCAGGCTTTCAGTCTGCACCTACGATGCCGTCTTAGATTAGAAGGTTACAGTACACTGTATCTGAATCTTACTTATGTAAGGGAGAAAAACAATCAGCATTGTAGGCTTGTTCTGGTGTTAGGTTTTCAACAGTGATGATCTCGGCAGACTCACCAATGAACTTCTCTGCTGCTTTGTGATCAGCAGATGCTTTAAAAATTGAATGCTGTGCCTTTTCTTAAATTTCTGCAACCAGCCTGCTAAAGATTCACAATAACCTTCAATTTTCAATTTATCATGACAGATTTTTGCTTGTTTCATGATCAGCATAATATTAAGTGGCATATGTTCCTCCAATGCTGATGAATCCACTCTAACAATACATGTTGAGATCTTCATTTTTCTCTTTATGTAGGGTTTTTCTGATTTTCATTAACTTCTGTTCGTTACATATTGGTACCAATGACACAGGAAGGAAGAGCAAACAGGTCCTGAAAAGAGAATTTAGCGAGCTAGTTAGAAAGCTGAGAAGCAGGAACTCCATGGGAGTAAGTAATCTCTGGATTGCTACTTTGTGCCACGTGCTAGTGAGGGTAGAAACAGGATGATTTGGCAGAATAATGCTTGGCTGAGAAACTGAAGCAGGAGGCAGGGCTTCAGGTTCTTGGATCATTGGGATCTCTTCTGGGGGAGGTATGACCTGTTCAAAAGTGACTGGTTGCACCTGAACCCGAGGGAGACCAATAATCTCGTGGGCAGGATTGTTAGAGC
Organism: Mobula hypostoma; assembly: GCF_963921235.1. Lineage (NCBI taxonomy): Eukaryota > Metazoa > Chordata > Chondrichthyes > Myliobatiformes > Myliobatidae > Mobula > Mobula hypostoma. The sequence goes on along the minus strand of NC_086099.1, from coordinate 16,903,621 downwards.
TGTTGGGGAGGGTTTACACTAACTTGGCAGGGGATTGGTAACTGGTGTGAAGGGACTCAGGATAGGACAGATGGTAAGAAAGCAAAGTTAGTGCGCAGTCAGACTGTCAGGAAGGACAGGCAGGTGATGGGATATAGTTGCAGCTAACAAGGTTACAGAATCAAGAAGGGTAGAAAATACGGTACTTAAGGTGTTGTATCTCAGTGCGTGGAGTATAAGAAATAAGGTGGATGACCTTGTTGCACTATTACAGATTGTCAGGTATGATGTTGTGGCCATCACTGAATCGTTGCTGAAGGATGGTTGTAGTTGGGAGCTGAATGTCCATGTTGTATTGGAGGGATAGGAAGGTAGGCAGAGGGGGTGGCGTGGCTCTACTGGTAAAGAATGGCATCAAATAGGTAGAAAGATGTGACACAGGATCAGAAGATGTTGAATCCTTGTGGGTTGAGTTAAGAAACTGCAGGGGTAAAAGGACCCTCAATGGCAGTTATGTACAGGCCCTCCATCGGTGACTGGGATGTGGACCACAGATTACAACAGGAAATAGAAAAGGTGAGTCAAAAGGGCAATGGTATGGTAGTCATGGGAGATTTTAACATATGGGTCAATTGGGAAAATCAGATTGGTAATGGATCTTAAGAGAGTGAGTTTGCTGAACGCCTAAGAGATGGCTTTTTAGAGCAGTTTGTCGTTGAGCCTGCGAGGGTATCAGCTATAGTGGATTGCGTGTTATGTAATGAACTGGAATTGATTAGGGAGCGTAAGGCAAAAGAACTCTTGGGAACCAGTGATCACAATATGATTGAGTTAACTTGATAGTTGATAGAGAGAAAGTAAAGTCTGACATAGCACTATTTCAGTGGAGTAAAGGAAATTACAGTGGTATGAGAAAGGAGATGGCCAAAGTAAATTGGAAGGATATGAAGGCAGGGATGACAGCAGAGCAGCAATGGTGTGAGTTACTGGAAAAAGTGAGGATATTGCAGGATAGATGTATTCCAAAAGTGATGAAATACTCAAATGTCAAAATCAGAATCAGGTTTATTATCACCGGCATGTGACGTGAAATTTGTTGTCTTAGCAGCAGCAGTTCAATACAATACATAATCTAGCAGAGAGAGAAAAAATAATAATAATGATAAATAAAATAAAACATAATAATAAATAAACAGGCCGGCTGATGGTGTAGTGGCATCAGTGCTGGACTTCGGGTTGAAAGGTTCCGAGTTCGAATCCAGTGGCTTCCAGTAAGAGATGGTGATCTGTTTAAAAAAACTCACCCGGCAGAAGGCAGTCGCAAACCATTGCTGTAACTTGCCTCATACACGATTTCCCAGTACGTCAGAGAAGCGTGGAAGGAAATCGTCTGCTAACTGGAAATAATTCTGGAAGCGACATACTTCAAATAAATAAACAAGTAAATCAATTACGTATATTGAATCGATTATTAAAAAATGTGCAAAAACAGAAATACTGTATATTAAAAAAAGTGAGGTAGTGTCCAAAGCTTCAAAGTCTATTCAGGAATCAGATGGCAGAAGGGAAGAAGCTGTTCCTGAGTCGCTGAGTGTGTGCCTTCAGGATTCTGTATCTCCTACCTGAAAAGGGCATGCCCTGGGTGCTGGAGGTCCTTAATAATGGACACTGCCTTTCTGAGACACCGCTCCCTAAAGATGTGCTGGGTACTTTGTAGTCTAGTGCCCAGGATGGAGCTGACTAGATTTACAACCCTCTGCAGCTTCTTTCATTCTTGTGCAGTAGCCCCTCCATACCAGACAGTGATGCAGCCTGTCAGAATGCTCTCCGCGGTACAACAATGGAAGTTTTTGAGCGTATTTGTTGACATGTCAAATTGCTTCAAACTCCGAATAAACTATAGCCACTGTCTTGCCTTCTTTATGACTACATCAATGTGTTGGGACCAGGTTAGATCCTCAGAGATCTTGACACCCAGGAACTTGAAACTGCTCACTCTCTCCACTTCTGACCCCTCTATGAGGTTTGGTATGTGTTCTTCGTCTTACCCTTTCTGAAATCCACAATCAGCTCTTTCGCCTTACTGATGTTGAGTGCCAGGTTGTTGCTGCGGCACTATTCTGCTAGTTGGCATATCTCACTCCTGTACGCCATTTCATCACCACCTGAGATTCTACCAACAATGGTTGTATCGTCAGTACATTTGTAGATGGTATTTGAGCTATGCCTAGTCACACAGTCATGTGTATACAGTGAGTAGAGCAGTGGGCTAAGTACACATCCCTGAGATGCGTCAGTGTTGATTGTCAGCGAGGAGGATATGTTATCAACAATCCACACAGACTGTGGTCTTCCGGTTAAGAAGTTGAGGATCCAATTACAGAGGGAGGTACAGAAGCCCAGGTTCTGCAACTTCTCTATCAGGATTGTGGGAATGATGGTATTAAATGCTGAGCTACAGTCGATGAGTGTTGGCGTGTGGCCAAGTGGTTAAGGCGTCGGTCTAGTGATCTGAAGGTCCCTAGTTCGAGCCTCATCTGAGGCAGCGTGTTGTGTCCTTGAGCAAGGCACTAACCACACATTGCTCTGCGACGACACCAGTGCCAAGCTGTATCAGCTCTCGTGCCCTTCCCTTGGACAACATCGGTGGCGTGGAGAGGGGAGACTTGCAGCATGGGCAACTGCTGGTCTTCCATACAACCTTGCCCAGGCCTGCGCCCTAGAAACCTTCCAAGGCGCAAATCCATGGTCTCATGAGACTAACGGATGCCTAAAAAATGATAGTTGATGAAAAGTATCCTGACGTAGACGTTTGTGTTGTCTAGGTGATCTAAAGCTGTATGAAGAGCCATGGAGATTGCGTCTGCCGTTGACCTATTGTGACGATAGGCAAATTGCAATGGGTTCAGGTCCTCACTGAGGCAGGAGTTCAGTCTAGTCATAACCAACCTCTCAAAGCATTTCATCACTGTAGATGTGAGTGCTACCGGGTGATAGTCATTAAGGTAGCTCACGTTATTCTTCTTTGGCACTGATATAATTGTTGCCTTTTTGAAGCAAGTGGGAACTTCTGCCGTAGCAGTGAGAGGTTGAAAATGTCCTTGAATACTCCTGCTAGTCGGTTGGCACAGGTTTTCTGAGCCTTACCAGATACTCCATTGGGACCTCCTGCCTTGCGAAGGTTCACTCTTTTTAAAGACAGTCTACCATCGGCCTCTGAGACAGAGATCACAGTGTCATCAGGTGTAGCAGGGATCTTCTCAGCTGTAGTTGTGTTCTCCCTTTCAAAGAGTGCATAGAAGGTGTTGAGTTTCGGGAATTAGGCAGAAGGCTGAAGAACAGGACTTCAAGGGTGATGTTCTCTGGATTGCTGCCAGTGCTACGTGACAGTGATGGTAAGAATTGGAGGAGATGGCAGTTGAATGCCTGGCTGAGGAGTTGGTGCAGGCAGCAGGGTTTTAGATTTTTAGATCATTGGGATCTCTTCTGGGGAAGGTGGGACCTGTACAGATTGGATGGGTTGCACCTGAACTCGAGGGGGAGCAATATCCTTGCAGGTAGGTTTGCTAGCATGGTTCGGGAGGGTTTAAACTAATTAGCGAGGGGAATGGGACCCAGAGCGATAGAGTAGTGAAAGAAGTGCATGGAGTAAAGCCAGATCTAAGAGAGGCTTTGAGGAAAGAGAAGCAGAATAAACGGTGTAAAGACAGTAAGGTAGAAGGGCTGAAATGTGTGTACCTCAATGCAAGAAGCATCAGGAACAAAGGTGATGAACTGAGAGCTTGGATACATACATGGAATTATGATGCAGTGGCCATTACAGAGACTTGGCTGGCACCAGGGCAGGAATGGATTCTCAATATTCCTGGATTTCAGTGCTTTAAAAGGGATAGAGAGGGCGGAAAAAGGGGAGGAGGGGTGGCATTACTGGTCAAGGATACTATTACAGCTACAGAAAGGGTGGGTGATGTAGCAGGATCCTCTTTTGAGTCAATATGGGTGGAAGTCAGGAACAGGAAGGGAGCAGCTACTCCATTGGGGGTATTCTATAGGCCCCCTGGTAGTAGCAGAGATACAGAGGAGCAGATTGGGAGGGAGATTTTGGAAAGGTGCAAAAATAACAGGGTTGTTATCATGGGTGGCTTTAACTTCCCTGATATTGATTGGCGCCTGATTAGTTCCAACGGTTTAGATGGGGCAGAATTTGTTAAGTGTGTCCAGGATGGATTCCTGTCACAGTATGTGGACAGGCCGACCAGGGGGAATGCCATACTAGATCCAGTACTAGGTAATAAACCGGGTCAGGTCACAGATCTCTCAGTGGGTGAGCATCTGGGGGACAGTGACCACCGCTCCCTGGCCTTTATAATTATCATGGAAAAGGATAGAATCAAAGAGGACAGGAAAATTTTTAATTGGGGAAAGGCAAATTATGAGGCTATAAGGCTAGAACTTGCAGGTGTGAATTGGGATGATGTTTTTGTAGGGAAATGTACTATGGACATGCGGTCGATGTTTAGAGATCTCTTGCGGGATGTAAGGGATAAATTTGTCCCCGTGAGGAAGATAAAGAATGGTAGGGTGAAGGAACCATGGGTGACGTGAGGTGGAAAATCTAGTCAGGAAGAAGAAGGCAGCATACATGAGGTTTAGGAAGCAAGGATCAGATGGGTCTATTGAGGAATATAGGGAAGCAAGAAAGGAGCTTAAGAAGGGGCTGGGAAAAGCAAGAAGGGGGCATGAAAAGGCCTTGGCGAGTAGGGTAAAGGAAAACCCCAAGGCATTCTTCAATTATGTGAAGAAAAAAAGGATGACAGGAGTGAAGGTAGGACCGATTAGAGATAAAGGTGGGAAGATGTGCCTGGAGGCAGTAGAAGTGAGCGAAGTCCTCAATGAATACTTCTCTTCGGTATTCACCAATGAGAGGAAATTTGATGATGGTGAGGACAATATGAGTGAGGTTGATGTTCTGGAGCATGCTGATATTAAGGGAGAGGAGGTGTTGGAATTGTTAAAATACATTAGGACGGATAAGTCCCCAGGGCCTGACGGAATATTCCCCAGGCTGCTCCACGAGGCGAGAGAAGTGATTGCTGAGCCTCTGGCTAGGATCTTTATGTCCTCGTTGTCCACGGGAATGGTACCGGAGGATTGGAGGGAGGTGAATGTTGTCTCCTTGTTCAAAAAAGGTAGTAGGGACAGTCCGGGTAATTATAGACCAGTGAGCCTTACGTCTGTGGTGGGAAAGCTGTTGGAAAAGATTCTTAGAGATAGGATCTATAGGCATTTAGAGAATCATGGTCTGATCAGGGACAATCAGCATGGCTTTGTGAAGGGCAGATCGTGTCAAACAAGCCTGATAGAGTTCTTTGAGGAGGTGACCAGGCATATAGATGAGGGTAGTGCAGTGGATGTGATCTTAATGGATTTTGGTAAGGCATTTGACAAGGTTCCACACGGTAGGCTTATTCAGAAAGTTAGATGGCATGGGATCCAGGGAAGTTTGGCCAGGTGGATTCAGAATTGGCTTGCCTGCAGAAGGCAGAGGGTGGTGGTGGAGGGAGTACATTCAGATTGGAGGATTGTGACTAGTGGTGTCCCACAAGGATCTGTTCTGGGACCTCTACTTTTCGTGATTTTTAGTAACGACCTGGATGTGGGGGTAGAAGGGTGGGTTGGCAAGTTTGCAGACGACACAAAGGTTCGTGGTGTTGTAGATAGTGTAGAGGATTGTCAAAGATTGCAGAGAGACATTGATAGGATGCAGAAGGGGGCTGAGAAGTGGCAGATGGAGTTCAACCCAGAGAAGTGGGGGGTGGTACACTTTGGAAGGACAAACTCCAAGGCAGAGTACAAAGTAAATGGCAGGATACTTGGTAGTGTGGAGGAGCAGAGGGATCTGGGGGTACATGTCCACAGATCCCTGAAAGTTGCCTCACAGGTGGATAGGGTAGTTAGGAAAGCTTATGGGGTGTTAGCTTTCATAAGTCGAGGGATAGAGTTTAAGAGTCGTGATGCAATGATGCAGCTCTATAAAACTCTGGTTAGGCCACACTTGGAGTATTGTGTCCAGTTCTGCTCACCTCACTATAGGGAGGATGTGGAAGCATTGGAAAGGGTACAGAGGAAATTTATCAGGATGCTGCCTGGTTTAGAAAGTATGCATTATGATCAGAGATTAAGGGAGCTAGGGCTTTACTCTTTGGAGAGACGGAGGATGAGAGAAGTCACGATAGAGGTTTACAAGTTAATAAGAGGAATAGATAGAGTGGATAGCCTGCGCCTCTTCCCCAGGGCACCACTGCTCAATACAAGAGGACATGGTTTTAAGGTAAGGGGTGGGAAGTTCAAGGGGGATATTAGAGGAAGGTTTTTTACTCAGAGAGTGGTTGGTGCGTGGAATGCACTGCTGAGTCAGTGGTGGAGGCAGATACACTAGTGAAGTTTAAGAGACTACTAGACAGGTATATGGAAGAATCTAAGGTGGGGGCTTATATGGGAGGCAGGGTTTGAGGGTCGGCACAACATTGTGGGCCGAAGGGCCTGTACTGTGCTGTACTATTCTATGTTCTATGTTCTATGATTTCATCTGGTAGTGAAGCATCGCTGCCAATCATACTATTGGGTTTTGCTTTGTAGGAAGTAATGTCTTGCAGTCCCTGCCAGAGTTGCCGTGCATCTGATATTGCCTCCAACCTCGTCTGAAATTGTCCCTTCGCCCTGGAAATAGCCCTCCGCAGATGATACCTGGTTTTCTGGTACAGGCCTGGGTTGCCAGACTTGAATGCCACAGATCTAGCCTTCAGCAGGCGACGTACCTCCTGGTTTCATCCACGGCTTTTGGTTTGGGAATGTACAGTAAGTCTTTGTAGGCACACCCTTATCCACACAGGTTTTAATGAAGTCGGTAACAACAGCAGCGTACTCATCCAGGTTCAAAAATGAATCCCTGAATACAGTCCAGTCCACTGATTCAAAGCAGTCCTGTAGGCGCTCCTGTGCTTCCCTTGTCCATACCTTCTTGGTACTCACTACTGGTGCTGCGATCTTCAGTCTCTGCCTATACTCAGGGAGTAGAAGTACAGCCAGGTGATCAGACTTCCCAAAGTGAGGGCGTGGAATAGCACAGTAGGCATTCTTGATGGTGGTGTAGCAATGGTCCAGTGTGTTGTTTCGTCTGGTAATGCAAGTTCTCTGTTGATGGTAATTGGTTCGTGATTTTTTCAGACTGGCCTTGTTAAAATCTCTCAAAACGATGGTGAAGGCGTTAGGGTGCGCTGTTTCGTGCATGTTGATCCCATTGCTCAGATTATCTAAAGCCTGATTGACATTGGCCTGAGGTGGAATGTAAACTGCTACCAATATGACCCCAGAGAACTCTCGTGGTAAGTAAAAAGGACGACACTTTACTGCTAGATATTCCAGGTCTGGTGAGCAGAATTGGGACAGTACTGATACATTTGTGCACCAAGAAGAGTTGACCATGAGGCATACACCTCCACCTCTGCTTTTGTGAGACTCTGTAGATCTTTCCTGACGGTGTATAGTAAACCCGTTGATCTAAATCGCTGCGTCTGGTATGGAAGGGGTTAACCAGGATTCTGTGAAACAAAGGATACACGCGGTTCTAATGTCCCTCTGATTCAGCACTCTGGCTCTGAGATCATCTATTTTATTCATCAGAGACTGCACGTTCGCCAGCAAGATCGTCAGTGTAGGGAGTTTAAAACCCCATTTCCTTAAATGCAGTTGTAATCCTGATCTTCGCCCATGGTTTCTCTGAGGTTTACTCCGTGGGCCCTTCCGACCATGAACTGTGTTGTTTCCGTCGGTTTTAAGCAGCAATAGTTCTTTGAGACATCTTTGTTGACTGTACTGACCTTGGAAACAGTTGTACTTTTTAGCTGTAACAGGCTGAAACGGGAATATTTAATCGTATCCATTGACAGTACTGCTGCTAGTTGAGTCGCACCTAGGCTCCCCACAAATACTACAACTGTAGCTGACAAGGGAAGTCAAAGCTAATGAAAAACCAAAGGCCATGTCGTACAACAAAGCAGAAATTAGTTAAGAGCCCATTGTATTACTGGAGAGTTATTGGCATGATTAGGACATTGGCTGATTGTTAAGAGGTAGTGGGTGGAAATAAAAGGATCCTTTTCTGCTTGGCTGCCAGTGTCTGGTGATGTTCCGCAGGTGTCACGGTTGGGACCACTTCTTTTTATGCTGTAGCTCAATGATCAGTGCAGTTGATAGCTGTGTTGCCCAGTTTGCAGATGATATGAAGATTGGTGGAGGAGCAGGTCGTGTTGAGGAAACAGGTAGACTGCAGAAGGTCTTGGACAGATTAGAAGAATATAAAACATCGAACATAGAAATCTCCAGCATATTCAGGCCTTTTGGCCCACCATGTTGTGCTGACCATGTAACCTACTCTAGAAGCTGCCTAGAATTTCCCTACCACATAGCTCCCTATTTTTCACAGCTCCATACATGTACCTATCTAAGAGTCTCTTAAAAGACTCTATTGTGTTCACCTCCACCTCCATCATTGGCAATGCATTCTATGCACTCACCACTCTCTGTGTGGAAAAACTTACCCTGACATACCCCCCTGCACCTACTTCCGGGCACCTGAAAACTATGTCCAATCATGTTAGCCATTTCGGCCCTGGGAAAAGGACTCTGGCTATCCATATGATCAATGCCTCTCATCATCTTATACCCCTTTATCAGGTCACCTCTCATCCTCCGTCACTCCAAGGAGAAAAGGCCAAGTTCACTCAACCTGTGCTCATAACCTTTCTATAGTTTCCACATCCTTCCTGTAATTAGGTGATCAGTACTGAGCACAGTACTCCCAAGTGGGGTCTGATCCTCATCCAGGGATCAGAAGTGGAGAGAGTGAGCAGTTTCAAGTTCCTGGGTGTCAAGATCTCTGAGGACCTAACCCGGTCCCAACATATTGGTGCAGCTATAAAGAAGGCAAGACAATGATTATACTTAATTAGGAGTTTGAAGAGATTAGGTATGTCAACAAAAACACTCAAACACTTCTATAGATTTACCGCAGAGAGTATTCTGACAGGCTGCATCACTGTCTGGTATTGGGGCGGGGGCGGTGGGCTACTGCACAGGACCAAAAGAAGCTGCAGAGGGTCATAAATTTAGTCAGCTCTGTCTTGGGTACTAGGCTACAAAGTACCCAGGACATCTTCAAGGAGTAGTGTCTCAGAAAGGCAGCGTCCATTATTAAAGACGCCCAACAACCAGGGCATGCCCTTTTCTCATTGATACCATCAGGTAGGAGGTACAGAAGCCTGAAGGCACACACTCAGTGATTCAGGAACAGCTTCTTCCCCTCTGCCATCCGATTCCTAAATGGACATTGAACGTGATCCGTACCTCAATTTTTTAATGTATATTATTTCTGTTTTTACACAATTTTAATGTATTCAGTATACGTATACTGTGATTGATTTACTTATTTATTATTCTTCTTTTTTATTATGTATTGCATTGAACTGCTGCTGCTAAAATTTCACAACACATGCTGATGATAATAAACCTGATTATGATTCTGATTCTGAAGTAAGTTTTTATATAGCTGTAACATTACTTCATGGCTCTTGAACTCAATCCTACGGTTAATGAAGGTCATCACACCATCATCATCAGGGGCCATGCCCGGTTTGAGCTTTGACCACCATGGCCCACACACTCCTGTTTTGGGTCAAGTGGATCAATTCAGTGGTATTCATTTCCAGTTCTCTGGCTGCTGTCTCCATCATCATTTGTCTTTGTCTTCCTCTTGCTTTCTTCCCTTCAGTTTTTCCCATAATTACCGTGCATTCTAACTCCTCTTTCCTAGTCACGTCCAATGAAGTTACGTTGCCTTTTTATGATCTCTTACATTATTCCTCTTTTTGTGCTTGCTCTGTTCATGACATCCTCATTAGATATTCGTTTCGTCCATGATATTCTTTGCATCCTCCTCAAAAACCACATCTCTGCTGCTTCACACACAGCCTGAAACGTCGACTGTACTTCTTCCTATAGATGCTTCCTGGCCTGCTGCGTTTACCAGCATTTTTGTGTGTGTTGCTTGAACTTCCAACATCTGCAGAATTCCTCATCTCTGCTGCTTCAATTCGTTTCCTCATGTTACTAGATATTGTCCAACATTCTGAGCCATATAACATAACTGGATAAACGTAACATTTCAGTGCTCTGAGGTGGGTTGTCATGCCTAGTTTAGTGTCGGTCAGTATACTCTTCATTCTAGTAAGGGTGTCTTTTGCCATCCCTATTCTTCTTTTGATGTCCATATCACACCTACCATCTGATATCACCCAGCTTCCTAAGTAGCAAGAGTTCTGTATTTGTTTTATGTCTTCCCCATTTATTCTCAGCCTGCAGATAGGATTCTCCTTCTTTTTGGATATCACCATACATTCTGTCTTTTTGCAATTGATAGATAGACCCATTTTTGCACTTTCTTCAACAACTATATCAATTAAGTTTTGTAGTTCTTCCTCCGTACTTGCAATTAACACAGTGTCATCTGCATATCTAAAATTATTGATGTTTTCACCGCCAACTTTGATTCTCAAGATGTCTCTTATTTTTTGTAATATTGTTTCACTGTACACATTAAACAAATCAGAGGAGAAAACACACCCTTGTCTAATGCGTCTCTTGATTTTCTTAAACTGACTCACTTCTCCATCTATTCTTACATCACACCATACGCCTTCCTAACAACACTGTAAACCTGTGCAGCAGTTTTGAGGTAACCTTGTAGTTTTCTTGAGCTCTACCAGTACCGAGTTTCTTGAACATTTCATAAGCTTTTAGTCATAGTCATAGTCATACTTAATTGATCCCGGGGGAAATTGGTTTTCGTTACAGTTGCACCATAAATAATAAATAGTAATAGAACCATAAATAGTTAAATAGTAATATGTAAATTATGCCAGTAAATTATGAAATAAGACCAGGACCAGCCTATTGGCTCAGGGTGTCTGACCCTCCAAAGGAGGAGTTGTAAAGTTTGATGGCCACAGGCAGGAATGACTTCCTATGACGCTCAGTGCTGCATCTCGGAGGAATGAGACTCTGGCTGAATATACTCCTGTGCCCACCCAGTGCATTATGTAGTGGGTGAGACATCAAGATGGCATGCAACTTAGACAACATCCTCTTTTCAGACACCACCGTGAGAGAGTCCAGTTCCATCCCCACAACATCACTGGCCTTATGAATGAGTTTGTTGATTCTGTTGGTGTCTGCTACCCTCAGCCTGCTGCCCCAGCACACAACAGCAAACATGATAGCACTGGCCACCACAGACTCGTAGAATTCGTAGACTCGTTTTCTTTACTTCTTAACTAGATTCCTACATCCTTTGTACACCATGGATTTTTTATCCTACTGTTCTTTCCTTCCTCAATGGAACATGCCTCTGCAGAACACCATGCAGATGTTCCCTGAACATTTGCCACATTTCTGCCATGCACTTCCCCGAGAACATCTCAAGGGCAACTAGGGACAGGCAATAAATGCTGGGTTAGCTTGCGACATCCACATCCCATAAATGAATAAATTTTTAAAAATCTGCTCCCAGTTTATGCTCCCAAGTTTCTGTCTAATAGCATCATATTTCCCCCACCCTAATTAAATGTTTTTCCAAATTGTCTGCGCTATTGTAAAGGAGATAGAGTTGCGATCACTACCTCCAAAATGCTCTCCCACTAAGCGATCTGACACCTGACCACGTTCATTTCCCTATATCAGATCAAGTACAGCCTCCCCTCTTGTAGGCTTAGCTACATAAACCTTCAGGAAACTTTCCTGAACACACCTAACAAACTCCACCCCATCCAAGCACCTTCCTCTAAGGAGATACCAGTGAATATTAGAAAAGTTAAAGTCACCATCACAACAACCCTATTATTATTGCACTGTTCCAGAATCAGCCTCTCTGTCTATTTCTTGGTGTCTCTGTTAGTATTGGGGGGCCTATAAAAAATACTCAGTAGAGTTATTAACTCCATCCTGTTTCTGATTTCCACCCACACTGACTCTAGACAATGCCTCTATGACTTCCTCCTTTTCTGCTGCTGTGATACTATCCTTGATTAACAATGCCACACCCCCCCACCTCTTTTGCCTCCCTCCCTGTCCTTTTTGAAACATCTGAAGCCCAGCACACTCCTCCCCTGCAACACACCCCCTGCTCCATCTTCTCAGCCACTCATTCATCGATCTTTCTGTGCTGACCTTCCCTAACTTGTTGCGCTGGAGTAATTTGGAGATGACCTCCTTGGAGGTCCTGCTCTTCATAACTCCTTAAACTTATTGTGCAGGACCTCTACCCTTCCTACCTATGTCATTGGTACCAATATGTACCGTGGCACCTGGCTGCTCACCCTCCTCTTCAAGAATATTCTGCAACCACTCAGAGACGTCCTGGACCCTAGCACCCAGGAGGCAACACACTTCCCTAGCGTCTCTTTTTGCTGCCACAGAATCTCCTATCTGTCTCTCTAACTGATGCATCCCCTATGAGTATTGTTTCACCAGACTTCACCATACCCTTCTGAAGCTCAGAGCTGACCATAATGCTATTGGTCTGGCTGCTGCTGCCTTGTCCAGATAGGTCATCCCCCTTGTCTGTATTCAAAGGGGTATACCAGTTGCTGAAGATACTGGCTACAGGAGGACCCTGCACTTTCTCCCTTTACTCATCTACTGCTTGAATTCTGCACTCGTAACCACCTGCTCAAAAGTCTTATCTATCAATTGCTCTGCCTCCAGGATGATCCTAAGTTCATCCAGCTCCAGCTCCAACTCCTTAATGCGGTCTTTCAGAGGCTGGAGCTGGCTGCACTTCCTTCAGGTGTAGTCGTCAGGAAGACCATCAGGTTCCATGAAATCCCACATCCTACAGGAGGAGCATTCCACTGCCATATCTGCCATCCTGCCTGCAAAGTACGATGGGCAACCAAGACCAAATCAGCAATAATGAAAGGGAAAACCTAACCTTCTTACCTGTTTCTTTGGTAGCCTCTTCTCGTCGAAGCCTCTAAGTTCCTTCTCTGACTCTAGCCTACACTCTGATGATGGCTGCTCCGCTAGACCCTATCTCTCCTTTATGGTTTAAATAAAAGATAAGAAATACCCCACACTGGAGAAAGAACTCACTGTGTTTGGTGGTGCTCCACCTGCCTTCCGTTGCCACCAATGCCTCTGAACCTGTGCACTGGAATGGGCAAGAAAGTGTCAAATGAAATATAACGTTAGATTGAAATATAATGTTAAATATAATCCACCTGTAGTTCCCTGTGAACACAATACAATTTGACTGTAATGGTGTCATCTGCTGGTGCTGATTGTGCTTTGGACAATACTCAGGATAAAACAGAATGCGTTATGATGCAAAGCAGGTTGTGCTTTGTAAGTGGCATTTCAGACATTTTTATAAATTCTTATATTTACAATTATTATGCATTGTTCCATCGGATTAGTGGAATTACACCTTCAGTGACCATGAGACAGGAGAAAGGATTATGAAAATTTATGAGATTGTTTTATGAAGATTCACAAATGAATGCTTAGGACATAAGACTGGATTTGTGTGGCTTAAGCTTATCCATTACTTTATAAACTAGTGTCACTATGGTTTAGTCAGTAATTGTGCTTTTCTAAATGTAGATACGAAGAAAGTAATTAGATGGATAAACTTTTCGGAAGAAAGCATAGTAAAGTCATGAGTAAATCTTCTTGGATTGTGGATGCAAATAGCATTCATTAGGATCAAAGACGTAGTCATGAATCTTCTGATTTGGTGATCACAGTGGGAGGGAGTGAAAGACAGGATTAGTAGTTCATGCATATTTCTTCCTCTTTTTCTTCTTTCCTCCTTTCTGACCCTCTTTATTGCTTCCTTTCTTTTTTTCTCCAGTCTTCTCTGCCTACTGGAAAAATATTTTGGCTGCAAAGCAAAAACTTAAATCACCAAGTCAGGCAGCATGTGCTGAGAGAGAACAGGTGTTCAAAGATTCAAGTTGATGCCTTTTCATCAGAAAGGCTTGTAAAATGTCATGAGAAAGTCTGGGGTTGTGAAATGATGGATTGGGTATTGATATTAGTTTATTATGGCAGATGTACTGACATACGACCAAAAGACAAAGGAGCAGAATTAGGCCTTTCCTCTCATCAAGTCTGCTCCACCATTTGATCAAAGCTGATTTATTTTCTCTCTCAACCCCATTCTTCTGCCTTCTCCCCATAACCTTTGATGCCCTTATTAATCAAGAACCTGTCAACCTCTGCTTTAAATCTACTCAATGGTTTAACCCCTATGGCTGTCTGCGGTAATGAATTCCACAGATTCACCACCCTCTGGCTCGCGAAATTCCTCCTCAATTCTGTTCTGTGGTAATTTTGGACCTTCCTGGAAAATTGATGGAAAATTACCACAGGGAAGGTGCAGGTCAGAGAATAAACTGTGGAGATTAGCAGTGAAATGGCCCTTTAACCACATTAAGACTGTGTGCATTGGTGCTTACAATATATCTGATTAATGTGCTCCTCTAAAGTGGCCAGCACAAGTGCCTGTATTTATCTCTTATCCAGCATTAGCAAAGTAGATAATCTGTCATTCATGCCATTGATTATTTTTTGTCATTGCATTTTGTGGAATCTCATTACTCTGTTGCTTCCTCTGAAACTGTAATCAGCCTGTTCAGTACCGGTTACGCTGCTGGTGTTTGGGGCCACAATCTCTGCCTCTCCATACCCTCGCACTCAGATGTAGAAGGATTCTTCATTACTGGGTCCGTAACAATCTTCATTGACCATTCAGGGTGGTTAGCCATGAGCTATATCCCCAAACCTGGAGGACTGGTGGACCATTTCTTAGTCTGGCCTCTACCCCTTGACTTGTTTGACATGGATGACCAAACCAAGAGCTAAAACTCAAGACCGTGACTCCAGTCAGCATAGCCGTCCGGGTCTATGAGGCGCACAAGCCTCGAAACCCAACGACAGGTTTGTGGTCCTCTTGGAGATCAATCAGCCCTGATGCACCTTAAATGTTGTGAGAATGAGGGGGTGTCACATTAATGCGAATATTGTGTGCTTAGATTTCTCACTGTTCATTGCAAAGGATGCTTGTCTGTCTTTGATTGGTTGTTTGTCAGTATTTCTGTGTAGTTTTTCATTGATTCTGTTGCACTTCTTTGTTCTACTGTGAATGCCCACAAGAACTGAATTCCAGGGATAGTATCTGGTGACATATACATAATTTGATAATATATTTGCTTTGACCATTGAGCTTTGAAAACGCTTTTGTTGGGGAGAACTTCCTACAAGTACTCCAGGATAGTGTTAACGAAGTGTAGAATTGAGAGAATTAACTCTAGAGTATCACATAAAGTTCTGGTCACCCCACTATAGGAAGGATGAGATTTTGGAGTGGGTGCAGAAAAGGTTTACCTGGATGCTGGCTGGATTGGAGAGCACGTGCTATAACGAGAGGTTGGACAAACTTGGGTTGTTTTCTCTGGTGTGGTGGAGTCTGAGAGGAGATGTGATAAAGGTTTATAAGATTATGAGAGGCAAGGCAGAGTAGACAGGGAGTATCTCTTCCCAGGGCTGAAATGTTGCGTACCAAAGTAGATGTAGTTAAGGTGAGAGGGGGTAATTTTAAACAAGATGTGAGGGCAGGTCTTTTTGCACAGTGAGTGGTGAATGTCTGGATTGCAATTCCTGGGGTGATGGTAGAAACAGATAACTTGAGGGACTTTTAAGAGATGTTTAGGTACACGCAAGAAAGTGAGGAAAATGGAAAGTTATCAACCTTGGGTAGGCAGATTAGTTTAGTTACCATTTAATTACTAATTTAATTGGTTCAGCACAACATTGTGGGCATTACTGTTCTGTTCTACACCATTATTGTCTTTCTAAGTTATTTTTATTTCATTCAGTCCAAAGTTTGGAGGGAAGTACTGTACTGGAAAGCGCAAACGATACCGTATCTGTAACGTCACTCCGTGTCAGCACGAAACACCCACGTTCCGTCAGATGCAGTGCAGCGAGTTTGACACAGTTCTTTACAAAAATGAACTCTACACATGGATCCCAGTCCTTAATCCTGGTATGTATTTTATATGGATTTCATCCAAAGTGCATGCATGAAGACATGAAGGGATATGGGGTGAAGGTGGGAGATTGGGACTGAGAAGGAAATGGATCAGCCATGATGAAGTGGTGGAGCAGACTGGATGGGCCAAATGGCCTGTTTGCACTCCTATATCTTACGATCTTAAGGACTGAAATGTATCCTATTTGACCCATTGTGCATGCATTACCATTCAATCAGGGCTGATTTTTTTAAAAAACCTTGTTTGAAAGATATATTGACAGATTAGCTTTATTTGTCACATGTACGTCGAAACATACAGTGAAATGCATTGTTTACGTCATATCAAATCAGCAAGAATTGTGCTGGACAGCCCACAAGTATCATATGTGTCTGGTGCTCACGTAACATGGCCACAACTCACCGACCCTAACCTTAACCTGTACATCACTGGAATGTGAGAGGAAACTGGAGCATCTGGAGGAAACCCGTGTCATCACGGGGATACATGAAAAATCCCTGCAGACAGTGCTAGATATCGAACCCCGAACTTACAGCTGGCGCTGTAAATTGATTGTACTTATCACTATGCTACCCTACCACTCTTATTGTTGTCTTCTTCGCATAACCCTTAATCCTCTGACCAATCAAGACACCACCTCCAACGGGATCCCACCACTAAGCACATCTTTCCCTCCCCCCCTCTCTCTGCATTCCGCAGGGATCGCTCCCTACACAACTCCCTTGTCCATTCGTCCCCCCCATCCCTCCCCACTGATCTCCCTCCTGGCACTTATCCGTGTAAGCGGAACAAGTGCTACACATGCCCTTACACTTCCTCCCTTACCACCATTCAGGGCCCCAAACAGTCCTTCCAGGTGAGGCATCACTTCACCTGTGAGTCGACTGGGGTGATATACTGCGTCCGGTGCTCCCGATGTGGCCTTTTATATATTGGTGAGACCCGACGCAGACTGGGAGACCGCTTTGCTGAACATCTACGCTCTGTCCGCCAGAGAAAGCAGGATCTCCCAGTGGCCACACATTTTAATTCCACATCCCATTCCCATTCTGACATGTCTATCCACGGCCTCCTCTACTGTAAAGATGAAGCCACACTCAGGTTGGAGGAACAACACCTTATATTCCGTCTGGGTAGCCTCCAACCTGATGGCATGAACATTGACTTCTCTAACTTCCGCTAGGCCCCACCTCCCCCTCGTACCCCAGCTGTTACTCATTTTTATGCACACATTCTTTCTCTCACTCTCCTTTTTCTCCCTCTGTCCCTCTGAATATACCTCTTGCCCATCCTCTGGGTCACCCTCCCCCCGTCTTTCTCCCTAGGCCTCCTGTCCCATGATCCTCTCGTATCCCCTTTTGCCTATCACCTGTCCAGCTCTCGGCTCTATCCCTCCCCCTCCTGTCTTCTCCTATCATTTTGCATCTCCCCCTCCCCCTCCAGCTTTCAAATCCCTTACTCACTCTTCCTTCAGTTAGTCCTGACGAAGGGTCTCGGCCTGAAACGTCGACTGCGCCTCTTCCTATAGATGCTGCTTGGCCTGCTGCGTTCACCAGCAACTTTGATGTATGTTGCAAGAGTCTATCAATCCCTGCCTTAAATAAACCCAGTGACTTGACCTCCACAACTGTCTGTGGTAATGAATTCCTCAGATTTACCACCTTCTGGCTAAAGAAACTCCTCTTCATCTCTGTTTTAAAGGGATTCCTCTTTATTCTGAGGCTGTGCCCTCTGATCCTAGACTCCCCACTATGGGAAGCATCCTGTCCACGTCCACTCTATCAAGGCCTTTCAGTGTCCGGTAGGTTTCAATGCGATTTTTCCCCCTCCCCTCTGCCCGTTCTTTTGATCTCTGAGTACAGGTCCAGAGACACACTGCAAAATGCATGTAATATGTAACACCTTTCAATCCCAAGATTATTGCTGTGAACCGCTTCTGGACCCTCTCCAAAGCCAGCAAATCCTTGCTTAGATATGGGGCCCAAAATTGTTCACTATATTCCAAATGTGGTGCGACCTACATCCTCGCTTTTATTTTCTAGTCCTCTCAGATTGAATGCTAACATTGTGTTTTCCTTCTTTACTACCGACTCGACCTGAGGGAATCCTGAACCAAGTCTCCCAAGTCCCTTTGCACCTCAAAATCTTGAATCTTACAGAATTATGAGTGGTATGGTAACATGGAGGATAGCACGCTATTTTACAGCACCTGCGATCAGCAATTGGGGCTCAATTCCTGCTGTTACCTGTAAGGATATTGTACATTTTCCCCGTGACTGTGTGGGTTTCCTTTGGATGCTCCAGTTTCCTCACACGTTCCGAAGATATACAAGTTAAGATTATTTTGGTACCGAAACCGTGGCTGCTCCAAACACATCCTCAATCTGTGTTGGTCGTTGTTGCAAATGATACGTTTCACTATACATTTCGATATATATGCGACAAATAAAAATAATCTTTTTACCTATGTATCTTTAATTTTCACCCCACTTAAAAACAGCCTACATCTTTATTCTTCCTTCCAAAGTATCTAACCCATACTGCCCTATGCTATACTCCCTCTACCACCGTTTGAAGCTGTGGACACCCTGTCTGTCGGACAATAGCTGTTCTTCCACCCAGTCAGTGTCATCTGCAAGCTTGGTCACAGTGCCTTCAACTCCTTCATGCAGATATCTAATGTATAAAGTGAAGAGCTGCGGAGCCACCACTGACTCGTACAGAGCTCCCCTCTTGTCACGGCTGATCATATAATGAAAAAGTCAGTGCTGTGCTGTACCCATTCACACTGGCAGATGAAAATTCCTACAGAGTGCACTTCCATTATATTCACAAGTTGAGAAAAACCTCCTGTGTCAACCTTTTCAGTCAATATCTAATAGATTTGTTGCCATCTGAGAAGTTAAATTCTTTCGTACTTCAGAATTTCTACTTTCTGTTCACATTTACTTTATACTTCATATACTTCTACTTTATACTTTACTGTTGCCAAACAATTGATACTAGAGCGTACAATCATCACAGCGATATTTGATTCTGCGCTTCGCGCTGCCTGGAGTACAAATCAATAGTAAATATTAAAAAATTTAAATTATAAATCATAAATAGAAAATAGAAAAGGGAAAATAGAAAAGTGCTGTTGGCTTCACAGACTGAGCCGGCGTTTAATTGCCATCCCTAGTTCCATCATCATCGAAGTCAAAGTAATATTTATTATCAGAGTGCATACATGTCACCACACACAACCCTGAGATTCTTCTTCCTGCAGGCATACTCTGCAGATCTATAGAATAGTAACTGTAAAGAGGATCAACGAAAGAGCAAGAGCATAGAAGTCAACAAACTGTGCAAATGTAACTGTAAATAAACAGCAATAAATAACGAAAGCATGAAGCAGCAAGATAAAGATCAGTGGTTGTGGGAGCAACTTAATAGGTGTGTGCAATTACCCTCTTTTGTAAAAGACCCTGATGGTTGAGGGGTAGTAACAGTTCTCAAACCTGGTGGTGCGAGTTCTGAGGCTCTTGTATCTTCAACCTGGCAGGAATGAGAAAAGAACGTGGCTTGGGTAGTGAGGATCTTTGATGGTGATGTTTCCATTATC
Organism: Mobula hypostoma; assembly: GCF_963921235.1. NCBI lineage: Eukaryota > Metazoa > Chordata > Chondrichthyes > Myliobatiformes > Myliobatidae > Mobula > Mobula hypostoma. The sequence continues at coordinate 16,883,869 of NC_086099.1, read as the reverse complement.
AAGGACCCCCACCATTCAGGCCATGCTCTTTTCTCACTGCTGCCATTGGGAAGGAGGTACAGGAGCCTGGGGTCCCACACCACCATGTTCAGGAACAGTTATTACCCTTCAACCAACAGGCTCCTGAATCATTGTGGGTAGCTTCACTCAGCTCAGCACTGAGCTGATTCCACAGCCTATGGACTCACTTTCAAGGACCTCAGATTCCGAGGACCTAACCTGGTCGCAATATTGAACAGAATTAGAATCAAGTTTAATACGCCTGACGTATGTTGTGAAACTTATTAACTTAGCGCAGTAGTACAATGATAAATATAGAAAAAATAAGTAAATAATTACTGTTAGTATATATATTTGTACATTAAATAGTTAAATTTAAAATAATGCAAGAACAGAAATCATAAAAAAGGTAGTGTTCATGGGTTCATTGTTCATTCAGAAATCTGATGTAAGAGGGGAAGAAGATATTCCTGAATTGCTGAGTGTGTGCCTTCAGGATTCTGTACCTCCTTCCTGATGCTAACAATGAAAAGAGGGCATGTTCTGGGTGATGGGAGTCCTTAATAATGGACCCTACCTTTCTGAGGCACTGCTCCTGGAAGATGTCTTAGGCAGTAATCTAAAAGATATTTTAGGGTAGTAATCTCGTGATTGCTGCCTGTGCCATAATGTGACAGAGAGGGTAGGAATAGAATGAGGTGGTATGTAATATGAATGTCAGGAAGGACAAGCCAATGATTGGGTACAAATGCAGACAGAGCAAAGTATTAAATTGTACCACAGAAGCAAAATCAAAAGGGTGAATAATTCAGGACTGAAGGTGCTATATTCAAATACATGTAGCATTCTGAATAACGTGTACAAACTCATGGCATAATTAGAGATTGGTCAGTATGATGTTGTGGGCATCACTGAGTCGTGGCTGAAAGAAGGCCGTAGTTGGGAGCTTAACATCAAAGGTCATACTTTGTATTGAAAGGTCAGGCAGAAAGGCATAGGTGGAGGTGTGGCTCTATTGGTAATAGATGGAATTACATCTTTAGAAAGAGTTGACATAGGGTCAGAGAATGATGAATCTTTGTGTGTGCAGTTAAGAAACTGCAAGGGTAAAAAAAAACCATGATATAAGCTTTTCTCCTCTTTCATTTCTTTCTCCCAGTCCCTGGTCTCCAACAATATGGTCTTTTCCTCCCTCACCAACTTTTGCATTGAAGTCGCCCATGACTATGATGGCTTCTTGTGATTTGCATTCTTCTCGTGCTTTGTCTAGGAAGTGGTAGAAGGCATCAGTTTCTTCCCCTGAGCTTTCCATTGTGGGTGCATATACTTGGATGATAGAGATGTTCTTTTGTTTCAACACATGTTTAGCACATATAGAAGATAAATTAACCAATTGAAGAATTTTTTCCCATTTTTTTAAGTTCTCTTTCCCAATCAGCTTTAATTTTATTGGAAACATCAGGACATAAATTCATAATTATATATAATTGCTACAATACTTTTCTGAGAGAGATTTAGATCTAAAATTTTTTCCAAAGTGTCCATTGGATATGAGTGTGGAAAATTAGGAGAAACAGTAATTAAGAAGTTTCTAATCTGTAGATATCTAAAAAAAATGAGATCTGGGTAAGTTATATTTATTAGAAAGTTGATCAAAAGACATGAAACAATTATCCAAAAATAAATCATGGAAACGTACTATACCTTTGGTTTTCCAATCAAAGTAAGCTTGATCCATAGTGGAAGGTTGAAAAAGGAAATTAGATATAATAGGACTTGCTAAAATAAATTGATTAAACCCAAAAAATCTTCGAAATTGAAACCATATACGTAAAGTATTCTTAACTATTGGATTATTCATTTGTTTATACAATTTAGAAGAGGTAAAAGGAAGCGAAGTTCCTAAAACCGAACCCAAAGAAAACCCTTGTAATGAATTACATTCAAGATTAACCCAATGTTGTAGCCAAAATTTTAAATATCGGATATTAATTGCCCAATAATAGAATCTAAAATTCGGGAGGGCAAGCCCCCCCTCCTTTTTAGATTTCTGTAAATACCTTTTACCTAACCTAGGATTTTTGTTCTGCCATATATAAAAGGAAATTTTTGAATCAACATTATTGAAAAAAGATTTTGGGATAAAAATTGGAACCGATTGAAATACATATAGAAAGTTGGGTAGTTTATCCTCATACCCAGGAGTCATCGTACTAATAGCTGACTCAGAAACAAAACTTCAAGAATTACTCACTATAGTGGCAGCAGAAAGTAATTGCAGAGGCCTCCCAATCAACACCAAGAAGACAGAAAGCATGGTCATCTCCAGAAAGACAAACATCCCACAATGTGTGATCAAGATCGGAAATGCAAACATCAAACAAGTCAACAAATTCAAACTTCTTGGCAGCCTAATAACAAGTAATGACAAGTGTGACACAGATATCAAATACAGAATAGCAATGGCGAAAGAAGCTTTCCAAAAAATGAAGACCATATTAACAGACAGAAAGATGAGCACGTACACTAAAAACAGAATACTGCAGTGCTACATTTATTCTATCCTGACTTATGGAAGTGAATACTGGACCATTTCCCCAGCAATGGAAAAGAGACTAGAAGCAACTGAATTATGGTTCTACAGGAGAATGTTAAAAATATCATGGACCACACACACATCAAATGAAGAAGTTCTCAGAAGAGCCCAAGCAGTTCGATCACTCATACCAACAATGAGAGAAAGACAACTCAGATTCCTAGGACACATCATGCGGAAAGATGAACTAGAAAAACTCATACTCTCTGGAAAGATCGTGGGGAGCAAACCTAGAGGAAGACCTCGGGTTATGTACATCAGAAGTCTAGCCAAGTGGCTACACATCGAGGAAATAGAAGTCATCCAAAGAACGAGGGATAGATCTATATGGAAAACCATGGTCACCAACGTCCGCATCGGATATGGTACCTTGACAGACAAAAAAGAGACATTATGGGAATTGTAAAAAGGCATCCAAATAGTAGCCAAGATGTGAAGTTGAGATTCTAAAGGGAGCTGGAAAAGGCATGCAATAAGGGTAATGACACAATTGTAATGGGGGACTTCAATACACAGAGGGATTGGGAAAATCAGATTGGTATCAGATCACAAGACAGGGAATTTGTTGAGTGCCTGATAGATGGCCTTTTTAGAGCAGCTTGTGCTTGAGTCTACTTGGAGAAAGGCTCTTAGATCAGGTGTTGTGTAATAACCCAGATGTTATTTGGGAGCTTCATGTAAAGGAACACTTAGGAGGCAGTGATCATGATATGATTAAATTCATATTGTAATTTGAGAGGTAGAAGCATAACTCACATGTAATATAGCTGCTGTCTTACCTTCTTTATAACTGCATCAAATTATTGGGACCAAGTTAGATCCTCAGAGATCTTGACACCCAGGAATGTGAAATTGCTCACTCTCTGCACTTCTGATCCCTCTATGAGGATTGGTTCATGTTCCCTTGTCCTACCCTTTATGAAGTCCACAATCAGCTCTTTGATCTTACTGATGTTGAGTCCAAGGTTGTTGCTGTAACATGACTCAACCAGCTGGTATATCTCACTCCTGTACACCCCCTTGTCTCCATCCGAGATTCTGCCAACAATATCAGCAGCAAATTTAGAGATGCCATTTGACCTGTGCTGAGCCACACAGTCACGAGCATAGAAAGAGTAGAACAGTGGGCTAAGTGCAGAACGCTGAGGTGTACCAGTGTTGATTGTCAGCGAAGAGGAGATATTTTTACCAATCCGCACAGATTGTGGTTTTCCAATTAGGAGTCGAGAATCCAATTGCAGGGGGAGGTACAGAGGCCTGGATTCTGTAGCTTATCATTCAGGACTATAGGAATGAGGGTGTTAAACACTGAGCTATAGTCAATGAACAGCAGCCTAACATAGGTGTTTGTATTGTCCAGCTGTAAATCGAGATTGGTGTTTGTATTGATTCAGCTATAAAGAAGGCTAGGCAGCAGCTATATTGCATTAGAAGTTTGAGGATATTGGGTTTGTGACTTAAAACACTCAAAAGCTTCTACAAATGTACTATGGAAGGCATTCTGACTATATTTAGCGTGTATGTTTAGCTTTGTACTGCTGCCGCAAAGTTAGCAAATTTCACAACATATGTCGGTGATATTAAACCTGATTCTGAATCTTTGGAGCAATGGTTGATTGTCTGTCTTTGTGTGTAGTTTTTCATTGATTCTATTGTATTCCTTTGTTCTACTGTGAATGTCTGCAAGGAAATGAATTTCAGGGTTGTATATGGTGGCATATACATACCTCAATAAGAGATTTACTTTGAAGTTTTGAACTCTGAAGCAAAGGCCTCGAATCAAAGGATGTGGAGAGGATAATTCCTATGGTGGAGGACTCTAAGACTAGAGAACACAGCCTTAGAATATTGGGGCATCCCTTTAGAACGGAGATGTGGAGGACTTTCCTTAGCCAAAGAGTGGTGAATCTGTGGAATTCGTTGCCACAGGTAGCTCTGGAGGCCAGGCCATTGGGTATATTTAAGGCAGAGATTGATAGATTCTTGATTAGTCAGGGCATGAAGGAATACGGAGAGAAGGCAGGAGATTGGGGCTGAGAAAGAAATGGATGAGTCATGATGAATGATGGAGCATGCATGATAGGTCAAATGGCCTAATACTGCTCCTATATCGCATGGTCTGAAAACTGTTGGTCACTTTGCCTTGATCTGTTAAAATTGGACTCTCGAGAACAAAAATGCACTGTATTTTAAATATAAGAGTTTTAATACCTGACATTAAAATGATTCTTCCATGCTGTTCTCTGTTCTATTTCAACATTGCCCCTGATTACAATGGGCAGTGAGCCCTGCTTCCAGAGAGAGTTCGAAGGATTCTGTTTGCTTTCACAGCAGACAGACGCTGTTAGCTATGTGGGTATATTTTATTTTAGCCTTCAAGGACCCACTTTCATTTGAGGAAATTGTGCATCGTGTTCATGAATGTTTTGAGCTGCTATAGACAGATGATTTTGAAACTCATTTTCCCTTCAGCATTACTCCATAGGGCGAACTCAAAATTTATCTCGAGCCTGTCGTAATTCAAGGAATGTGAAAGCAGTCCCTCAATGTAATTGTAGCACTTTGTCTAGAAATATGTATGGTACTTTCAGAATCGGGTTTAATATCACCAGCTAATGCTGATTGGGGGGCGTTGGGAGGTGGGCACCCAGCATACTGCACAGTTTTGCGGCAGCAGTAGATTGCAATACGTAGTAATAAAAAAAAAATAAGTTACAATAAGTAACTTAAATAAATAGTGGAAAAAGAGAGGGGGAAAATATCAGAGGAAATGTTCATTGGTTCATTGTCCATTTAGATACCTGATGGTGGAGGAGATGAAGCTGTTCCTGAAACATTGAGTGTGTGTCTTCAGGCTTCTGGACCTGCTCCTTGAGGGTAGCAGTGAGAGGAGGGCCTGTCCTGGGTGATGGTGGTCCCTAATGATGGATGCTGCCTTTTTGATGCACCACCTTTTGAAGATGTCCCAGATGCTGGGGCGGGGCTCGTGTCCACGGTGGAGCTGGCTGAGTTTACAACTTTCTGCAGCCTTTTCCGATCCTTCAAGAGCTAACGTTGTCAGCTGTCTCAGAAGAAGCTCTTTTTCAGTTTTAGTGACAAACATGTTGAACACAAATCACTGAAGGTGGTGACTTGGACCTTTGTATTATCTTTTGCCATAACAACCATCCGAGGAAAGTTGAAGTGCAAGTTCAACTGTCACTCAGCCTTACACAAGAATGAAAGGGCGTTAATCTGGGACCAAGGCGCAAACCGCAGAACACTGTCACACACAGCACATATGGCAAATAAAATTATGATAGCAATAAAACATAGAGTTACAAAATAAATATTTAAAAGGTAAAATAATGAAGCCCAAGTCTCTGCGTTTCATGGCTTGTAGATTGATGGTGTATGGATGTTGTCCTGGAGCCATGTTTCTGCAAGAACAAACACACAGCAGTTCCTCATATCACACAGAGCAGCTGCAGGTGAATACAATCCAGCTTGTCTCCCACCGAGTGAATGCTTGAGAGCAGCACAGATGGGAGGGGCCAGCCACCAACCCAGCAGTACACAGCCAGCTCTGCTGCCTTCTTCCTCCGCGGGCACAACAGGTGACCGTGAGGCATGAGTGAGGGCCTAGTATTCTTGATTAACCAGTAGCCAGCAGGGTCTTGCGATCACATCAGAAACGTTCCACACAATCCATTGGATAGTGCACCACCTCTGACGCCTTCTTCCTATAAGACCACAAAACATAGGAGCAGAATTAGGCCATTTGGCCCATCAAGTCTGCTCTGCCATTCAATCATGGCTGTTTCCGTTTTCCCTTGCCTCAGCCCCACTCCCCAGCCTTCTCCCCATGACCTCTGAAGCAGTGGCCAATCAAAAAGTTATCAATCTCCGCCTTAAATACACCCAATGACCTGGCCTCCACAGCAGCCCATGGTAACAAATACTACAAATTCACCACCCTCTGGCTAAAGAAATTTCTCTGCATCTCTGTTTTGAAAGGGAACCCCTCTATGCTGAGGCTGTGCCCTCTTGTCCTAGACTCCCCCACCGTGGGAAACTTCCTTTCCACATCTGTGAAGGCTTTCAACATTTGAAAGGTTTCAGTGAGGCCCGCCCCTCCAATCCTTCTGAATTCCAGCGAGTACAGGCCCAGAGCCATCAAACGTTCCTCATATGATAAACCTTATATTGCTGGAATCATCCTTGTGAACCTCCTCTGAACCCTCTCCAATGCCAACATATCTTTTCTTAGATAAGGAGCCCAAAATTGTTCACCGTACTCAAGGTGAAGGTTCACCAGTGCCTTATGAAGCCTCAGCATCACATCCCTGCTCTTGTATTCTAGACCTCTTGAAATGAATGCTATATTGCATTTGCCTTCCTCACCACCGACTCTACCTGCAAGTTAACCTTTAGGTTGTTCTGCACAAGGACTTCCAAGTTCCTTTGCATCACGGATTTTAAGATTTTCTCCCCATTTAGGAAATAGTCTGCACATTTATTTCTTCTAACAAAGTGCATGACCATGCGTTTTGCAGCATTGTGTTTCATTTGCCACTTGCTTGCCCATTCTCCTAATCTGTTTAAGTCCTTTTGCAGCCTTCCTGTTTCTCAACACTACCTGCTGCTCCAACAATCTTCATGTCATCTGCAAAATTGGCGACAAAGCCATCTATTCCATCGTCTAAATCATTTATATACCCCTTAAAAAAGAACCAGTCCCAACATCGACCCCTGTGGAACATCACTGGCAGCCAACCAGAAATGGATCCTTTTATTCCCACTCGCTGCCCCCTACCAATCAGCCCATGCTCTAACCATGCTAGTATCTTTCTTATAATACCATGGGCTCTTAAGTTGGTAAGCAGCCTCATGCATGGCACCTTGTCAAAGGCCTTCTGAAAGTCCAAGTATACAACATCCACTGTATCCCCTTTATCCATCCTACTTATAATCTCCTCAAAGAATTCCAACAGGTTCATCAGTTAAGATTTTTCCCTTGAGGAAACCATGCTGACTTTGTCCTATCATCTCCTGTGTCACAAAGTGCTCCATAACTTCATCCTTAACAATTAACTCCAACATCTTCCCAACCACTGAGATCAGGCAAACTGGTTTATACTTGCCTTTCTGCTGCTTTCCTTCTTTCTTAAAAGGTGGAGTGACATTTCCCTGGGTAGTTGAAGCAACTGCAACATGGTATGCAACAAGTCCAGATCCACTGCTATCCAGCAACTCCCTAGTGGGGTAGATCTGCAGTACGTGGTGTTCTTAATATCCAGTAGTGCCTTGTGATTGTGAAGAAGATGTAAAGGACCTTTGGTTGGACCCAGAGGGGCCACTGTGTCTAAGCTGACATCGTCCCAGATAGGATTCTGACAGTGAGTGTCACCAGCATGTGACATTGAAATCTTGGCCAACTGCAGCTTAACTTCACATCCAAAGTTTTCTGCATGTATCGTAGATCATACAGCCATGTGGGCATTTAGCTACAGAACACAGAACATAAAACAATAAAAATGTCCAAGACAATCACTGCTCTGTTTGTTGGACTTCGCACCATCTCGGCACAACGCTACGCGACAAATCCAAGTGACAACTCAACAACTGTACACAATAAATCCAGCCCCAACTCAGAGCAACTCGCTGATGGGATAGTCCTGCCGTACTCAATGTTCTTAGTGTCCAGCAGTGACTTGTGATCGAAAGTAAGATGTGCAAAATGAACAAAGGAACAAATTGATTGCACCTGGAATGGTCACTGCATCTGAGCGTATCACCATCTTACTGGAAATATATTCTGCATTGTTATTTTTTTTTCTTTTAACTTCCTCTATGTGCTTGTATGTGGCATAATACGACTGAATGTCTTGCAAACAAAAACTTTTCACTGTAATATATGAGGAGTGTTTGATAATTCTGAGTTTGTATTCACTGGAGTTTAGAAGAATGAGGTGGGATCTTATTGAAACCTATCTAATATTGAAAATCCTAGTTAGAGTGGATGTGGAAAGGATGTTTCCTATCGTGGTGGTGTCTAGGACCAAAGGCTCAATCTCAGAATAGAAGGGCATCCTTTAGAACAGAAATGAGAAGGAATTTCTTTAACCGGAGAGTGGTGAATCTGTGGAATTCATTGCCACAGATGACTGTGGATGCCAAGTCAATGGGTATATTTAAGGTGGAGGTTGATAGGTTCTTGATTAGTAAAGTTGTCAGACGTTACAGGGAAAAGGCAGAAGATTCAAGTTGAGAGGGATAATAAATCGGCCATGATGGAATGGTGGAGTCACCTTGATGGGCTGAATGGCCAAATTCTGCTCTTGTAACTGATGGTTTTATGATCTCTTTATCTCAAAAGGCACAGCATATTAACATGCTTTTTACTGAACTCAACATCCTCTATATCCTTCCCCTTGGAAAGTTCTGATGCAATTTACTCATTTAATACCTCAACTACATTGTGCCTCCAATGGCATGTCCTTGAATCGTCCTCCTCTCTCCTTAGTTACTCTCATGTCCTTGATGCCTTAGGATTCTCTTTATTCCTACTTGCCAAGACCTTTGCATGGACGTTCCTGGCTTGCTTAATTCTCTTCTTTTCTTCTCTCATCATCATTATTATGTGCCCATCATATGATATGGGTGATCATAGTGTTTCATCTGTCTTTAATCTGAGAAGTTCTAATAAGTTATTCAAAATTTTTGCCTGTCCATCCCATAATGCAACTCATGAATGTCATGCGCTGTTGCCTGTGACTTGTATTCCATTAATTTTTTCTGTCACTGCAAAATATTCGAGTTTCTCTTTCCTCAGCACGTGTCCCAGAAATTCCAGCTGCTGTTTCCTGATTGATGATATCAGCTCCCTTCATATTCTGACCTTTCGCAACCCTACCTCATTTGTTACTCTGTCGTTTTATAATATTTTCATCATTCTTCTCAAAAACCACATTTCTGCAACTTTAGCTCTTCCCTCATTTTGCTTTGATACTGCCCAAGATTTGCTTCCATATGTTAGTGTGGAATGAACGCAGCACCGCAACACTCTTGAGTTTCATACCCATTGAGATTATGTTATTCCTTAGTACAGGTTTCACCTGCCATCCGAAGGTAGAGCATTTCTAGGAAATGGTTCGTAAGCCGGAATGTCGTAAAGTGAAGAAGCAATTACCATTTATTTTATATGGGAAAAATTTGTGAGCGTTCGCAGACCCAAAAAATAACCTACCAAATCATGCCAAATAATACATAAACCTAAAATAACAGTAACATATAGTAAAAGCAGGAATGATATGATAAATACACAGCCTATATAAAGTAGAAACACTTTTCTACAATCATTGCCACACTGTTCTCCGTAGCGAAAATCTCACGCAGGCGCTCTTGGCAGAAACACTCTCTCCAGTAATCTTTAAGCTATGAAGTTGCCAAATCATACCAAATAACACAAAAATACACAGCCTATGTGAGGTAGAAATAATGTATGTACAGTGTAGTATCACTTACCAGAATCTGGAAGACAGTGCCGAGCACAGTGATGATGGTGTGTTAGGCCGAGTCGTTGGAGGCTGGGGTGGTGGGGTGGTGCAGTGGTCCCCACCCTCCAGGCCGCCGACCGATACATTGCCACAAAGCATGCAGGGATGCAGTGGTAGCCGGGACGCACCCAGCACATCTTTAAGAAAAAAGCCGAAATAAACAAGCTAATTAATTAGGTGCCAGATCGGCCCAGATCAGAGGCGATGCAATCGGCAATTCGCTACTGTATTCGGTTTCGATTGTTATCCTTTCCTCTTCCAATTGCATCAGCTCTTCATCTATCAATTCTTGGTCATGGGATGCGAAAACCTCTTCAACATCATCTTCGTCAACTTCCACAAGCCAAACTCACTTTGTCCTTACTTCGTTCACCACGATCGAAAGCTTAGTTATGTCTAGTTTTACGCTAAGTGTAACACACTTACGAGCTCTTTTAGGCTTTTCCGATACCTTAGAACTCATCTTGCTAACGGCTGCTCACAGGCACATGTTTAAGCAATGCCGACTAGAATGCAGTTCTGGGGGAGGAGCTTGGCTGCTTGGGGCATGCACTTTTCATCTTTTGCATTTCTTGCGCGCTGCTTTTTTTGTAACAGTGAAAACACCTTCTGTTAGCGAAAACAGGTAACTAATGTAGGTCTTTCGTAACAGCAAGGTTTCATAAAGTGAACGTTCGAAAAGCGGGGGAGACCTGTATCTGCTCAAATGCTTGAATGTACATTTAGCAATGCCAATATTTCTAATTTCAACATGAGCCCTACGGTCAGATGTTATCGTGCTCCCTAAGTAATTGAACTTCCATGTTTGTTTAATTGTTTTGTTGGCCACTTTCACTTCACATTTCTGTATTTCTTCCTTTTTTGTGACAACCTTACATTTGGTGTTCTTGCAGTTGGTGGTCAATCCTCTCTTTACACTTTTCTTCAACAACTTTATCTAGTATTTCTTGGAATTCTCCTTAGAAGTAGCTATCAGCACTGTGTTGTCTGTGTATCATAGGTTCAGATTGTATCCCTCAATCATGATGCCTGCAATACTGTTAATTTCTCTTGGAATCTCCTCTTTTCTCTTGAATGGGTCGGGCGAGAAAACACAATCATGACTGACTCCCCTCTTAATCTGGACAAAATCACTCAGTCACAATTTCAACTCTTTCCCTGCTTTTTGTTCCCAATACATGTTTCTGATGATTCTGAATATTCATTTATTTATTTCATTGAGATACTACGCAGCCAAGGCCCTAACGGCATTTCGAGCCATGCCGCCCAGCAATACCCAGTCTAACCGGAGTCTATTCGCAGGACAATTTACAAATGACCAATTAATTTACCAACCAGTAGGTCTTTCGACTGTGGGAGGAAACCCACACGGTCACAAGTAGAACGTACAAAATCCTTACAGGCAGCCGCGGGAATTGAACTCGGGTCACTGGTATTGTAAAGCATTGTGCTAACAACTACACTACCGTGTCACCCTCGTTCCTATCAATGTCCAACTGCTGAAGGACATAAGCTCTTCATGTCTTATGTTATCAAAAACATTAGTATCATTCATGAAACATGTATCTTTCATATATAACAGTATATCTTCTTCTCTAGATTCTTTATAATCCTCAAGAGATCTGTTTGATTTTCTTTTCCTAAACTTTACAAATGTTTCTTTTTCTTTCTTGACTAAACTCACTGCCTCTCTCAATATTCAAGGTTGCCTTACCTCATCCATCCTTCTTACCGGAACATACTTGTTGTGTACTCCAATGTAGTTGCTCTTTAATCACCTTCCACATGTCAGGTGTGGACTTACCCAAAATAGTAGGTTGTAGTTAACTCTCTCTAGTTCCTGCCTAAAACTCTGCAGTCTTCCCTGCTCCAATTTAATATTCTACTGTAAGGTCTGTACATATCTTTATCTAGCGCTGAATGAAAGATTACAAAACAGCTAAAAGTCTGCATCCAATTCAAAATTAGTTTTGGAATTTGGAGAATAATATACAAAGGTGCCTTGGGTATCTGATGTGTAGCTTTAAAACTAATCAAAAATGTTTTCCTCTATGATGAAACTTAAGTTTTGTTTTCCACCTTTTTCTTTCCACTTTACTGTTCTTCTGGAATTTCCATTGCATTTTATTCTCACTTGAATATAGGGTGACTGTATTCAGGTTTATAAAATTTGAGGGGCATAGACAAGACAGTTAGAGACTTTTTGATGGAGTGTTTGATCGTTCTAGGCCTGTGCTTACTGGAATTTAGAGGAAAGAGGGGCATCTCATTGAAATTCAGTGAATATTGGAAAGCCCAGATAGATTGGACATGGAGAGGATGTTTCCTGTATTGGGGAGGATCTAGGACCACAGGGCACAGCCTCAGAATAGGAGGACATCCCCTTAGAACAGATTTGAGGAGGAATTTCTTTAGTTAGAGGGTGTTGAATCTGTGAAATTCATTGCCACAGATGGCTGTGGAAGCCAAGTCATTGGGTATTTATAAAGAGGTTGTTGATAGGTTCTTGATTAGTCAGGGTCTCAAGAGTTACAGGTAAAAGGTAGGAGAATGGGGTTGGGAGGAATAATTAATCAGCCATGATGGAATTGTGGAGCAGGCTTGATGGGCTGAATGGCTAATTCTGCCCTACGTCTTATGGCAGGGGTTCCCAACCTTTGTTTTATGCCACAGACCAATACCATTAAGCAAGGGGTTTGGGAGCCCCTGTCTTATGGTCTTTTTCCTGGAGGAGGGAACTCTGTTTCCCTTCTGAAATACAGTTTTGCTGACTGCACATTAAGATTCATTAATTATGTGTAGTGCTGCCTTTGCTATTAACCTCTGAGAAATTTTTATCTCATTACTGTCTGTAAGACCTTGCGAGGTGCAATTTGGAGACCAATTTCGATGTAACTATTGCCTATAACTCAAAAGATGTTTAATTGGCTTTGAATCATTGTAAGACATTCAGAGTCAAGAAGTACAAAAATGTAAATACTTTTTCCTTAATGATATTTATAGAATATGATTCTACAGAAGGTAGCATTTCATCAGTATCTCATTTTGTGTTATTGTATACAGAGAATAATGTTGAATTATTGTGCTTATTTTTCTTCATCTCTCTCTTTCAATTTGTTTGGCTAGAATCCTTTCATTGGGCCATAAGACATACAGTGCTGTGCAAAAATCTTAGTCACATATATATAGCTGGGGTGCCTTAGACTTTTGAACAGTACTCTACCAATTTTATGTATTGCATTGTAGTGCTGCAAAAAAAAACAAATTTCATGACATACATGAGTGATGATAAACGGAATTCTGATATGGGTCTCTATTGTGGACTGGCAGTGGGAAAGGAGCCGGGAGAGGGGAATCATGGTTGGAAAAAAGGGAAGGGGGGAGGGAGCGGAAAGCACCAGTGAAACATTCTGTTAATAATCCATAAAACAATTGTTTGGAACTAAATGACCTTACCTGGTGTCTCAGGGCTGGGTGTGTTTGCAACTGCATCACCCCTGTGCCCCGACACACCTTCTCTGCCACCTGTCCTACACCCCTTCCGTGGTGCTCCACCCTCACCATTTCCAACATCCTTTGCTTCCACAAGATTTACAAACTCACTCTCTATTTCATGTTGACAAATACAGTACTGTGCAAAAGTCTTAGGCTATACACTTCTGCACAGTACTGTAGGAGCAGAATTAGGCCATTCAACCCATCAAAACTGCTCCAGTTAGCTATCTAAAGATCTGTATCCTAAAGATTAATTAGCAAAAGTAATATGTAACCAGAGCAGCAGAGGTAAAGATGTTCTTTTAATTTGGTATTACTAGAAGATTAGCAGATATTAGAAAATAAAATTTGATATCAAATTAAAATTCTAAAGTAAGTTGTTCCACAGCTAAAAGTTTTGAAATCAACAGTTCTCTATCTCTACTTTACTGTCCACTACACCGCTGGTGTTTAGGGCAGCAATGAAGTTCCTCCATCTCTGGCAGTGTTTCGGGCTTCCTTCATCATGATCGTAACTTCCTCTCGGTATTCACTATTGTCAGTCATGCAAGTCCCAGTTAGAGACTCAGGAATACCATCGCACTCAGATGTAGAAGGATTCTTCATTGCTGTTTCCGTAACAGTTTTGTTTTAGCCTTCAGGGTTGTTAGCCCTGAGCTGAACCCCAGAACCAGGAGGACCAATCGACCAGATGACCATACTAAAGCATAAAGCCCTGACTCCAGCCAGCGTAGCTCTCCAGGTCACTGAGACACACAAGCCTCCAAACTATGACAAGGTTGTGGTCCACTTGGAGAAAATCAATAGCTACAATGTAGTAAAACAATCAAATCTCTGAAAATAATTGTTTGTTCTGTTGTGATACTGCATTCGCTACCTCTGTGTGTGTTTGCTCAACCACAGGGGCCAGATAGATCTGCCTGTAGTTCCTTACTGAACGCACGGACTAATAATTATATAAAGGCATACCAGCAGCTGTATTTCATTAGGAGTTTGAGGAAATTTGGTATGTCAGCAAAGACTCTAGCAAATTTCTACAGATGCACCGTGGAGAGCTTTCTGTCTATTTGCATCACAGTTTAGTATGGAGGCTTCAATGCACAGAACTGCAAGAGATTGTAGTTAGTCAGCACAACCCTCTCTGTCATTGAGGACATTATCAAATGGCAGTACCTCAAGAGAAGGCATCCATCATTAAGGACCCTCACCATCTGTGACATGCCCCCTTCTCAATACTGTCACTGGAGAGGAGGTACAGAAGTCAACATTTTAGGAACAGCTTCGTCCCCTCCGTCGTCAAATTCCCATGAACATAAAGTTTGGTATTTTTCACTGTGCTGCCGTCACAAAGCAACACATTTTGCAACATGATAAACGTATTCTCCGAATTACATTTTCTTACAATTGTTATTTTCACTCCTCGGGGTTTGATTCCCGCTGCTGTCTGTGAGGAGTTTGGACATTCTGCCCCTGACCGCCTGGGTTTCCCCCAGGTGCTATGGTTTCTTCCCACTTTCCAAAGACGTACAGTTAGGGTTAGAAAATTGTGGGCATGCTACGTTCCCACGTCCACGATTTACTAATGATTAAAAAAAATCCGTCTTGGAAGCAGTAGGAATTTAAATCAAAAAGAGGAAAAGACTTGACTGAAGAATAAGCTTTGATTATTTCACCTCCGCTGACCCTTGAAGATCCTTGAAAGCCATTTTGTACACATGCCGGCTGCCCTCAGTACAATCCTTGCTGATTTGATTTAACACAAACAGCACATTTCAATTGATGTTTTAATATACATGTGACAAATAAAGCTAATCTTTATCTTTAAGAAAGAACTTTAATTTTATTTATTAAATGCTTCAGTATGTTAAGAGCATTAAAAACACTTAATATAATTTCTTGGAAGACAAAACTCTATCCCAATCTTTGCCTTCTATTCAAAGTGTTCTGTGGGCTGGATTTCTCCATGAAAAAAGGGTTGTTGCCTGGTCGCTGTCTGGACTTGCAGCTTGCTGTGGAATTTTGGATTTTGAGGACCAAAGAGTTAGGTGCTGACATACCCAAGTGTGGGCAAGTGTGGACCACAGATCGCAGTCCTTGCCAGTGGGACTGATGCAACATGATCTTCCATAATAATATTAGTATAACTTAAATAAAAAAAAACACACACAAACCACTGGAGGAACTCAGCAGGTCAGGCAACATCTATGGAAATGAATAAACATTCGATGTTTCAGGCCGAGACATAAAGGGAAGGGAAATCTTGCCTGACAAATCTGTTAGAGTTTTTCGAGGAAGTAACAAGAAGGGTGGATAAAGAAGAGGCAGTGGATGTCATTTACTTAGCTTTTCAGAAGGCATTTGATAAGGTGCCACACGTGAGGCTGTTTAACAAGATTAAACTCCCTTGGCTTTACATGAAAGATATTGGCAGGGAAAGGTGAATGGGAATAAAAGGGCCCTTTTCCAGTTGGCTGCCAATGACTAGTGATGTTCCTCAGGGGTCAGTATTGGGAATGCTGCTTTTCACATTGTTTGTCAATGGTTTGTTTAATGGAATTGATGGCTTTGTGGCAAAGTTTGTGGATGATACAAAGATAGGTGGAGGGGTAGGTAGTGCTGAGGAAGCAATGTGCTTGCAGCAGGACTTTGACAGATTGGAAGAATGGGTAAAAAAGTGGCAGATGAAATACAGTGTTGGGAAATGTATGATGATGCATTTTGGTAAAAGGAACAAGAGTATGGACTGTTATCTAAGTGGGGAGAAGTTCCAAACATCAGAGGTGCAGAGGACCTTAGGCGTCCTCGTGCAAGACTCTCAGAAGGTTAATTTACAGGTTGAGTCTGTGGTAAAGAAGGCAAATGCAATGTTGGCATTTATTTCAAGGGAAAAAGAATACAAAAACAAGGAGATAATGCTGAGGCTTTATAAGACACTAGTGAGGCCACACTTGGAGTCTTGTTAATAGTTTTGTGCCCCATATCTCAGAATGGATGTGTTGTCATTGGAGAGAGTCCAGAGGAGGTTCATGAGGATGGTTTTGGGAATGAAGGAGTCAACACGTGAGGAGCGATAGGCATTGGAAATTAGAGGATCTCACTGAAACTTACCAAATGTTGAAATGACTAGATAGGGTGGATGCAGAGAGGATGTTTCCTGTGGGGGGGTATCCAGAACTAGAGGGCACAGCCTCAAAATTGAGGAGCGTTCTTTTAGAACAGAGGTAAGGAGGAATTTTTTTAGTCTGTAGTAAATCTGTAGAATTCTCCTCTACAGACTGCAGTGAAGACTGTCCCAGGGTATATTTAAGGTGGATGTTGATCTTTTCCTGATTGGCAAGGGCATCAAAGGATATGGCGAGGAGGTAAGTGTATGGGGTTGAGTGGGATCGGGGATCAACCATGATGGAATGGCGGAGCAGACTCGATGGGCTGAATGGCCCGATTCTGCTCCTGTGTCTTACGGAGACCTCTTTTCAGGACTGGAAAGGAAGGGGGAAGGCAACAGAATAAAAAGGTGTGGGAAGGGGAGGAATAGGTACAAGGTGGTAGGTGACGCCAGAATGGTCAGAAAGGTAAAGAGCTGGAGAGGAAGGAATCTGATAGGAGAGGGAAAAAGGAAGGAGGAGGAGAACCAGGGGGAGGTGTTAGGCAGGTGAGAAGCGGTAAAAAGCCAGAGGGGGAGTAGAAGAAGGGAGAGGGGAGGTGAAAAGTGAAAACGATATTCATGCCATCAGGTTGGAGGCTACCCAGATGGAATATAAGGAGTTGCCCCTCCACCCTGAGGGTGGCCTCATCATGGCACCAACATGTCGGAACGGGAATAGGAAAGATAATTAAAGTGCTTGCCACTGGGAAGTTCTGCTTTTGGGAGGTGGAGGGAGGAATATCAGATTTACAAGAAAGCTTTCCCTTTGCGTGTTTAAACGCTACAAAGGGCGCTCTGGTTGTTCTTTCCTTGAGTAATTTGAATAATTATATCTCCATTCCTGTCTAAATTATTCACACAGATCAAGGCTGTATAGCCACTATCATAGCTTTTGAAGGATATCATCTGTGGATATTTGTAAAATATTTTTGAACATTACTGAGCGTGTATAACATATCGATATGTACTGAAGCACAGATAAACTAGTGTGGCAACTAAAGCACTTTGACCTCATTACTGTTATCCATTGCTGTTGCTCAGCTTTGATTTATTTTTCACGTGGACATGGAAACCTAATTTAAAATGTGACTTTGCGTTAACGATCCAAGGATGTGCTGGGGGCAGCTGCCAGGGCATATTCTGGAGTTGTGGAAGATAGCAAACATTAATTTCAACAGCAACCAGTCTTCAGATGTGAATGTTGATTGCAGATTGAATTTAAAATGCAGTTTCAAGCATTAGTCTTTCTGGAGCTGCAGACTGGAGTTCATTGCAGACCAGGAAATACTCCATTGACCTGAGATGTCTGCACTTGAATGAATACAGCTCAGAGACAGCGGTGTTAACATTAATTTAGGGTGTCTTGAGCACTGGTGTGAAGATCTAGGTGTTTGAAAATTATATGTTACTCAAATGAAGCATTATGAATGCTATGTACATATAGAATTGTCCTACCGTTACCTTTGATCTTTAGCATATAAAAATGTGATATAATGTTGGGTCAGGGAGCCTCTCTCCTGAGTGACTCCAAATGCTGTCAGCTTGTGTGTGCAGAGTAAAGACTTCTGTACTGCTAGCTGCGTGTCTCCAGTGACTTCTGACTTTCATTGACAGTCACAACATAGTTCTGTCAGATATTCCAGTGCAATCATAGCATGCCCGTAATGTTCAGCAGAATGGCACAGGCAGCACCAACAACAAACCAAGAGAATGGCAGACAAACAGGCCTATTTCCCACCCACCCACATAGGCCTCCTACTCCAAGATATGCCATTGGGTGATAATAGAAATTAGAAAAGAAGCAACCATAGCACAAATGAGGCCATTCAACTTGTTATATCTATACTGTCATTAGTTGTTCAGCTAAAGCCATGTGTGATGTACATGCATTCAGTGGCCACTTTATTAGGTACCCCCTGTAACTAATAAATTGGCCACTGAGTGTATGTTTGTGGTTTTCTGCTGCTGTAGCCCATCCACTTCAAGGTTTGATATGTTCAGAGACGCTTTTCTGCACATCACTCTTGTAGCATGTGGTTATTCGAGTTACTATTGTCTTCCTGTCACCTTGAACCAGTCTGGCCATTCTCCTCTGGCATCTTATTGGTTATTTATTTATTATTATTATTATTTTTTAATTTTGTATTTGTTCAGTTTGTTTCTTTTGCACATTGGTCACCTGTAATCGTCCGTGTGTTGGGTGCGGTCTTTCATTGATTCCACTGCGGTTGGCGCGTGGCCAAGTGGTTAAGGCGTTCGCTGAGTGATTTGAGGTCACTAGTTCGAGCCTTGGCTGAGGCAGCGTGTGTGCCCTTGAGCAAGGCACTTAACCACACATTGCTCTGCGATGACACCGGTGCCAAGCTGTATGGGTCCTAATGCCCTTCCCTTGGACAACGTCAGTGGCGTGGAGAGGGGAGATTTGCAGCATGGGCAACTGCCGGTCTTCCATACAACCTTGCCCAGGCCTGCATCCTGGAAACCTTCCAAGGCGCAAATCCATGGTCTCTTGAGACTAACGGATGCCTATTATTTTGGACTTGCTGTGTATGCCAGCAAGAAAACAAATCTCAGGTTTGTATGTTATGACAGATACTGTATGTACAGTGACAATAAATTTACTTTGAGCTCTCCCATTGACAAGACATTTTTGCCCATGGAACTGCCACTCACTGGATTTTTTTTTTGTCTTTCACACCTTGCTCTGTAAACTCTAGAGACTGTTGTGTGTGAAAATTGCAGGAGATCAGCAGTTTCTGAGATACTCAAACCACCTCATCTGGCACCAACAATCATTTCATGGTCAAAGTCATTAAGATCATGCTTCCTCCACATTCTGATCTTTGGTCTGAACATCTGAACCACATCTGCATGCTTTAATGCACTGAGTTAGAGCCATAGGAAAGTACAGTACAGTAACAGTCCCTTCAGCCCATCTAGTCCATGCTAAACCATTTAAACTGCCACATTAAACCAGTTGTTGCCACATGATTGGCTGATTAGATATTTACATTAATGAGCTGTTGTAAAGGTGTACCTAACAATGTGGCCACTGAATATATTTTAAGACTGACCCTAAGACAGGTCTTTACAGTTCTGATGATTGTTTGCTCAAATTATGATTGATATATTGTAAACATAAGAAAATCTGCAGATGCTGGAAATCTAAAGCAACACACACAAACTGTTGGAAGAACTTAGCAGGCCGGGTAACATCTATGGAAAAGCGTAAGCAGTTGATGTTTTGGGCTGAGACACTTCATCGGGACTGAAGAAAAAAGATGAGTAAGAAGGTTGGGGAGGGGTGGATGAAGTACAATGTAGCAGGTGATTGGTGAAACCGGGAGGGGAGGGGTGAAGTAAAGCGCTAGGAAGCTGATTGGTGAAAGAGATAAAGGGCTGGAGAAAGGGGAATCTGATAGGAGAAGACAATGGAAGAAAGGGAAGGAAGAGGATTATTGTATTTTGTGGCAGCAGTATAGTATGAAGTCTTAAAATTACTATAAATAACAAAAATAAGTAGTGCAAAAAAAGAATAATGAGATAGCTTTAAGGGTTCATGTGCCATTCAGAAATCTGATGGTGGAGAGAAAGAAGGTTTCTTTGAATCATTGAATGTGTGTTTTCGGGCTCCTGTATATCCTCCTAAATGGTAGTAATGAGAAGAGGGCATGTCCCAGTTGTTAAGGGTCCTTTGTATTGGATATGCTTTCTTGGGGCATCTCCTCTAGAAATGTCCTTGATGGTGAAGAGCTTTGTTCCCATGATGGAGATGGCTGAGTCAACAGCCCTGTGCAGCCTCTTGCAGACGTGTGCATTGGAGCCTCCATGTTAGACTGCGAGACAAGCAGTCATGTGCGTTGGAGCCTCCACATTAGGCTGCGAGATGAGCAGTCATGTGCATTGGAGCCTCCACGTTAGGCTGCGAGACGACCAGTCATGTGCATTGGAGCCTCCACGTTAGGCTGTGAAATGACCAGTCAGAATGTCCTACATAGTACCTCTGTAGAAATTTGTAAGCGTCCTTCTTAAACTACCAAATGTCCTCAAATTCCTAATGAAGTAGAGCTGCTTGTGGCATTCTTGGTGACTGTAGCAATATGTTGTGCCCAGAATCGATCCTCTGAGATGTTAACACCTAGGAACTTGAACCTGCTTACACTTTCCACCAACCTCTCAATGAGGACTGGAGTGTGTATGACTAACTTCCCCTTTGTGAAATCCACAATGAATGTAATTATTTATGAAGTTGTTATTTCTTTCTTAATTTATATTCTTCAACTATATTTTTATTGGAAGATATTTAAAGTTGGACTCTTTCCAATGTTGTATTCCAGACATTAGGGTCTCTCTCAAAGGAGGTGTAAGTCACTCCTGCCCACCACTAGCCTTCAGCTCACCCTTGGGCAAGGTGTAGCACCTGCTTATACCCCTGATCAGGGTCATGTGAAGCCATGGAAGCAGGTGGTGGATGGTTGGTTGAACCGCTGGTGCATATCACAAGTCGCGGTTATGCGACCACTGACAGCAGGCTGACAGTCCCTGAAGAGTATTGGTAATGGCTGGGGTCACCCGTCTTGTAAAGACACTGCCCAGAAGGTAGTGGCAAACCACTTCTGTAGAAAAATTTGCCAAAAACAATCATATGACACGCCACTTAATAATTTCAGACATACTGAACAATGTCAGAATGGCGATTGTATAGGCAAAAGAGGTAAGTTTAGTTGAACATTCGATTACTAATTTATTAATTTAATCTGGTTTGGCACAACATTGTGGGCCCGAGTATCTGTTGCTGTGCTGTATTGTTCTATGTAATCAGAATCAGGTTTCTTATCACTGTCTTATCTGGTGTGTAATTTGCCATTTTGTAGCAGCAGTACAGTGCAATGACATACAGTACTATGCAAAAATCTTGGGCGCATATATATATCGTTAGACTGCCTATGATTTTTGCACAATACTGTATTTTTCAATGTGGAGCGGAGAGTGAGTTTGTAAATCAGTCGGGACCAAAGGATGTTCAGTATGGGGAGGGTGGAGCACAGCGAGAGGGTGGCAGAGAAGGGGTGCCAGGGTTCGGGGGTGGTGTGGGTGCACACACACACAGCCCTGAGACACCAGGCAAGATCATGTGATTCTAAACAACTGGTTTATTGATTATTACAGAATATCCATCTGATACTTCCTGCTCCCTACCCTTTCCCTTTTCCTTTCCTCAACCATGATTCCCCTCTTCCTACCTGCTTCCCACTGTCTGTCCACAATAGAGGTCGGTGACCAGTGGTGTGCCTCAGGAATCTGTTCTGGGACCCCTACTCTTCGTGATTTTTATAAATGACCTGGATGAGGAAGTGGAGGGATGGGTTAGTAAATTTGCTGACGACACAAAAGTTGGGGGTATTGTGGAAAGTGTGGAGGGCTGTCAGAGGTTACAGCGGGATATTGATGTGCAAAACTGGGCTGAGAAGTGGCAGATGGAGTTCAACCCAGATAAGTGTGAAGTGGTATGGTAGGTCAAATATGATGGCAGAATATAGTATTAATGGTAAGACTCTTAGCAGTGTGGTGGATCAGAGGGATCTTGGGGTCCGAGTCCATAGGACACTCAAAGCAGCTGCGCAGGTTAACTCTGTGGTTAGGAAGGCATACGGTGCATTGGCCTTCATCAACCGTGGGATTGAGTTTAAGAGCCGAGAGGTAATGTTGCAGCTATATAGGATCCTGGTCAGACCCCAGTTGGAGTACTGTGCTCAGTTCTGGTCATCTCACTACAGGAAGGATGTGGAAACCATAGAAAGGGTGCAGAGGAGATTTACAAGGATGTTGCCTGGATTGGGGAGCATGCCTTATGAGAATAGGTTGAGTGAACTTGGCCTTTTCTCCTTGGAGCGATGAAGGATGACAGGTGACATGATAGAGGTATATAAGATGATGAGAAGCATTGATCATGTGGATAGTCAGAGGCTTTTTCCCAGGGCTGAAATGGCTAGCACGAGAGGGCACAGTTTTAAGGTGCTTGGAAGTAGGTACAGAGGAGATGTCAGGGGTAAGTTTTTTTACGCAGAGTGTGGTGAGTGCGTGGAATGGGCTGCCCGCAATGGTTGTGGAGGCGGATACGATAGGGTCTTTTGAGGGACTTTTGGATAGGTACATGGGGTTTAGAAAAATAGAGAGCTATGGTTAATTACCCTAGGTAATTTCTCAGGTAAGGACATGTTCGGCTCAGCTATGTATATACATACATAGTACTATACGTAACAATAAATTACAAAATATCTAGTAAAATAAAAAGGAATAATGAGGAAGTATTCATGAATTCATGGTCCATTTAGAAATCTGATAGTGGAGTGTGAGTCTTTAAGCTCCTGTACCTCCTCCCCAATGGTAGTAACACCACAGTTAAGAGATACTGTATATTATATTTGGACATTGACTATAGTGAATGCAATAAGTAATTGATAACCACAATAAATTCTGCAGATGCCGTGTTTGTTAAATAATTGTCTATATTAACTTTAATTGGCTTTATACAAACTAATACTAAAGTGTTTCATGTTTATCTGAAGAGGAATTAAGAGCTGACAGTTTGGGCCCGTCCTGCTGAATTTCTCCAGTATTTTGTTTGTGTTACTCTGGATTTCCAGCATCTGCAGAATCTCTTTGTGTTTATTTTTCCATTATCTTTTTGGTTTCCCAGGGAATGATATGCTTTGTTGATCAGGCGCCAAAATTACAGAAAAACAAATATTGTTGAAAGAGGAATGACAGGAGAGGGAAACAAACAACCTCAATAAATTATTTATCACTTCATCAGTTTTTGCTCGTACAGCTCTAACCACTCTTCTAGCTGATTTATAAACAACATCTTCTCATTCTTTAAGCTAATCCCTGTGAACTGCATTGTCGGCCCGTTGATCAACAGTTCTCTGAGAAAATGCTTGACACAGTGATTGATGGGACATCATGCACTGAAGCCATAAACAGCAGGGATATCTGCATCAATGGCATATGTAAGGTATAGTTGGGTGTGTTTCCTTTATGTAAACTTTTCCTCAGCTCTGTGACGTGACAAACAATGTGGTAAAATTTTAACTCCTAGTCATCCTTAACATTCAAATCAACACACACAAAACGCTGAACAAACTCAACCAGACAGGCACCATCTATGGAAATGAGTAAACAGTCGACGTTTTGGGCAGAGACCCTTCTTCAGGACTGAGAGTGAAGGGGGAAGATGCTTGAATTAAATGATGGAGGGAGGGGAAGGAGGCTGGTTGGAAGGTGATTGGTGAAGCCAGGTGGGTGGGAAAGATCGGGCTGGAGAAGAAAGAATCTGAGAGGAGAAGAGAGAGGACAGTAGGAGAAAGGGAAGGAGGAGGGGATCCAGGGGGAAGTAATAGGGAGGTGCAAAGACATAAAACGTCAGAGTGGAGAATAAAGGTAAGGAGGGGGGAAATTTTGTTCACTAGAAGGAGAAGTTGACATTCATACCATCAGGATGGAGGGTAATCATACGGAATATAAGCTGTTGTTACTTCACCCTGAGGATGACCTCATCTTGGCATAAGAGGAGCTATAGATTGACACATTTGAATGGGAATGAGAATTGGAATTAAAATGATCTGTGAGTTATCACAGATTGAAGTTAAATTACCAGAACATTCCTTTCAATTGTTTTCATGCTCACTGTATTGTTTTTTCTCTCTCATTCATTTGCTGGGTACAATCTGATCGAATCTGTGTCAGGCCTGCCTGAATGATCAGGATCCTAAACAGGTCATTGCTGTCTACACGTATCTTCTTCGTCACTGGTCATTAGAGAACATCTCACTGAAATTCACAGATGATCCATTTTTACACACACGGTACTGTGCAAATGTCTTAGGCATATATAAAAATATCTGTAAAGCAAAGATGCTTTCAGAAATAATCAATTAAAAAGTTTTCAAATATCAAAAAATATACTACAAAGAGCAGTAAACAGTAAAAAGAACAAAATCTAATCAATATTTGGTGTGACCACCCTTTTCCTTTAAAACTGATTCAATTCTGTTAGTTACACTGTCGTGCAGTTTTATAAGCAAATCGGATGGTAGTTTGTTCCAAGAATCATGGTGATCTTGCTGTAGTTCTTCTGCAGAGTTTGCCTGTCTCGCTTACTTCTGTCTCTCCAGGTAATCCAGACAGTCTCGATGACATTGAGATCAAGGCTGTGTGGAGGCTATACCATCTGAAACCATATAAAAGAAAATCTATGGTGCCTAAGACTTTTGCACAGTGCTGTCAGTCCTGGAAAAATGGTAATACAATGCAAAACCATTTCTCGTTTACAGTGGTACATAGTTAGTTGTGAGAATACAGTTTATTTCATATCTAATGGGATCTTATTATGAATGGATAACTTCAATTTATTTTCTTCTAGTAGTATCTATATTCTCAATGAGGAATTGGATCCATTTGTGAAAAAGATGAAAATTCTGTGCTTATTGAACAACTAAACAAGAAATTAGGAAAGGGAAGATGAGTATGAAAGTAGTTTAGCACAAAATATAAAAGCAGACAGCAGAAGTTTTTATAAATATATAAAGCGGAATAGGGTGGCTAAAGTCAATGTAGGTCCCTTGGAAGATGATAAGGGGAAATTGATATTGGGTGATAAGGAAATGTCTGAGACATTGAACGACTATTTTGCGTCGGTATTCACCGTGGACAACATGTCTAATGTGCCGAACAAGGATGTTATGGACGAAATGGGAGGTGAGGACCTCGATAAAATCACTGTCACTAAAGAGATAGTGATGAACAAAGGTAGATAAGTCCCCAGGATTAGACATTGGCTCGACGGAAGAAGCCAGAGAGTGGTGGTAGAGAATTGCTTCTCTGAGTGGAGGCCTGTGACTAGTGGTGTGCCACAGGGATCAATGCTGGGTCCATTGTTATTTGTCATCTGTATCAATGATCTGGATGATAATGTGGTAAATTGGATCAGCAAGTTTGCTGATGATACAAAGATTGGAGGTGTAGTAGACAGTGAGGAAGGTTTTCAGAGCCTGCAGAGGGACTTGGACCATCTGGAAAAATGGGCTGAAAAATGGCAAATGGAGTTTAATACTGACAAGTGTGAGGTATTGCACGTTGGAAGGACAAACCAAGGTAGAACATACAGGGTTAATGGTAAGGCACTGAGGAGTGCAGTGGAACAGAGGGATCTGGGAATACAGATACAAAATTCCCTAAAAGTGTCGTCACAGGTAGATAGGGTCGTAAAGAGAGCTTTTGGTACATTGGCCTTTATTAATCGAAGTATTGAGTATAAGAGCTGGTATGTTATGATGAGGTTGTATAAGGCATTGGTGAGGCCGAATCTGGAGTATTGTGTTCAGTTTTGGTCACCAAATTACAGGAAGGATATAAATAAGGTTGAAAGAGTGCAGAGAAGGTTTACAAGGATGTTGCCGGGACTTGAGAAACTCAGTTACAGAGAAAGGTTGAATAGGGTTAGGACTTTATTCCCTGGAGCGTAGAAGAATGAGGGGAGATTTGATAGAGGTATATAAAATTATGATGGGTATAGATAGAGTGAATGCAAGCAGGCTTTTTCCACTGAGGCAAGGGGAGAAAAAAAACCAGAGGACATGGGTTAAGGGTGAGGGGGGAAAAGTTTAAAGGGAACATTAGGGGGGGCTTCTTCACACAGAGAGTGGTGGGAGTATGGAATGAGCTGCCAGACGAGGTGGTAAATGCGGGTTCTTTTTTAACATTTAAGAATAAATTGGACAGATACATGGATGGGAGGTGTATGGAAGGATATGGTCCGTGTGCAGGTCAGTGGGACTAGGCAGAAAATGGTTCGGCACAGCCAAGAAGGGCCAAAGGGCCTGTTTCTGTGCTGTAGTTTCTATGGTTCTATGGTTCTATGGTCCTGATGGGATCCATCCCAGGGTGCTGAGGGAATTAGCGGAGGTTATAGTAGACGCATTGGTAACTACTTATCAGAACACTCTAGACTCTGGGCAGGTCCTGGTGGATTAGAAGACAGCAAATGTCACGCCACGTTTTAAAAAAGGATGGAGGCAAAAGACAGGCAACCATAGGCCAGTTAGCTTAACGTCTGTAGTCGGGAAAATGCTTGAAGCTGTCATTAAGGAAGAAATAGCGAAACATTTAGAAAGGAGTGGTTCCATTAGTCAGACGCAGCATGGATTCAGAAAGGGCAGGTCCTGTTTGACAAACTACTGGAGTTCTTTGAGGACATAATGAGTGCAGAGGATAGAGAGGAACAGCTGAATGTTGTATACTTGGATTTCGATAAGGTGCCGCACAAGAGACTTATAAATAAGATTCGGATGCGTGGAGTCGGAGGAAGTGTATTGGCATGGATAGTGGATTGGTTAACTGATAGAAGACAGAGAGTTGGTATAAATGGGTGTTTCTCCGGTTGGCAGTCAGTGGTGAGTGGGGTGCCGCAGGGGTCGATGCTGGGCCCGCAGCTGTTTACCATTTACATTGATGATTTGGAAGAGGGGACTGAGTGTAGCGTAGCAAAATTTGCTGATGACACTAAACTGAGTGAAAAAACAAATTGTACGGAGGATGTGGAGAGTCTGCAGAGGGATATAGAGAGGTTAAGTGAGTGGGCCAAGGTCTGGCAGATGGAATACAACATTGGTAAATGCGAGATCATCCACTTTGGAAGGAATACTAGAAGAGCAGATTATTATTTAAATGGTGAAAGATTGCAGCATGCTGTTGTGCAGAGGGACTTGGGAGTGCTTGTGCATGAATTGCAAAAAACTGGCTTGCAGGTGCAACAGGTTATTAAGAAGGCAAACGGAATATTGGCCTTCATTGCCAGAGGGATTGAATGCAAGAGCAGGGAGGTCATGCTGCAACTATACAGGGTACTGGAGAGGCCACACCTGGAGTACTGTGTGCAGTTCTGGTCTCCATACTTGAAGAAGGATATACTGGCTTTGGAGGCAGTGCAGAGGAGGTTCACCAGGTTGATTCCAGGGATGAAGGGTTTACCCTATGAGGAGATTGAGTCGCCTGGGACTATACTCTCTGGAATTCAGAAGAATGAGAGGGACTTACTTTTATAGAAACATACAAAATTTTGAAAGGGATAGATAAGATAGAAGTAGAAAAGTTGTTTCCATTGGTAGGTGAGACTAGAACTAGGGGACATTGCCTCAAGATTCAGGGGAGAAGATTTAGGGCGGAGATGATGCGAAACTTTTTCCCAGAGAGTGGTGAATCTGTGGAATTCTCTGCCCAGGGAAGCAGTTGAGGCTTCCTCACTAAGTATATTTAAGAAACAGATAGGTTTTTACATAGTAAGGAAATTAAGGGTTATGGGGAAAAGGCAGGTAGATGGAGCTGAGTTTACAGACAGATCAGCCATGATCTTATTGAATGGCAGGGCAGGCTCGATGGGCCGGATGGCCTACTCCTGCTCCTATTTCTTATGTTCTAGTGTTTATATAGGAAAGCAAAGACAAAGATGAGCTTTATTTGTCACACCTACAGTGAAACATCGAAACGTACACTGAAATGCATCATTTGTGTTAATGACCGACACATTTGGGATGTTCTGGGGGCAGCCCACAAGTGTTGCCATGCTTCCTGTGCCCAGAACTTGCGAACCACAGCCCATACGTCCTTAGAACGTGAAAGGAAACTGGAGCACCGGGAGGAAGCCCAAGTGAATGTACCAACTCCCTACAGACAGTGACAGGAATTGAACCCTCATTGCTGGTGCTGTAATAGCATTATGCTATTTGCTACACTCATAACCGTATAACCATGTAACAATTACAGCACGGAAACAGGCCATCTCGGCCCTTCTAGTCTGTGCCGAACTCTTACTCACACCTAGTCCCACCTACCTGAAGTGAAGGAAAAGTAAGACACCAAACTAATTGGAATCTTGCTAGAGGTTCTTTACAATATAGTCAACTCTTTATGTGCTAATATTTGCACTCTTTTAACCCAGTTTTTAAATTTTCATTTGGTGCACTAATTTTGTTTCCTCTCCAAGGTCAGTCTCCTCAGTTCCTCTGATACCAGCAACCGATCTCTCTATATACCAATCAGTAATAATTCGGTTCTCCCATCCTCACTACTGTGGACCTTTGCCAAGACTGCTAGTCTTCCCTGCCGGCTGGCTGATCATTGGATGGAAATACATTGGCACAGCAGTGTAGCAGTTAGCACAATTGCTTTACAGTGTCAGCTGTAAGGTCAGGGTACAAATCCCGCTACTGTCCGTGCTCTCCAGGCACACCCTGTGACTGCATACATTTCCTCCCTGCTGCAGTTTTCTCCCACATTCCAAAGACATGCAGATGTGGTTGGTAAGTTGTGGGCGTGCTATGCTGGCACAGGAAGTGTGATGACACTTGCAGACTCCCAGCACAATCCTTGCTGAGTTGATCTGATGAAAATGATCTAGTTCACTGTATGTTTAGATGTACAAGTGACACATAAAGATAATCTTCATCTTATTTTTTGATTTCTTTTGTGGAATGGCTTTCTTCCTCCATTTTAACTTTCTTCAGTCTTCAGTATCTTTAGGGTTGGCTGCAATGTCTACTCCTTTGTATATCATATCTCATTCCTTCTTTACAAATTTAGGAAACACTCTTTGCTTAGACTTTGATCTTCACCTTGACATCCCTATTTTCTTTATAGAAAATGGTACCATCTCAATCCAAGAAGTCATCTTGCTCTTATGAAAACTTATAATTAATGATGTGTTATGGCAAAGAATTTCAAAGCATACTTATTTTCTTTACAGAATATATTAATATAGTCTGCAAGACACAATGAGAAGAAATGTTTAATATTCCCCAGGAAACCAATTACAGTACTTGTCTGAAAAAATAGCTTGGCAAAGTTTTTGGTTTTGAACTCTGCATGAATTCTCTGCTGAAGAAGATTGGTGGACTTTTAAAACCTACATGATGCATACGTTTTTCATTAAAATCTACATCAAGCTTCCCTGGTACGAGGTATAGTTTGTCAGATTTGGAATCAGACGTATCATTGACGTATCTTGTAAAATTTGCTGTTTTGCAGCAGCAGTACAGTGTAATACATTAAAAATTCTAAATTACAGGAAGAGATGTAAAAAATAAATTAACCACGCAAAAACAGCAAAATAATGAGATAGTTTTCATGGGTTCATGGACTGTTCAAAAATCTGATAGTGGAGGAGAAGAAGCTATTCCTAAAGTGTGTGTCCCAAGGCTCCTGAACCTCCTCCCTTATGGTAGTAATAAGAAGAGGGCATGTCCTGGTGAGTGAGGAATCTCAATGATCATGCCATCTTCTTGAAGAGTTCCCTGTTGATGGTGGGGAGGTTAGTGCCCATGTAGGAATGGGTAAAGAAGTGGCAGATAGGAATCTAGTGTAGGAAAGTGTATGGCCAAGCGCCTTTGACGAAGGAATAAAGTGTAGACTATTTTCTAAGTGGGGAGAACATTCCAAAAGCAGAAGTGCTAAGGGACTCAGGAGCCCTCGTACAGGGTTCTAGCATTCATTTTGAGTTGATTATAATATAAGAGCAAGGATGTCATGCTGAGCATTGGTCAGACTCTGGGAGTATTGTGAGCAGGTATTGGGCCTATTACATAAAAGAAAAAATGTGCTGGCATTGGAGAGGGTCCAGAGAGGTCCACGAGATTGATTATGAAATGAAAGGGTTAAGTTGTAAGGAGCATTTGATGGCTCTGGGGCTGTACTCACTGGAGTTTAGAAGAATGAGGGGAGATCCCATTGAAGCCTATCAAATATTGAGTGACCTAGGTAGAGTAGAGGTGGGGAGGATGTTTCCTGTAGTGGGTGAGTCTAGGACCAGAGGGCACAGCCTCAGAATAGAGGGACACCCATTTAGAACAGAGATGAGAAGGAATCTGATCCTACAAGAGGTCGATGGAAGAGTCTGATAATGGTGGGGTAGAACCTATACTTGAGCTTGTTGGTAATGTGCTTTCAAGCTTTTGTATCTTTTGTCTGATGGGAGAAGAGAAAATGTCCTGGTTGGGTGGGGTCTTTGATTACGTTGGCTGCTCTACAGAGGCAGCGAGAGGAGTCCAGAGGGGGATCTGGTTGATGAGCAGATTATTGTCAAAAGTACCTTTGAGAGTACTGTTGATGATTGCTTGCACTACACTTCTGACAAGACCAATTGACCACAATATATAGGACCAAAATTACGCCATTCAGCCCATCAAGCCTGCTGCATAATTTGAGCATGGCTGATATATTATCCGCCTCAACCCTATTCTCCTGTCTTAGAACATGAGAGCATAAGACATAGGAGCAGAATTAGGCCATTCAGCTCATCGAGTCTGCTGCGCTGTTCCATCATGGCTGCTCCCAGATTCCACTCAACCCTAAACACCTGCCTTCTCGCTACATCCTTTGATGTCCTTACCAATCAGGAAACAATCAACTTCCGCCATGGACTTAGCCTCTACCGCAGTCTGTGACAGAGCATTCCACAGAATTACTACTCTCTGGCTAACAAAAATTCCTGCTTACCTCCATTCTTAAAGGTTGCCCCTCAATTTTGAGGCTGTGCCCTCCAGTTCTGGATACTCCTACCACAGGAAACATCCTCTCCACATCCACCCTATTTCGTCCTTTCAACATTCAGTACGGTTCAATGAGATCCCCACACATTCTTCTAAATTACTGTGAATACAAGGCCCAAAGCTGCCAAATGCTCCCCATATGTTAACCCCTTCATTCCTTGAAGCATCCTTGTGAACCTCTTCTGGACTCTCACCAATGACAACACATCCTTTCTGCGATATGGGGCCCAAAACTGTTGACAATACTCCAAGTGCAGCCTGACTAGTGTCCTATAAAGGCTCATCATTATCTCCTTGCCTTCATATTCTATTCCCCTTGAAAAAAAATGCCAGTATTGCATTTTCCTTCTTTACCATAGATTCAACTTGTAAATTAGTCTTCTGGGAGTCTTGCACCTCTGTCATTTGAACCTTCTCCCCATTTAGATAATAGTCCGCACTGTTGTTCTTTTTACTAAAATGCATTATCATACGTTTCCCAACACTGTATTCTATCTGCCACTTCTTTGCCCATTCTTCCAATTTGTCTAAGTCCTGCTACAATTGCATTGCTTCCACCGTACTACCTACTTCTCTACCTATCTTCAAGTCATCTGTAAACTTTGCCACAAAACCATCAATTTCATTATCCAAATAATTGACAAACAATCTGAAAAGTAGTGGTCCCTGAGGATCACCACTAGCCACAGGGCACCAACCAGAAAGGCCCCTTTTATTCCCACTCACTGCCTCCTGCTTGCCAGCCATTCCTCTATTCATGCCAGTATCTTTCCTGTATCGCTATTGGATTTTATCTTGTTAAGCAGCTTCATGTGTAGCACTTTATCAAATGCCTTCTGAAAATCCAATAAATGACATCCACTGCCTCGCCTTTATCCACCCTGCTTGTTACTTCCTCAAAGAACTCTAACAGATTTGTCAGGGAAAATTACCCTTTACAGAATCCATGCTGACTTTGACTGATTTTATCATTAATCTCCAAATACCCTGAAACCTCATCCTTAATGATAGACTCCAACACTTTCCTAACCATTGAGGTTAGGCTAACTAGCCTATAACTTTCTTTTTTTTCTTCTTAAAGAGTAGAGTGACATTTGCAATTTTCCAGTCCTTGACTAATGGACTAATGCATCTGTTATCTCTTCAGCAACCTCTCTCAGGACTCTGGGATGTAGTCCATGTGGTCCAAGTGACTTATCCACCTTAAGAACTTTGAGTTTGCCTAGTACTTCTTCCTTTAATAGCAACGGCACTCACTCCCGCTCCCTGACACTCCCAGACCTCTGGCATACTGCTCGTGTCTTCCACAGTGAAGATTGATGCAAAGTAAGTTTACCTGCCATATCTTCGTCACCCATTACTACTTCACCAGCGTCATTTCTCAGTGGTCCAATATCAACTCTCATCTCCCATTTACTCTTTATATAACTGAAAAAACTTCTGGTATCATGCTTTATATTATTGACTAGCCTGCCCTCATATTTCATCTTTTCCATTCTTATACCATTTTAGTTGCCTTTTGTTGGATTTTAAAAGCTTCCCAATCATCCAACTTCTCAATCACTTTTACTACCTAATATGCCCTTTCCTTGTCGTTTCTGCAGTACTTAACTTCCATTTTCAGCCATGGTTGCCTCCTTCTGCCTTTTGAGAACTACTGTTTCTGTGCGACATATCTATCCTGCGCCTTGTGAACTATTTCCAGAAACTTCAGCCATCTCTGTCCTGCTGTCATCCCCGCCGGTATCCTCCTCCAAACCACCTGGGCAGCTCCTCTCTCATTCCGCTGTAATTCCCTTTATTCTATTCCATTCCGATACTGATACTTGTGACTTATGCTTCTCCCTCTCAAACTGCAGTATGAGTTTAATCATATCATGATCACTGACTCGTAAGTGTTCCTTTACATGATAAGATCTATGTTGTTATGCAACAATCTAAGATGGCTCTTCCCTGAGTAGGCTCAAGCACAACCTGCTCTAAAAAGCCATCTTATGAGCATTCAATAAATTCCCTTTCTTGCAATCTGATTTGCCACCCTTTGTATATTGAAGTCCCCCATTACAATTGTGTCATTAGCCTTATTACAAGCCTTTTCCAGCTCCCTTTGCAAACTCAACCCCACATCTTGGCTACTATTTGGAGCCTATATATGATTCCCATAATGTTTTTCTACCCTCGTAGTTTCCTAACTACACCCACATCGATTCAATATTCTCTGACCCTATGTCACCTCTTTCTAAAGATATAATACCATCCCTTACCAACAGAGCCACACCACCGCCTATGCCTTCCTGTCCGTCCTTTCAATATAAAGTATAACCTTTGATGTTGAACTCCCAACTATGACCTGCTTTCAGCTGTGACTCAGTGATACCTGTAACAGTGATTGCCGACCAATCACTACTTGGGCCATGAGTTCGTCCACATTATTCTGAATGCTACATGAAATAAATACAGCACCTTCATGAAATAAATACTGCATTCTTTGCCCTTTTGAATTTTGCCTCTGTAGTACAATTTAACTCTTTGCTCTGTCTGCATTTGTACCCAATCATTGGGTTGTCCTTCCTGACATTCATGTAACACCTATCATCTACTTGTAAATCTGCTGGCTCATACTCAGCTCTATCATACTGGCTCCTATCCCCTTGCCATATTAATTTAGACCATTCCCAAGAGCTCTCGTAAAACCTGCCCACAAGGATATTGGTCCCCCTCGGATAAGGGCAACCATCCATTTTGTACAGGTCCCACCTGCCCGGAAAAGATCACAATTATCCAGAAATCTGGATCCCTGCCCCCAGCCCCAATTCTTCAGCCACACATTTATTTGCTACCTCGTTCTATTCCTATCCTCACTGTTGTGTGGCACAGGCAGTAATCCCAAGATTTCTAACCTTCAGGTCCTACTTCTCAGCTTCCTTCCTAACTCCATATATTTTTTCAGGAACTCCTTCCTTTTTCTGCCTATGTCGGTACCAATATGTACCACGACTTCTGGCTGCTCACTTTTCCTTTTCAGGATACTGCGGACCCTGGCACCGGGGCTGCAAACATCCATCCATGTTACCTTTTTGCATCCACAGAATCACCTATCTGTCCCCTGACTACAGAGTCCCCTATTACTGCTGCCATCCTCTTCTGTTCCCTACCCTTCTGAGCCACAGGGATAGACTCTGATAGACTCTGTACCAGAAGCACAGCCACTGTTGCTTCCCACAGACAGGTTGTTTCCACCCACCCCCTCCCCCCCGAACAGTACTGAAAATGGAGTACTTATTGCTGAGGGGAATGACCACAGGGGTGCTAGCCACTATAGAAACATAGAAAACATAGAGCACAATACAGGCCCTTCGGCCCACAAAGCTGTGCTGAACATGTCCCTACCTTAGAACTACCTAGGCTTTACCCATAGCTCTCTATTTTTCTAAGCATGTAGCCATCCAGGAGTCTCTTAAAAGACCCTATCGATTCCGCCTCCAACGCCACTGTCGGCAGCCCATTCCACGCACTCACCACTCTCTGCGTAAAAAACTTACCCCTGACATCTCCTCTGTACCTACTTCCAAGCAACTTAAAACTATGCCCTCTCGTGCTAGCCATTTCAGCCCTGTGGAAAAGCCTCTGACTATCCACACAATCAATGCCTTTCATTATCTTGTACACCTCTATCAGGTCACCTCTCATCCTTCGTCGCTCCAAGGAGAAAAGGCCGAGTTCACTGAACCTATTTTCATTAGGCATGTTCCCCAATCCAGGCAACATCCTTGTAAATCTCCTCCGCACCCCTTCTATGTTTTCCACATCCTTCCTGCAGTGAGTTGACCAGAACTGAGCACAGTACTCCAAGTGGAGTTTGACCGGGGTCCTATATAAAAGCAACATTACCTCTTGGCTCTTAATTTCAATCCCACAATTGATGAAGGCCAATGCACTGTATGCCTTTTTAACTACAGAGTCAACCTGTGTAGCAGCCTTGAGTGTCCTATGGACTTGGACCCCAAGAGCCCTCTGATCCTCCACACTGCCAAGAGTCTTACCATTAATGCTATATTCTGCCATCATATTTGACCTACCAAAATGAACTAGCTGACACTTATCTGGGTTGAACTCCATCTGCCACTTCTCAGCCCAGTTTTGCATCCTATCAATGTCCCGTTGTAACATCTGGCAGCCCTCCACACTATCCACAACACCCCCAACCTTTGTGTCATCAGCAAATTTACTAACCCCTCCCTCCACTTCCTCATCCAGGTCATTTATAAAAATCACAAAGAGTAGGGGTTCCAGAACAGATCTCTGAAGCACATCACTGGTCACTGGCCTCCATGCAGAATATGACCAGTCTACAACCGCTCTTTGTCTTCTGTGGGCAAGTCAGTTCTAGATCCACAAAGCAATATCCCCTTGGATCCCATGCCTCTTTATTTTCTCAATAAGCCTTGCATGGGGTACCTTATCAAATGCCTTCCTAAAATCCATATACACTACATCTTCGGCTCTGCCTTCATCAATGAGCTTAGTCACATCCTCAAAAAATTCAGTCAGGCTCGTAAGGCACGACTTGCTTTTGACAAAGCCATGCTGACTATTCCTAATCATATTATGCCTCTCCAAGTGTTCATAAATCCTGCCTCTCAGGATCTTCTCCATCAACTTACCAACCACTGAAGTAAGACTCACTGGTCTATAATTTCCTGGGCTATCCCTTTCTTGAATAAGGGAACAACATCCACAACCCTTCAATCCTCCGGAACCTCTCCCGTCCTCATTGATGAATCAAGTTCATTGCCAGAGGCTCAGCAATTTCCTCCCTCGCTTCCCACAGTAGCCTGGGTACATCCTGTCTGGTTCTGGTGACTTATCCAACTTGATGCTTTCCAAAAGCTCCAGCGCATCCTCTTTCTTAATGTCTACATTCTGAAGCTTTTCAGTCCACTGCAAGTCATCCCTACAATTGGCAAGATCCTTTTCTGTAGTGAATACTGAAGCAAAGCTTTTCCGTAGTGAATACTGAAGCAAAACTTTTCCATGGTAAATGCTGAAGCAAATTTTTTCCGTAGTGGAAACTGAAGCAAAAGTGAATATCTGATGCTCTCCCTTCCCTCTCCTCACAGTCACCTATTTATCTGTCTCCAGTAGCCTTGGGGTGACTACCCCTCTGTAGCTCCTGTCCATCGCTGCTTCGCTTTCCTAACAAGCCGAACATCATTGAGCTGCAGCTCCAGTTCCCTAACCCAGTCTTGTAGGAGCTGCATCTCGATGCAGCTGGTGCTATTGTGGCTATTGGTGAGACTGGAAGTCTCCTGGAAATCCCACCTCTAACACCCAGATCTTCTTTGATGTCCGTCCTAATCAAGAATCTCTCAATCTCTGCTTTAAATATACCCAATGACTTGGCCTCCTCAGCCATCTGTGGGAATGAATTCCACAGTTTTTCATCCATTCACTAAAGAGATTCCTCCTTATTTCTGTTCTAATGGGACCTGGGCTCTGAGGCTATGCCCTCTGGCCGTTTAGAATCTCAGAGTGCAGGAGACTCTTAGGTCGGCAGAAATTCACTGCTGATGCATTAAGAACATTTAAGGGACTTTTAAATATACAATTGGATGCCAGAAAAATGGAGGATTATGGGGTGTGTGGGAGATGTTTTGACTGAACGAAGCCACCAGAGATGCAGCGGGTAGATAAAAAAATCATTATTCAGGCTACACATAAGTTAACAGTCTTTGGAGTCATTTGAGAGAGAGAGAGGCTACTTGACCCAACATTTTTGCACATTTTTATATGTTATAGAACAAAGGTCATAGGACAATTTCTATAGTTACAATGCCCTCATAATGCTTCTTTTAAGTTACATATAGTTTTTGAAATACCTCAATCTTCCCACTAACACACCCAAATTACTGTGGTCTCTGAGGTGTATTTGTGCAATGGGGTCTTGATTGCATTCATGCATATGCAGACATCTCAGGACAATTGGATATTTCCTGCTCTCCAATTTACTCTAAAATGCAGTTCCAAGAAGACCATTGCTCCTGGCTGCATTTTAAATTCAACCCACAATCCATATTCGGATCTGAAGACTGGTTGCTGTTGAAATTAATATTTGCTATATTGCATATCTCCAGAATACACCCCGATAGGAGGAAAGGGACAATTTTCATGACATACTGCACTTAAGTGATGATAAACCTGATTCTGCTGTGGATCTCGTTTGTAGAGAGAGAGTGGGAAGGGGGCAGAGAGAAGGGGATCATGGTTGGGAAAAGGGGCAGGGAGAGAGGAAGGAGTGGGAAGCACCAGAGACACATTGTGTAATGATCAATAAACCAATTGTTTGGAATCACATGGCCTTGGCTGGTGTCTCAGGGCTGGGTGTGTCTGCACCTGGGTCACCCCCTGTCCTTGGCACTCGTTCTCTGCCACTTGCCCCACATCCCTCCTGTGGCACTGCACCCTCACGATTCCCAACATCTTTAGCTCCCTCCAGAATTACAAACTTGCTCTCTTCTCCATATTAGCAACTGCAGTACTGTGCAAATGTCTTAGGTACCCTAAAGCACATACTGTCCATGTGCCTAAGACCTTTGGACAGTACTGTAGGTTGATACAACATCATGAGCCAAAGAGCCTATATAGTGCAATACCATTCTATGATTAAATCAACAATGACAGCCCATTAAATGAGTTGCAGAAGGATGTTACACAAACACAAATAGCATCTCACATAGGCAAAATGATGAGGAACAAGCACAAAATGCTGGATAATATGCATTCAACATTCTGATAGTGAAAATGCACTCAGAAAGCAACAGTGGTTGTGAAATAAGTCAACGTCTTGCCAAAGTAGCAGAGATGAAAAGAAAATGCTTGAGAGAAACAGGTTAGAAAATGTCCTCCAGTGTTAAGCTCAGAAGCTGGAATGCAGCACAACAGAGTGAGTAAAGGAAGACGCAGCAGTCTGTGTCGCATCACTTTTAGTGGTGTGTACTGGCTGCTTTTCCAGTGGCAAACCTTTTCAACAATGCTCAGCTTTGAAGCCAAGCAAGACATACAAAGACAGTTTTATAAAGGAATTGCCATAGACCATTATATAGAAGGATATAGAACATACAACACTACAGTACAGTACATGAGCTTTGGCCTATGATGTTCAATTTTCCCACTAACACACCCAAAATAGGCAAAATTGGGGCCAATCAACTGGGGCAGCACGGTGGCGTAGTGGTCAGCACAATACTTTACAGTACCAGTGACCCGAGTTCAATTCCCACCACTACCTGTAAGGAGATCCTATGTTCTCCCCACAACCGCGTGGGTTTCCTCTGGGTGCTCTGGTTTCTTCCCACAGTCCAAAGACGTACTGGTTGGTAGGTTAATTGGTCATTGAAAATTGTCTTATGGTTAGCCTAGGGTTAAATCAGGGGTTGCTGGGCGGTACAGTTCAAAGGGCTGGAAGGGCTTACCGCACACTGTATCCCAATAAATAAATAAATCTAACCATTTTCTCCCACACAGCCTTTTATTTTTCAATTATCCATGCGCTTATCTAAGAGTTATTTGTATGCACCTAATATATCTGCCTTTACCACCATCTGTGACAGGGAGTTTCACACACCCTCCACTCTGTGTAAAAAAAACTTACCTCTGACATTCCTCCCCCCGCCTCCCCCCCCCCCGTATACCTTAAAATTGTGCCCCCTCGCATTTATCAATTCTGCACTGGGAAGAAGTCGCTGGCTGTAAGTCTGTGCTTCATATCATCTTATAAATACCTATGAAGACGTCTCACATCCTCCTCTCCCAAGAGAAAAGCTCTAGCTTGACATGCTTAAAGGGAGTTGAATTGATAACAATGCCTGAACAGTGAGCTGACCATCAGAGATAGGAGCAGAGTTACGCCACTTGGACGATTGAGTCTGCTCCGTCATTTCATCATGACTGATCCATTTCCCTCTCAACCCTGTCTTCTCTCGATAACCTTTGGTGCTCTGATTAATTAAGAACCTATCAACCTCCACTTTTAAAGCACCCAGTGACCTGGCCTCCATAGCTGCCTGTTACAACGAATTCTACAGATTCACCATCCTCCAGTTAAAAAAGAAATTCCCCTTCATCTCTACTTTAAATGAGCATCCCTCTATTTTAAGGCTGTGCTCTCTGGCCCTGGACTCTCCCACCAAACGAAACATCCTCTTCATATCCACTCTCCCTAGGCTTTTCAACATTCGATTTCAATGAGACCTCCCCACATTCTTCTAAATTCCAGCGAGTACAGGCCCAAAGCCTGCAATCACTGGTCATGTGATAACCCTCTCATTCCTGGAATAATTCTCGTGAACCTCCCCTGAACCATCTCCAATGTCAGCAAATCCTTTCTGAAATAAGGGGCCCAAAGCTGCTCACAATACTCCAGGTGAAGACACCAGTGCCTTATACAGCCTCAGCATTACATCCTTGCTTTTATATTCTAGTCCTCTCGAATTGGATGCGACCATCGCATTTGTCTTCCCCACCACCGATTCAACCTGCAAATTAGCCTTTAGGGAATCCTGCATGAGGACTCCCAAATCCGGCTCTGAGAATTCATTTAAGAAGCTGTCTTGAGGTAAGAGGAGCAGAGACAAATAAGCTTAAAACAGAAAATACAAAAACCAAGGTTGGTAACACTGACCGCCGACCCACTGAGTTCTCCCAGCAGATGTCTCTTTGCCGCATATTCCAACATCCATCATCTCTTGAGTCTCCATTTTATGACTCTGCTATCAATTCCTTTCAAGGCAAGCTGACTTTGAAGAAGTTCTCCTCCTCACTTTTTGATGGCAGCCCCTCCTCTTTTTGGGTGTTCAGTGTGTCCCTCTCTCACTAATCTCCTTCTGTTGTTTATTCTGTTTTGCTCTTTCAGAAGGGATCTTCAGTACTGCACATTTACTTCCTCGGTACTCCTGCCTGTTGCTATTTTGTCCCAAGAGAACTCCGTCTATGGTTCCAGCCAGAAGCACCTGTGTGCACAATTCATTCACTGCTTCTCCCTGCAGCTTTCCCTCTGCATCCTATGACCTACCATCATTGTCAAGCATTTGGCACCCTCTATACATCTGACCCTCTGTCTCACTATTCCTCTGTTTCTCTGACTCTCCATCTCTCTCTCCCTCTTTCTCTCTATCCCTCTCTCCCCCAGCTTCCAGATTTCCTCTGCATCCTCTTCAGCCTGCAAGCATGGGGATTTCCCTGCATTTCAGGCTTCCCCAAGGTGCAAGCTTTCATAAACAGCACTCCACTTTAGGAACTTCCCTTGCAATTCCTTGCCAGGAGTGTCTGGTTGGAAACTTGGAGTCTCCGCTGCCCCTTTGAACACAGAGCATTCTCCCTATCAGTTTATAAGCAATTGTCAGGTTTTTCTGATCCCTCAGACTACTCTCCCACTCTCCTTCATCCACTCATTCAGTAGCAGAGCTTTATTGTAGCTTGTAGGCTGTTCCTAACATTGTGGCATCTCCCTTTCAAAAGCTGCCTGCACAGACTTCCCCAGCAGTGCTACATGTTGAGAGCAGTGCTTATTAGTAACACATCTAGCATTACAATTAATGCCGTGCCATTTTTGGCACAGCACCACTCAAGAATTGTTCAATAAATCTCACAGCTGTACCTTACACTTTTAATGCTACTTTCCTGAACAGAAAAGGGTAACTCACAGCATCATTTTGACACCAAAAAAAAAGAGTAGCATGAACATTTTCTAGCTTGTCGTCTTTTTGACTCAGCAGGGCTACTGCACAGGACCGAAAGAAGCTACAGAAGGTTGAAAGTCTAGTCAGCTCCATCTTGGGCACTAGACTACAAAGTACCCAGGACATCTTTAGGGAGCGGTGTCTCAGGAAGGCAGCATCCATTATTAAAGACCTCCAGAACCCACGGCATGCCCTTTTCTCACTGTTACCATCAGGGAGGAGGTACAGAAGCCTGAAGGCACACACTCAGCGATTCAGGAACAGCTTCTTCCTCTCTGCCATCCGATTCCTAAATGAAGAGTATTTCTGTTTTTGCACATTTTTAAATAATCTATTCTATATAGGTAATTGATTTACTTGATTATTTATTGTTTTTTTTCTCCCTTTGCTAGATTATGTATTGTATTGAGTTGCTGCTGCTAAGTTAACAAATATCATCTCATATGCCAGTGATAATAAACCTGATTCTGATTCTGAAAAGTGCAAAGTGTGCAAAGTTATCCTTCAAGCCATATCACAAGCATTTTTTTTAGAATTCCACGTGTTTTATTAAAAAAAAATTGTTGTAAGAGATATTTGTGTATGCCTTTTGAAGTAAAAATGAAGGTGCAGCTAAATATTTTCACATGGCAAACTCTGAAATAAATGTTTTATTTCTGAAGAAGTTTGAGCGGAAATCACCAAGACCATCCGTTAGTTTGTTATGAAATAATAATGATGGCCTGTTGACATCAGTGAGCCTGTCTCTGAAAAATACTTCATAAAAAATAAGAAATAGTATAATCTGTTTATGGTTTTAATCAATATTGTAAGTATTTTTTGTACAAACTCCATACTCTCCAAGTGTTAATGTAATAAAAACTAAATAATTTAAGACTGCTTTAAGGGGCAATCATCACTGGGAGTCAAACTTGTTCTTTCCCCCGGTATGAATCCTTTGCCTATGTGTCATGATGTGCACTGCCAATATCAGAACCCAAGTGCAGAGGAGAGACAGCGATGAGAAGTTTATTCATAATAATTCCAACAGAACATTGGTGGATCAGCCAAGCAACTTTGTGAGAAGTAGTATTCTCAAAACTAGGTCCCCGTGATTAGTGCAACACACATCAAAGTTGCTGGTGAATGCAGCAGGCCAGGCAGCATCTCTAGGAAGAGGTACAGTCGACGTTTCAGGCCAAGACCCGCTAGTTGGGTGTCCACTTAAGTAATACAATTAACATGGAATCTCCAAGTGTGTCAAAATAAATTTAACAAGCTTATCCAGAAAGCATCAGGGAGACCTCATTACAAGGAATGAGTTGCTCGAGAAAAAAACATAAGGAACTCGATTTGTGACTCTTATTAAACAACAATTAACCTATACAGATGCTCTAAAGATCTCAGAGCTCAGCACTCTCTGGTGCCCTGAACAGGCCTGAATATCTCATTAGATAAAGTTTGGGCTTGTTTTCTCACTATATGAGAAGCTAGATTAGTTTGAATTTGAGTCAGTTTGTATGATGTTCTAGTTTGATAAAACAATATGTTGCATTCCCCAAAACATTGTGACAATATTATCCAAGAAATATACAGTGGATTCCAGTTAATTGGGTTATTGGTTAATCGGGGCAGCCACTTATTTAGGACAACTCATTATCATCATCATCAGGTGCCATGCCCGGTTTGAGCTTTGACCACCATGGCCCACACACTCCTGTTTCGGGTCAAGTGGATCACTTCATTGGTATTCATTTCCAGTTCTCTGGCTGCTGTCTCCATCATCATTTGTCTTTCTCTTCCTCTTGCTTTCTTCCCTTCAATTTTTCCCATAATTACCGTGCAGTCTAACTCCTCTTTCCTAATCACATGTCCAATGAAGTTACGTTGCCTTTTCATGATCTCTTACATTATTCCTCTTTTTGTGTTTGCTCTGTTCATGACATCCTTGTTAGATATTCGTTTCGTCCATGATATTCTTTGCATCCTCCTCAAAAACCACGTCTCTGCTGCTGCAGTTCTTTTCCTCATGTTTCTAGATATTGTCCAACATTCTAAGCCATATAACATAACTGGATAAACGTAACATTTCAGTACTCTGAGGCGGGTTGTCATGCCTAGTTTAGTGTTGGTCAGTATACTATTCATTCTCATAAAGGTGTCTTTTGCCATCCCTATTCTTCTTTAGATGTCTGTGTCGCACCTGCCATCTGATGTCACCCAGCTTCCTAAGTAGCAAAAGTTCTGTACTTGTTTTATGTCTTCCCTGTTTATTCTCAGCCTGCAGATAGGATTCTCCTCTTTTTGGATATCACCATACATTCTGTCTTTTTGCAGTTGATAGATAGACCCATTTTTGCACTTTCTTCAACAACTATATCAATTAAGTTTTGTAGTTCTTCCTCCGTACTTGCAATTAACACAGTGCCATCGGCATATCTGAAATTACTGATGTTTTCACCGCCAACTTTGATTCCCAAGATGTCCCTTATTTTTTGTAATATTGTTTCACAGTACACATTAAACAAATCAGGGGAGAAAACACACCCTTGTCTAACACCTCTCTTGGTTTTCGTAAACTGACACACTTCTGTGGCCTCCATCACACCACTCCCACAGAACAATGACTGAAACTGTGAGCACACACATGCATACACAAGGACTCAAATACTTGCACTAACGGCACTTTGTGCATTACTGTGATATTCTGGTGTTGCTGCAACTTATTTTCCGCTACTTATCTATTTAATACTGTTTTTCTACTACTGTCTTGTTTTTATCTACCGCTTTATTTAATTGCCTGAGAGGAAACCAAACAGAGTTTCATTGTACCTATGTATAATGACAATAAAGATCATTCAATTGAGTTGAATTCAATTCAATTCTCCGTCTGTTCTTACAGCGGTAATTTGTTCCCAGTACAGATTTCTGATTAGGCGGAGGTCTTTTGAATCTAGATCTAGAGTTTTCTGTAATATTTCAAATAACTTATTGTGCTTCACTTTATCAAATGCTTTTGTGTAGTCGATAAAACAAACAAACAAATCTTTTTGCACTTGAATAGCTCGTTCTGATAACATCAATATTGCCTTTCTTGTTCCTTTGTCTTTCACAAAACCACATTGTTCTTTACCTATTTCAGCTCGTATCTTACTTTTAGCTCTTGTCATCAAAATTCTTAGAAGTATCTTGGTGATATGACTCATTAAACTTATGGTCCTATGTAATTCACATTCTATTGCTCCAGGTTTCTTAGGAAGAGTGATAAATATTGATTTTTTTCATCTC
The DNA here is from genome assembly GCF_963921235.1 of Mobula hypostoma. Taxonomy (NCBI): domain Eukaryota; kingdom Metazoa; phylum Chordata; class Chondrichthyes; order Myliobatiformes; family Myliobatidae; genus Mobula; species Mobula hypostoma. The sequence goes on along the minus strand of NC_086099.1, from coordinate 16,839,488 downwards.
TTCTGGTATTATTCCAGTCTCATAAATGTCATTGATTAAATCAGTAAGATTAAATCAGTAGGACAACTCACAAAGATCAAAAACAAATCAAGAAAATAGCTGGGATTCCCTTCACCTGCAGTATATGGGACAATAAGCCACTAAATTGGGACAGGATGTAGAAACCTGTAATAGTGTCACGGTAACCGCTGTGCTACTGTTGCACTGCCTTCTGACACTGACACTAATTCAGTAATGTTGTCCATTTCCACAAATATTTCAAGTTCATATTGCAAATATACACTCAGTAGCTACGTTATAAAGTACCTCCTATGCCTAATATAGTGGCCTATGCATGTATGTTCTTCATCTTCTGCCTCTTCCACTTCATCCATTTCAAGGTTCTACGTGTTCTACATTCAAATGACCATGAGGTTCTACATTCAGAGGTAATCTTCCACACACTACTATTGTAATCAGAATCAGAATCAGGTTTATTATCACCGGCATGTGACGTGAAATTTGTTAACTTAGCAGCAGCCGTTCAATACAATACATAATCTAGCAGAGAGAGAGAAAAAAATAATAATCAATAAAATAAAAGCATAATAATTAACAAGTCAATTAATGATGTATATTGAATAGATTTTTAAAAATGTGCGAAAAACAGAAATACTGTATATTAAAAAAAAGGTGAGGTAGTGTCCAAAGCTTCAATGTCCATTTAGGAATCGGATGGCAGAGGGGAAGAAACCGTTCCTGAATCGCTGAGTGTGTGCCTTCAGGCTTCTGCACCTCCTAACTGATGGTAACAGTGAGAAAAAGGCATGCCCTGGGTGCAGCCGTTTATAATGATGGATGTTGCCTTTCTGAGACACCACTCCCTAAAGATGTCCTGGGTACTTTGTAGGCTAATATCCAAGATGGAACTGACTAGATACACAACCCTCTGCAGCTTCTTTCAGTCCTGTGCAGTAGCCCCTCCATACCAGACAGTGGTATGGCCTGTCAGAATGCTCTCCACGGTACAACAATAGACGTTTTTGAGTGTATTTGTTGACATACCAAATCTCTTCAAACTCCTAATAAAGTATAGCAACTATCTGGCCTTCTTTATAACTACATCGATATGTTGGGACCAGTTTAGATCCTCAGAGATCTTGACACCGAGGAACTTGAAGCCGCTCACTCTCTCCACTTCTAATCCCTCTATGAAGATTGGTATGTGCTCCTTCGTCTTACCCTTCCTGAAGTCCACAATCAGCTCTTTCACCTTACTGACGTTGAGTGCCAGGTTGTTGCTGTGGCACCATTCCACTAGTTGGCATATCTCACTCCTGTACACCATGGTTCATGTAATCCATGGTCATTTGAGTTACTGTTACCTTCCTGTCAGCTTGAACCAGCCTGGCCATTCTCTTCTGAGCTCTCTCATTAACAAGGTTTTATCGCTTACGCCTACTGGACGTTTTTTGTTTATTGCACATTCTCTGTAAACTGTAGAGACTGTTGTGCATGAAAATCCCAGGAGATCAGCAGTTTCCGTAAGACTATAAGATACAGGAGCAGAATTAGGCCATTTGGTCCATTGTCTGCTATGCCATTTCATCATGGCTGATCCTATTTTCCCTCTCAGTGCTAATCTCTTGCCTTCTCCTCGTATCCCTTTGTGCACTGACGAAGCAAGAATCTATCAACCTCTATCTTAAATATACGTTAAGACTTGGCCTCCACAGCAATGAATTCGACAGACTCACCACTATCTGGCCAAAGAAGTTCCTCCTCATCTCTGTTCTCAAAGAACGCCCTATTATTCTGAAGCAATGTCCTCTGGTCCTAGATTCTCCCACATGAGATACTCAAACCACCCTGTCTGGCACCAACAATCATTCCACGGTCAAGGCCACTTAGATCACATTTCTTCTCCATTCTGATGTTTGGTCTGAACAACAACTGAAGCTCCAGACCATGTCTGTGAGCATTTATGTATTGAGTTCTTGCCACATGATTGGCTGATGAGATATTTGCATTGACAAGCTGGTGTACCTAATAAAGTGACTACTGAGTGTATACTTCCAGACACCAGCGTGAATAAAATGTTCTTCATGTATAAAGGTTTTGCAGAATGGAAAAGTCTTGCACAGAGAATGGAAGATACTGGTGAAAGACTGACTTGAATTGCCACAATTCTTCTTTAATCAATCTGTTACCTATACCTGCAGTTCACCTCTCTCCCCCACAGCTCCATTGCTCAACTTCTTTTCTTGTTCTGCCACCATCAGCTTCTGCCTCAGCTCACTTCTTCCACCATCCCCACCTCCTCCCGTCCCTCCATCATCTAACCCTCCAGTCTGGTTCCACCAGTCACCTACCAGCCTTTGGTGTCACCCCTCCCTCTCAATTCTATGTACTGTCTATCTTCCGTCTAGTCTCTCAGTCCTGTTGCAAGGTCTTGACCTGTAAAAATTGACTACTCCTGTGATTCCTCAGACGCAGCTTGATCCACTGAGCTACAGAGACATAGAGAGTTCCACACCAAGGAAACATGTCCATCAGCCCAAAGGGTCTATGCCGACTACAATGCCCCATCCAATCCATCCCCATTGAACTCTACACCCTCCAAATGAAGGGTCCTGACCCAAATCGCTGATTGTCCATTTCCTTCCACAGATGCTGAGTTCCTCCAGTGTTCTGTGTGTTGCCTCTGCAGTTCGCCATGACTCCTCGTTATTTCACTGTCTGTATCAGTCATCTACTTGTGATATTGGCTCAGCTACTTTGTCTTTTTTTACTCTTACCTTTCCCTGTGGGAGTGGAGAACATGCCCAGTCTAACCTGCCAAGCATGGCTTCCTCCTCTGCACTTTGCATTTCTTTTGTTCTGTGTTCATTTGTGTATGTTCTCACTCTCTGATTGCTCCTGTTCTTAGCTTATTCACAGCCGATGCCCATGGTCACACATATTATAGCTTATACCCTTGGTTATACTGTTTGTACCATCCCCAACTTCACTCTCCCACCTTCTTGTGTCTCTTCCCAGTGTGGCAAAGCGTCTTTGACCTGAAATATTAGCTCTGGTTATCCTTCCATACTTGGAAGCCTGCCTGCTGAGTATTTCCAGAATTGATTTTCAGTTTATATTTGTGATTACTACTACCTACAGGTGTTTTTTCTTCTATTTGCAAGTCCGTGATGCATGTTATTATTTAAAATGTATTATTTCCCCTGCATGTATGTACAGTAGTGTGCAAAAGTAGTGTAGTGTAAAAGGTGTGTGTATATATATATATATATATATATATATATATATATATACACACACACACACCTAGGATGCCTGAGACTTATGCACAATACTGCAGTACTGTAGTAATTTTATGTATTACACTGTACTGCTACTGCAAAAAGAAACAAATTTCATGACATACGTGAGTGATGATAAACCTGAATTTGAAATGGGTCTCTGTTGTGGACTGAGAGTGGGAAGGGGGCGGGGAGGGGGGGAATCATGGTTGGGAAAAGGGGAAGGGAGAGGGGAGGGAGTGGAAAGCGCCAGAGAGACATTCTAAAATGATCAATAAACCAATTATTTGGAACCCAATGACCTTGCCTGGTGTCTCAGGGCTTGGTGTATCTGCACCCGCACCACCCCCCACCCCAGCACTCCTTCTCTGTCACCTGTTCCACACCCCTCCCACAGCGCTCCACCCTCACCATTCCCAATATCATTTGCTCTCGCCAGGTTTACAAACTTGCTATCCACTCCACATTGACAAGTACAGTACAGTGCAAAAGACTTAGAAACCCTAGCTATATATATGTGCCTAAGACTTTTGCACAGTACTGCATATATATATGTGTGTACATAGAGTCAAAGAGTCATGGAGTCACAGAAAAAGGGTCTAAAGCTCATAACGTCCATGCTGAACTATTAATCCGCCTAGTCCCATTTACTGGCACCCAGACCATAGTCCTCCACACCCCTTTCATCTACGTACTGATCCAAATTTCTCTTCAATATTCCTGCATAATTTTGCATACCTCTATCAAATCACCCCTCAGTCTCCTACACTCCAAGGAATAAAGTCCTAACCTTAATACATTCAACCTTTTCCCATAACTCAGGTCCTCAATTATCGCCAACATTCTTGTAAATTGTGCACCATGGTAACGTCATGTTTAGCTCAATGCTCCTACAGTTCAGGCATTGGAGTTCAGAGTTCAATCCCAGCATCCTCTCCTTACAAAGACGTCTCTTTATATCCTCCTGATGGAATGCGAGGGCATTCCCCATGCGCTCCAGTTTCCTCCCACAGTCCAAAGATGTGCCAGTTAGCAGGTTAATTGGTCATAGCAAATTGTCCAGTGATTAGGATAGAGTTTAGGATTAAATTGGGTTACCCAGGTGGTGCTGCTCAAAGGGTTGGAAGGGCCTCCTCCGTGCTGTATTACTAAATAAATAAAAGCTAAATTTTCTCTGTACTTTTTCAATTTTATTGATATCTTTGCTGTAGATAGGTGACCAGAACCACACACATTACTCTAAATTAGGTCTCAACAACTTCTGTGATTATTACTAACTACAGTTTTTTTTATTTGCTTGTTCTTGATACTTTTACCAATTAAAATGTACGATCAGCCCTGTATATATATGTGTGTGTGTGTGTGTGTGTGTGTGTGTATATTTTTTTTGCATTGATTGTTTTATGACAGAATGTCATAAGTTCAAGGAACAGGATTAGAATATTCAGCCATCGATTCTCCTCTGCCATTCCATCATGGCTGATTTATTTTCCCTTCCAAACCCATTTTCCTGCCTTCTCCCCATTATCATCTTTAAAGATATTGACTTGAATTGAATTGACTTCATTTCTTACATCCTTCACATACATAAGGAGTAAAAATCTTTACATTACGTCTCTAAATGTGAACTGTGCATTCATAGTAATTCATAATAATTTATAATAAATAGAACAGCTAATGTAACATAGAAATACACTCAAATCAGCGTGAGTTAATCAGTCTGATGGCCTGGTGGAAGAAGCTGTCCCGGAGCCTGTTGGTCCTGGCTTTTATGCTGCAGTACCATTTCCCAGATGGTAGCAACCGGAATAGATTGTGGTTGGGTGACCCGGGTTAGTAATGGGATAAGGGTGGCAGGGTGGAGATACGTCTCTACCAAAGAAAGTTAAGGTGCTCCTTCTCTCCCTGGCCAGCAGGTCACCCTTGGGCTAGGTATAGCACTAGCTTAGGCCCCTGATCAAGGTCACATGAAGCCATGAGAGCAGGTGGTGGATGGTCATATGAGCAGCTGCTGCATATCACAAATCCTGGTTATGTGACCACTGATGCCAGGCAGAGAATCTCAGAAGAATATTGGTAAGGGGTTGGGTCACCTATCTTGTAAGGACACTGCCCTGAAGAAGGCAATGGTAAATCACTTCTGTAATTTGCCAAGAACAGTCATGGTGATGGAAAGACCGTGATCGCCTATGTCGCACAACATGACACAATAACGAATGAATGAGTCTGGCTTAATTATTTTTATATTATTGTTCTTTTTATTGATCTTTTGTAATGAATCTGCACCATCATTATGTCATTCCTGCTGTCTTCAGCAAATGGTTGCGAAGTGATTCACATCTACAAAACACTGAAAAGTTTATCTCATATGAAGTAATGATCTATGGATGTTGTTCTGGCACTGTGAATCTGTGATCCAGCCTTATTCAATTGCTATATTAAGATTAAATATATTGTCACATAACCAGCCGTAAGGGATACAGACAATCTCCAAGAATAAATTATATCAGCCTCATAAAAATACAGAGCAAAACTCCAATAACTGAAAGATTAGATTAATAGTTTAAATTTGATTAAACTTGATGGCTGTGATGTAAAAGGTTAAATACTAAATGTCTGCTTTCACATATGATGACTTGTTAAACCTCACTCAGCTTGATAAAGATGTTTTCTGATTTGAGATGAATGCAAATATCATTGTCAAGTACTTTGTTAAATCCAAGGCAAGCAGTAAGACCTGCTTGGACCATACGCCATGTATAATTTGCCTCTTGATTAACTTTGCCTTCTTAGAGGATGAATGAAATCAAAACATCCAGAAGCAGGAGAAATCTAATAGCTGAGAATGCTTTAATAATTTTTCAATCTCTTTCACTCATGGAGGTGTTCATAGAATCAATAGGTTGGTGAATCTGTGGAAATCATCGCCGTAGACTGTTCCTTTGCCTGTCTAATGTTAAAATTGTATCTTCCTCCATTACTTCCATGGCAGTGTATTCCAGGCACCCACCTCCTCCTATAAAAAGAACTTGCTTCATAAATCCCCTTTGCAGTCTCCCCTCTCACCTCTTATACTCTCTGGTACATGGTAGTATAGCAGTTATGCATTACAGCGACAACAGTCACTAATTGGGGTTTGATTCCTGCCGCTGTTTGTAATGATTGTACATTCTCCTTGTGACTACGTGGATTTCCTTTATGGAGACCAAGTCAGGTATATTTAAAGCAGAGTTTAATAGGTTTAATCTTTTGCACACTGGTTGTCTGCCCTGTTGGTGTGGTCTTTCATTGATTCCATTCTGCTTATTGGGTTTATGGAGTATGCCCACAAGAAAATTAATCTCAAGGTTGTATATGGTAACATATATGTACTTCGATAATAAATTTAGTTTAAACTTTGAACTTTTTGAACTTGATAGGTTCTTGATTAGTAAGGGCATCAAAGATTATAAGGGAGAAGGCAGGAGATTTGGCTTGAGAGGGATAATAAATCAGTCATGATCGAATGGCGGAGCACACTTGATGGGCCAAATGGCCTGATTTACAGTGTCTTATAGTCTTAAAAGCTTAAAAAGATGACCTCACCATCTACAGCAAAACGATCATGAAAACTTTATTTGATGACTTGCATCTGCAAGTATTGTCACAACCCAAATTGAATCAGAACCAAACTATTTCATTAGCTGCAGCTTTGTTCTTTACTGACATATTTGCATGAGCTTTTCTAGCACAGGTATTTGAAATATGTGCTTAATAAGAGTTATCTGCATCAGTATTTGCTCAGTGAGCCTTTGAGAAAGACCCTCCGTTGGCTGGGGTTGACCATAGATGTTGTGTCCCCGCTGTCTATGTGATATGCAGGTTAGGACAGTACAATACGGAGAGCAAGCCTATGCAGCAGGCTCTCCCTCTCCATGCAGCTGATAAAGACAAATGAAGAGCAGAGACCAATACAGTTTCACACCAATGGTATCACAGTACTCTGTGAGGCCACACCAGTTCTTTATCAAGTCTCAACATTACATCTTTGCTTCTATAATCTAATCCTCTTGAAATGAATGCTGACATCACATTTGCTTTCCTCACCATAGACTCAACCTGCAAATTAACATGAAGGGAATCCTGCACAAGGACTCCCCAGTCCCTTTGTGTCTCAGTTTTTTTTTTATATTTCCTCTCCATTTAGAAAATAGTCAACCATTTCATTTCTTTTACCAAAGTGCATAACTGTGGTGAGTCTGTGGTGGCCAGTGCGATCATGTTTGCTGTTGTGTGCTGGGGCAGCAGGCTGAGGGTAGCAGACACCAACAGAATCAACAAACTCATTCGCAAGGCCAGTGATGTTGTGGGGATGGAACTGGACTCTCTGACGGTGGTGTCTGAAAAGAGGATGCTGTCCAAGTTGCATGCCACCTTGGACAATGTCTCCCATCCACTACATAATGTACTGGGTGGGCACAGGAGTACATTCAGCCAGAGACTCATTCCACCGAGATGCAACATTAAGCGTCATAGGAAGTCATTCCTGCCTGTGGCTATCAAACTTTACAACTCCTCCCTTGGAGGGTCAGACACCCTGAGCCAATAGGCTGGTCCTGGACTTATTTCCTGGCATAATTTACATATTAGTATTTAATTATTTATGGTTTTATATTGCTATATTTATACTCTATTCTTGGTTGGGCAACTGTAACGAAAACCAGTTTCCCTCGGGATCAATAAAGTATGACTATGACTATGACTATAACCATATATTTCCCGACACTGTATTCCATCAATTACTTCTTTGCCCATTCTCCTAATCTGTCTAAGTCTTTTTGTAGCCTCTCGACTTCTTCAAAACTACCTGCTCCTCCACCTATCTTTGTATAATTTCCAAATTTGGCAACAAAAACATCAATTCCATCATCCAAATCATTAATATATAACATAAAAAGAATCAGTTCCAACACAGACCCCTGTGGAACACCACTAGTCACTGGCAGCCAACAAGCATTGGCTCCTTTGATTCCCACTATTTGCTTCCTGCCAGCCAGCCACTGCTTTATCTACGCTAGAATCTTCCCTGTCGTACCATGAGCTCGTAGCTTGTGAACCAACCTCATGTGTAGCATCTTGTGAAAGGCTTCTGAAAATCTAAATAACAGCATCAACTGATCCTCCTTTGTCTATCCTGCTTGTTGTTTTCTTCAAAGAATTACAACAGATTTTACCTTGGGGAAACCATGGTGACTACTGCATAGTTTATCAAGTGCCTCCAAGTACCCTGAAACCACATCCTCAACAATCGAGTCCAACATCTTCACAACCACTGAAGTCAGACTAACTGGCCTACAATTTCCTTGCTTCTGCCTCTTTTCCGTCATGGAGTAGATGATATTTGCAATTTTCCAGTCTTCTGGAACCATTCCAGAATCTAGTGATTCTTCAACATTAAGCTCCGCACTATAATTTTATTTCATCCTTAGTTCACTGGTGCCTACAACGTCATACATGCCAATCTGCAAATGTGCTACAAGTTCATCTATCTTATTCCATAGCCTATGCACATTCAAATATGAACAGAGTATTTGTTGTTTGGTATGGCATGATAACGTCTGGGCCGGGAGGGGCAGACACGAGTTTGTCCATTTGGGAGCCAGGGTTGGATCAGTCTTTGTCTGGCCTCTTGTCCACAGCCACAACCTGGATTGCCCTGAGCTGACATTGCTTGATTGTGTCCTTGAAGCATGCAAGCCTGTAGCCGATGTCAAAATGTTAATCCAGGTCCTGGAGGATCAAAATATTGAAAGGGCTGGATAAAGTGGACGTGAAGAAGATGTTTCCAATCATGGAGGAGTCTCAGAAAGGAAGGGCATCCCTTTAGAACAGAGATGAAGAGGAATTTCTTCAGCTAGAGGGTGATGATTCTATGGAATTCATTGCCACAGACAGCTGTGGAGGTCAAATCATTGGGTACGTTTAAAGCAGAAGTTGATGAGATCTTGATTAGTCAGGTCAAGATTAGATAGATAGAGAGATAGATCCCAAAGGAAATTACAGTGTCACAGTAGCATTACTGGTGCACAGGTATACAAATATGCAAATATTAGAAGAGGAGCAAGAAAGAATAAAAGAAAAGTTACTTCAAATAGTCTATCAGGAGGGGGTCATCTCTTCCCTGGCTATAGGTTGACTCATTATAGAGTCTAATGGCCGAGGGTAAGAACGACCTCGTAGAGCAATCCTAGAAGAAGCGCAGTTGTCTTAGTCTATTATTAAAAGTGCGCCTTTGTACAGCTACGCAGAGGATGAGAAACATTGTCCAGAATTGCCAGGACTTTCCATAGGGTCTTTTGCTCTACCCCAGCCTCCGGTGTGTCCTGTTTGACTCCTATACAGAGCCAGCCTTTCTAATCAGTTTATTGAGCCTGTTGGCATCATCCGCGTTGATGCCATTGCCCCAGCACACCACCACGTAGAAGGTTCTACTGGTGAAAACAGACTGGTGGAACATGTGAAGGAGAGGCCTGCATACTTCCAAGGACCTCAGTCTCCTCAGGAAGTAGAGATAACTCTGGCCCTTCTTGTACACAGCCTCTGTGTTTGTGCTCCACTCAAGTCTGTTGTCCAGGTGCACCCTCAGGTACTTATGGGTCCTCACCACATCCACGTCCTCAGCATCAATAGTAACAGGGAGTAGTGCAATGGCAGGAGAAAGGGCCTGAGAGAGCAAATAAAGTCAGCCACGGTTGAAAGGAGCAGAACAGCCTAATTCTCCTCCTATGTCATATGGGCTTATGGTTTTGTTTCAGAAAGAATCTTATGACTGACAGGCCAGTAGAGTGTCACAGCAGATCCCTGGACCATTTAGGTTCAAGATCACTGTCATTTCTCATGTAACAGGTAGAGGAGATTTAGTTTAATTTGGCATTGTATTTGGCGCAGACATTGTGGGCTGAATGGCTTGTTCTTGTGCTGTTCTATGTTTTTCTTCTCCTATCTGCATTGTTCCCTCTCTGACAAGCCCGAGTGCTGCTTCCAGCAACACAGGGAACTGCAGATGAAATATTCCATGGCTGTCTGTTGCCTCAGGGCCCTGACATGATGTCCTAAACCTTGATTTGTTTTTAATGCTCATTTCCAGGAATGTTGCCATTACTGACAAGGAGGGCAGTTATTATGCATTCATAATCTCCCCCCCACCACCAAAATGAAATGTTTGTTGGGTTATTTTAAGTTAATCACATCGGCGGGTGTGGAGACATTGATAGGCCTGACCATACAAGGGTGGCAGATTTACTTCCCTGAAGGTCATTAACTTAGTGGATGGAATTTCATAACAATCATGATCGAAGTTCAAAGTAAAGTTTATTATCAAAGTATTTACATGTCATCATTTACAACCATTTCATTTTCTGCGAGCATATTTAATAAAACTACAGAATAATAACCAGTCGAAGCAAGCAGCTGAGAAGAAGGGTGTGAAGAAATCAGGTAGAAAAAGTTTTTTTTAAACTCTGCTCAGGGAGAAGGGTCTGCACTGCGCAGGCGCGTGACGTAGCGCGCCAAGGTGTAAAAACAGACCACCATATACAGCGGCCATCGTTGTAGCAGCCATCCTCAGAGTGGACTGAGTCAGAGCTTTGGCTCAACAGGCTTCGGCGAGAACAGGCAGAGGCCAGGGTAGGTTCCGGTAAGTTTTTTGTCCCAATTGTTTAGAGTAGAGAGAATGCCAGGCAGGATGTTGGAATGCTCCTCTTGCAGGATGTGGGAAGTCAGGGAGCCCTCCGGTGTCCCTGACAACGACACCTGCAAGAAGTGAATCCAACTGCAGCTCCTAACAAACTGCGTTAGGGAACTGGAACAGGAGCAGGATGACCTCTGGATCATTTGGGAGAATGAGGACATTATAGATAGTAGCTACAGGGAGGTAGTTACGCCAAAAGAGCAGAGCACAGGAAATTGGGCCACTGTCAGGCGAGAGAAGAGGAAAGGGCAGGCAGAGCAGGGTTCCCCTGTGGCAATTCCCCTCAACAACGAGTATACCGCATTGGAAACTGTTGGGGGGGGGATGACTTACCTGGGACAAGCTGCAGCAGCCAGATCTCTGGCACTGAGTCTGGCTCTGCAGTGCAGAAGGGAGGGTGGAAAAAGAGGAGAGCGGTAGTGATAGGGGACTTGATAGTTAGAGGTGCAGATAGGAGGTTCTGTGGTCGTGACAGAGAATCCAGATGGTTTGTTGCCTCCCAGGTGCCAGGGTCAAGGATGTCTCTGATCACTTGCATGACATTCTGAAGTGGGAGGGTGATCAGCCAGATGTCGTGGTGCACATCGGTACCAATGACATAGCAAGGAAGAGTGAGGAGGTCCTGGAGAGTGAGTATAGAGAGCTTGGTAGGAAGTTGAAAAGCAGGACCTCGAGGGTGGTAATCTCAGGATTGCTACCTGTGCTAGGTGCCAGTGAGGGTAGGAATAGGATGCTCTGGAGGATGAACAAGTGGCTGAGGAACTGGTGTAGGGGGCAGGGTTTTAGATTTCAGGATCATTGGGACCTCTTCTGGGGCAGGTGGGACCTATACAAGAGAGACGGGTTACACTAGAACTACAGGGGGACCAATATCCTTTCAGGGAGGTTTGTTAGTGCTGTTGGGGAGGCTTTAAACTAGATTTGCAGGGGGATGGGAACCAGAGTGCCAGAGCTGACAGTGTGGCTGGGGTGAAAATAAATGATGTTAAAAGTTCAAGCAAAGCCACAAATAGAAAGGTTGTGAGTGGTGGTAAAAATCTTCTGAGGTGTATATATTTCAATGCTAGGAGTATTGCGGGGAAGGCAGACGAGTTGAGGGCGTGATTGACACGTGGAATTATGACATTATAGCAATTAGTGAAACTTGGTTACAGGATGGGCAGGACTGGCAGCTTAATATTCCAGGGTTCCGATGTTTCAGATGTGATAGAGGCAGAGGAATGAAAGGTGGGGGGGCGGGGGTGGTAGCATTGCTTGTCAGGGAAAATGTTACAGCAGTGCTCAGGCAGGACAGATTAGAGGGCTTGTCTACTGAGTCATTATGGGTGGAGCTGAGAAACAGGAAAGGTATGGCCATATTAGTAGGGTTGTATTATAGACCACCCAATAGTCAGCAAGAATTGGAGGAGCAAATCTGCAGAGAGATAGCAGGCAACTGCAGGAAACATAAAGTTGTGGTGGTAGGGGATTTTAATTTTCCATATATTAATTGGGACTCCCATACTGTTAGGGGTCTAAGACCATAAGACAAAGGAGCAGAAGTCGGCCATTCGGCCCATCGAGTCTGATCCATTCTCCCATTTAGTCCCACTCCCCCACCTTTTCACCATAACCTTTGATGCCCTGGCTACTCAGATACCTATCAATCTCTGCCTTAAATACACCCAATGATTTGGCCTCTACTGCTGCCCGTGGCAACAAAGTCCATAGATTCACCACCCTCTGACTAAAAAAATTCCTTCGCATTTCTGTTCTGAATGGGTGCCCTTCAATCCTTAATTCATGCCCTCTTGTACTAGACTCCCCCATCATGGGAAACAAGTTTGCCACATCCACTCGGTTCATGCCTTTCAACATTCGAAATGTTTCTATAAAGTCTCCCCTCATTCTTTGAAACTCTAAGGAATACAGTCCAAGAGCGGACAAACGTTCCTCATGTTAACCCTCTCATTCCTGGACTCATTCTAGTGAATCTTCTCTGTACCCTCTCCAACATCAGCACATCCTTTCTTAAATAAGGAGACCAAAACTGCCCACAGTACTCCAAGTGAGGTCTCACCAGCGCCTTATAGAGCATCAACATCACATCCCTGCTCCTATACTCTATTCGCTTTCTTCACTACCAACTCAACCTGGAGGTTAATCTTAAGGGTATCCTGTACAAGGACTCCCAAGTCCCGTTGCATCTCAGAACTTTGAATTCTTTCCCCATTTAAATAATAGTCTGCCCGTTTATTACTTCTGCCAAAGTGCATAACCATACACTTTCCAACATTGTACTTCATTTGCCACTTCTTTGCCCATTCTTCCAATCTATCCAAGTCTCTCTGCAGACTCTCCATTTCCTCAGCACTACCGGCTCCTCCACCTATCTTCGTATCATCAGCAAACTTGGCCACAAAGCCATCTATTCCATAATCCAAATCATTGATGTACAATGTAAAAAGAAGCGGCCCCAACACGGACCTCTGTGGAACACCACTGGTAACCGGCAGCCAACCAGAATAGGATCCCTTTATTCCCACTCTCTGTTCCCTGCCAATCAGCCAACGCTCTATCCACGTATGTAACTTCTCCGTAGTTCCATGGGCTCTTATCTTGTTAAGTAGCCTCATGTGTGGCACCTTGTCAAAGGCCTTCTGAAAATCCAAATATACAACATCCACTGCATCTCCCTTGTCTAGCCTACTTGTAATTTCCTCAAAAAATTGCAATAGGTTTGCCAGGCAGGATTTTCCTTTAAGGAAACCATGCTGAGTTCTGCCTATCTTGTCAGATGCGTCCAGGTACTCCGTAACCTCATCCTTGACAATTGACTCCAACAACTTCCCAACCACCAGTGTCAAGCTAACAGGTCTATAATTTCCTTTTTGCTTCCTTGCCCCCTTCTTAAATAGCGGAGTGACATTTGCAATCTTCCAGTCCTCCGGAACCATACCAGAATCTATCGACTTTTGAAAGATCACTGCTAATGCCTCCGCAATCTCCACTTCCTTCAGAACACGCGGGTGCATTCCATCTGGTCTGGGTGATTTATCTTACCTTTAGACTATTCAGCTTCCTGAGTACTTCCTCTGTCGTAATTGTGACTGCACACACTTCTCTTCCCCGCCACCCTTGAGTGTCCGGTATACTGCTGATGTCTTCCTCAGTGAAGACTGATGCAAAATACTCGTTCAGTTCCTCTGCCATCTCCTTATCTCCCATTACAATTTCTCCAGCATCATTTTCTATTGGTCGTATATCTACTCTCATCTGTCTTTTACTCTTTATATACTTGAAAGAGCTTTTAGTATCCTCTTTGATATTATTTGCTAACTTCCTTTCATAGTCTAGATGGTTTAGAGTTTGTAAAATGTATTCAGAAAAGTTTTCTAAATCAATATATAGAGGTACCAACTAGAGGGGATGTAATATTGGATCTCCTGTTAGAAAACGAGTTAGGACAAGTGAAGGAAATGTGTGTAGGGGAGCACTTTGGTTCCAGTGATCTAAACACCATTAGTTTCAACTTGATCATGGAGAAGGATAGATCTGGTCCTAGGGTTGAGGTTCTGAACTGGAAGAAGGCCAAATTTGAAGAAATGAGAAAGGATCTAAAAAGCGTGGATTGGGACAGGTTGTTCTCTGGCAAGGATGTGATCGGTAAGTGGGAAGCCTTCAAAGGAGAAATTTTGAGAGTGCAGAACTTGTATGTTCCTGTCAGGATTAAAGGCAAAGTGAATAGGAATAAGGAACCTTGGTTCTCAAGGGATATTGCAACTCTGATAAAGAAGAAGAGAGAGTTATATGATATGTATAGGAAAGGGGGTGCTTGAGGAGTATAAGAAGTGCAAGAAAATACTTAAGAAAGAAATCGGGAGGGCTAAAAGAAGATGTGAGGTTGCCTTGGAAGTCAAAGTGAAGGATAATCTAAAGAGCTTTTACAGGTATATTAGGAGTAAAAGGATTGTAAGGGATAAAATTGGTCCTCTTGAAGATCAGAGTGGTCGGCTATGTACGGAACCAAGAGAAATGGGGGAGATCTTAAATGGGCTTTTTGCGTCTATATTTACTAAGGAAACTGGCATGAAGTCTATGGAATTAAAGGAAACAAGTAGTAAGATCATGGAAACTGTACAGATTGAAAAGGAGGAGGTGCTTGCTATCTTGAGGCAAATTAAAGTAGATAAATCCCCAGGACCTGACAGGGTATTCCCTCAGACCTTGAAGGAGACTAGTGTTGAAATTGCAAGGGCCCTGGCAGATATAATTAAAATGTCAGTGTCTACCCTTGAGGTGCCGGAGGATTGGAGAGTGGCTCATGTTGTTCTGTTGTTTAAAAAAGGATCGAAAAGTAATCTGGGAAATTATAGGCCGGTAAGTTTGACGTCGGTAGTGGGTAAGTTATTGGAGGGAGTACTAAGAGACAGAATCTACAAGCATTTGGATAGACAGGGACTTGTTAGGGAGAGTCAACATGGCTTTGTGCGTGGTAGGTCATGTTTGACCAATCTATTGGAGTTTTTCAAGGAAGTTACCAGGGAAGTGGATGAAGGGAAGGCAGTGGATGTTGTCTACATGGACTTCAGTAAGGCCTTTGACAAGGTCCCGCATGGGAGGTTAGTTAGGAAAATTCAGCCGCTAGTGTTACGTACCCCGTAACTGGGTTGCCAAACCAGCAGAAATGGAACACTCGTTGGAGACTGGATTACTAGGAACTAATAAAGTTTTATTAAAGAAACAAATAATACAGTACTCTAATCGTAAGGATATAAATGTAACAGGTTAGCAATGATAATACACACCTATACCCAGAACTAGGGTAATAGGAATCAACCAAGCTCTATCGCAGTCTAGGGGTAAAATGATCAGTCCTACAGTGACACAGAGTTCATTTCAGCTTAGTGCAGTTCACAGTTATCGCTATTATACTGTTGGAGGGGGGATGCAATTTGGTTCAGGCAGACCTTTGATGTCTTCTATCCCGCTGTGGTCACCGACTGTGATCCCTCCGTTCCGGATACGATCGTTCTTCTGCGGTGAACCCGGCTCCCAGGCAAGGGCGGACACACACACCAGGTTCCCACCAATCATATATTTACGCCTTGTGAGCCTATGGTCGGTTCCCGCGAACCGGACCTCCAAATTCCCACCACTTGTGGGGGCACACCGCTCTTTCCAGGGTCTCGTTGTCTCGTGGTGTCCCGTGCCTTAGCGAACCTGCTCTTTTTATCCCCCTGCTGGGGTATCACCTGTCCATCAAACTTCAAACAGTTCAGGTTCAAAGCAACCGATCTGTCAATATTCTGAATTGTGTTTCTCTTCCGTTAATCCCTCTCTCCTCTCTTATTAGCATTTTGAATGTTTCTCCAGTGTCTCTCTTATCTCTCTCATTAGCATCAATCGTCCGGTAGCTTGGTTTGGCGTCACACTAGGTATACATGGAGAGGTGGTAAATTGGATTAGACATTGGCTCAATGGAAGAAGCCAGAGAGTGGTGTTAGAGAATTGCTTCTCAGAGTGGAGCCCTGTGACTAGTGGTCTGCCACAGGGATCAGTGCTGGGTCCATTGTTATTTGTCATCTATATCAATGATCTGGATGATAATGTGGTAAATTGGATCAGCAAATTTGCTGATGATACAAAGATTGGAAGTGTAGTGGATAGTGAGGAAGGTTTTCAGAGCCTGCAGAGAGACTTGGACCAGCTGGAAAAATGGGCTGAAAATTGGCACATGGAGTTTAATACAGACAAGTGTGAGGTATTGCACTTTGGAAGGACAAACCAAATTAGAACATACAGGGTAAATGGTAAGGCACTAAGGAGTGCAGTAGAACAGAGGGATCTGGGAATACAGATACAGAATTCCCTAAAAGTAGCATCACAGGTAGATAGGGTCGTGAAGAGAGCTTTTGGTACATTGGCCTTTATTAATCAAAGTATTGAGTATAAGAGCTGGAATGTTATGATGAGGTTGTATAAGGCATTGGTGAGGCCAAATCTGGAATATTGTGTTCAGTTTTGGTCACCAAATTACAGGAAGGATATTAATAAGGTTGAAAGAGTGCAGAGAAGGTTTACAAGGATGTTGCCGGGACTTGAGAAACTCAGTTACAGAGAAAGTTTGAATAGGTTAGGACTTTATTCCCTGGAGCGTAGAAGAATGAGGGGAGATTTGATAGAGGTATATAAAATTATGATGGGTATAGATCGAGTGAATGCAAGCAGGCTTTTTCCACTGAGGCAAGGGGAGAAAAAAACCAGAGGATGTGGGTTAAGGGTGAAGGGGGAAAAATTTAAAGGGAACATTAAGGGAGGCTTCTTCACACAGAGAGTGGTGGGAGTATGGAATGAGTTGCCAGACGAGGTGATAAATGCGGGTTCTTTTTTAACATTGAAGAATAAATTGGACAGATACATGGATGTGAGGTGTAAGGATGGATATGGTCCGTGTGCAGCTCAGTGGGACTAGACAGAAAATAGTTCGGCACAGCCAAGAAGGGCCAAAAGGCCTGTTTCTGTGCTGTAGTTTTTCTGTGGTTTCATAACAGAATCAATGAAAGACTGCCCAACTGGGGTATTCAACCAGAGTGCAGAACTATGCAAATGCAAAAAGAAAGAAATAATAATCATTGATGTGAGAGTTTTATCCAGATGTGTTGATTGCATATATTTTAATTTCACAGCTGGCTTGATGAGATTATTTTTCTGGTGCCCCTGGTCAAGCTATAGCTGTGATAGATTCTGATTTGCCAGGCACATACACAGGCATTTCAGCCCAGCGACTCGCTGATCATCAAACACTCATCATACAGTAATCCCGTCTGATTTTCCCCTCATGCCCGTCAACTCCCCCAGATTCTGCTACTCACTTACACAAAGGGGCATGTTACAATGGCTAATTATCCTCTCAACCCACACTTCTTTGCGATGTGGATCGAAACCTATTGCAGGGGCCTTAGCAGAGATGTTTAAAACATCCTTAGCCATGTGTGAGCTGCCAGAGGATTGAAGAATAGCTCTATTGCTTAAGAAAGGCTCTAAGAATAAGCCAGGAAATGATAGGCCGGTGAGCCTGACACTAGTAGTGGGTAAATTACTGGAAATTATTGTTAGAGACCATTTATGTAAGTATTTGGATAGACATGGACTGATTAGGGATACTCAACTTCTTAGTAGGTCATGTCTAACCAATCTTTTGGAGTTTTTCAAGGAAGCTACCAAGAAGGTTGATGAATGCAAGCCAGTGAATGTTGTTTATCTGGATTTTAGCAAGACCTTTGACAAGGTCCTGCAGAGGAGGTTGATCATGAATGTTCGGTTGCTTAGTATTCAGGATGACACCAGACACTAGAATACTACAGCACAGTACAGGGGCTTCGGCCCTCGATGTCGTGCCAACCCATATATTCCTTAAAAAAAACGTACTAAACCCACACCACCCTGTTACCCTTTATTTTTCTTTCATCCATGTGCCTGTCCAAGAGGCTCTTAAATACCTCTCATGTTTTAGCCTCCACCACCATCCCTGGCAAGTCATTCCAGGCACCCACAACCCTCTATGTAAAAAACTTACCCCTGATGTCTCCCCTATAAACTTTCCTCCCTTAACTTTGTACATATGCCCTCTGGTGTTTACTATTCGTGCCCTGGGAAACAGGTACTGGCTATCCACCCTATCTATGCCTCTCATAATCTTGTAGATCTCTATCAAGTCCCCTCTCATCCTTCTATGCTTCAAAGAGAAAAGTCCCAGCTCTGCTAAGCTCGCCTCATAAGACTTGTTTTCCAATCCAGGCAACATCCTGGTAAATCTCCTCTGCACCCTCTCCATAGCTTCCACATCCATCCTATAGTGAGGTGACCAGAACTGAAGACAATACTCTAAGTGTGGTCTCACTAGAGATTTGTAGAGTTGCAACATGACCTCTCTACTCTTGAACTCAATCCCCCTATTGATGAAGCCGAGCATCCCATAGGCATTTCTTAACTATCCTATCAACCTGTGCAGCGACCTCGAGGGATGTATGGATTTGAAACCCAAGGGCCCTCTGTTCATCCACACTCTTAAGTAACCGACCATTAACCCTGTACTCAGCCTTCTGGTTTGTCCTTCCAAAATGCATCACCTAACATTTATCCTGATTGAACTCCATCTGCCATCTGATGAGATAGTGAATTAGATTATACGTACTGTAGGCTTCGAGGGAGAAGCCAGAGAGTGTTAGTTGATTGTTGCCTCTTTCACTGGAGGCTTATGACTGGTGGTGTGCTGCAGCGATTGGTACTGGGTTCATCGTTGTTTGTCATTTATATCAATGATCTGGATGATACTGTGGTTAACTGGATCAGCAAATTTGCGGATGACACCAAGATTGGGAGAAGTGGACAGTGAGGAAAGCTATTGAAGCTTGCAGCAGGATCTGGACCAGATGGAAAAATGGTTTGAAAATAGCAGACGAAGTTTAATGCAGACAAGTGTGAAGTGTTGCACTTTGGAAAGGCAAACTAGTGTAGGTGTTATATGGTGAGTTTAGGGCACTAAGGAATGTGGCAGAACTGAAGGATCTGGGGTACAGGTGTATAATTCCTTGAAATTCACATCACAGATCAATAGGGTCATAAAGAGAGCTGCTGGCATTTTGGCCTTCATAAATCAAAGTACTCAGTACAGGAATTGGAATGTTATGCTAAAATTGTATAAGATGTTGGTCAGGCCAAATTTAGACAATTGTGTGCAGTTCAGTCACCTACCTGCAGAAAGATGTAAATAAGATTGAAAGAGTATAGAGAAAATTTACAGGGATGTTTCCAGGATTGGAGGACCTGTGTTATAAGGAAAGATTGAATTGGTTAGAACTTTATTCCCTAGAACAATGAGAGGAGATTTGACAGAGATATACAAACTTAGGACAGGTATACAAGGATAAATAGAAGTGGGCTTTTTCCACTGGGGTTGGGTGAGACTAGAATTCAAGGTCATAGATTAAGGATGAAAGGTGAAATCTTTAAGGGGAACATGAAGAGGAAACATCTTCACTCAGAGAGTGGTAAGAGTGTGGAATGAAGTGCCAGTGCAAGTGGCGGACGTGGGTTCAATTTCAACATTTAAGAGCATTTGGCTAAGTGTGTGGATGGGAGGGGAATGGCGGGCTATATTTCAGGTGCAAGTCGATGGAACTAGACAGATTAATAGTTTGTCTTGGACCAAATGAGGTGAAGGCCTGGTTCAGTGATGTAGTGCTCTATGACTCTATAACTGTGGCACCTGGAGGAAATTGATACCATCTCAGGGCAAACTTCACTAAACCAGAGTTGTAAATTGTAAAATGGTTTATTATAGCAAGTTGCAGTGATGAACTTTATGTTGCATGCCATCCATACAGATGGTTTTAGCACATTGAATTGAGTTGATTTTATTTCTTACATCCTTCACATACATGAGGGGTAAAAATCTTTATGTTACATCTCTGTCTAAGTGTGCAATGTGCAATTTATAGTCATTTGTAATAAATAGTATGTAAAACAGGACAGTCAATATGGCATTGAAATACAATTGTATCACCATGAATTAATCAGTCTGATGGCCTTCCCTGGTCCTGGCTTTTGTGCTGAGGTACCGTTTCCCGGATGGTAGCGGCTGGAACAGTGTATGGTTGGAGTGACTCAGGTCCCCAATGATCCTTTGGGCCCATTTTGCACACCTGTCTCTGTAAGTGTCCTGAATCATGGGAAATTCACAACTACAGGTACGCTGGGCTGTCCGCACCACTCTCTGCAGAGTCCTGCGACTGAGGGAAGTACAATTCCCATACCAGCCAGTCAGAATGCTCTCAAGTGTGCCCCTGTAGAAAGCTGTTTGGATTTGGGGGCCCATACCAAACTTCCTCAACCATCTGAGGTGAATGAGGCACTGTTATGATTTTTTTCACCACACAGCCAGTATGTACAGACAGCGTGAGATCCTTGGTGATGTGTATGGCGAGGAACTTAAAGCTGTTCACCCTCTCAACCCCAGATCCATTGATGTCAATAGGAGTTAGCCTGTCTCCATTCCTCCTATAATCAACAATGAGCTCCTTTGTTTTTTGCAACATTCATGTATGGAGGAAGTACAAAGGAAAACTAATGGCAGAATGTAGAATAAACTGTTTGAGTTACATAAAAAGTGCAGTTCAGAATCAGGTTTACTACCACCAACGTACAGTATGTCATGAAATTTGTTATCTTTGCAGCAACAATGCAATTCAATACGGGATAATAGAGAAAAAACTGTGAACTACAGTAAATATACATATATAGCTAAACTAACTAACTAAATAAGTAAATACATTAAATAGTTAAGATTAAGTAAGCAGTGCCAAAAATAGAAAACTAAAAAAAGAAGTGAAGTAGTGCCCATGAGTTCAATGTCCATTCAGAAATCAGATGGCAGAGGGGAAGAAGCTGTCCCTGAGTCACTGAGTGTGTACCTTCAGGCCTCTGTACCTCCTCCCTGATGGTAACAATGAGAAGAGGGCATGTCCTGGGTGATGGGGGTCCTTAACGATGGATGCCAACTTTTTGAGGCACTGCTTCTCTAAAACATCGACTTCTCTAACTTCCGCTAATACCCCACCTCCCCCTCGTACCCCATCTGTTAGTTATTTTTATACACACATTCTTTCTCTCACTCTCCTTTTTCTCCCTCTGTCCCTCTGAATATACCCGTTGCCCATCCTCTGGGTCCCCCCCCCCCTTGTCTTTCTTCCCGGACCTCCTGTCCCATGATCCTCTCATATCCCTTTTGCCTATCACCTGTCCAGCTCTTGGCTCCATCCCTC
This sequence comes from Mobula hypostoma, assembly GCF_963921235.1. Lineage (NCBI taxonomy): Eukaryota > Metazoa > Chordata > Chondrichthyes > Myliobatiformes > Myliobatidae > Mobula > Mobula hypostoma. Next base: position 16,817,673 of record NC_086099.1, on the reverse strand, counting down.
CCCTTCCTGTCTTCTCCTATCATTTTGGATCTCCCCCTCTCCCTCCAACTTTCAAATCCCTTAAACAACAGGAATTCTGCAGATGCTGGAAATTCAAGCAACACACATCAAAGTTGCTGGTGAACGCAGCAGGCCAAGCAGCATCTATAGGAAGAGGCGCAGTCGACGTTTCAGGCCGAGACCCTTCGTCAGGACTAACTGAAGGAAGAGTGAGTAAGGGATTTGAAAGCTGGAGGGGGAGGGGGAGATGCAAAATGATAGGAGAAGACAGGAGGGGGAGGGATAGAGCCAAGAGCTGGACAGGTGATAGGCAAAAGGGGATACGAGAGGATCATGGGACAGGAGGTCCGGGAAGAAAGACAAGGCGGGGGGGTGACCCAGAGGATGGGCAAGAGGTATATTCAGAGGGACAGAGGGAGAAAAAGGAGAGTGAGAGAAAGAATGTGTGCATAAAAATGAGTAACAGATGGGGTACGAGGGGGAGGTGGGGCCTAGCGGAAGTTAGAGAAGTCAATGTTCATGCCATCAAGTTGGAGGCTACCCATACGGAATATAAGGTGTTGTTCCTCCAACCTGAGTGTGGCTTCATCTTTACAGTAGAGGAGGCCGTGGATAGACATGTCAGAATGGGAATGGGATGTGGAATTAAAATGTGTGGCCACTGGGAGATCCTGCTTTCTCTGGCGGACAGAGCGTAGATGTTCAGCAAAGCGGTCTCCCAGTCTGCGTCGGGTCTCACCAATATATAAAAGGCCACATCGGGAGCACCGGACGCAGTATATCACCCCAGTTGACTCACAGGTGAAGTGATGCCTCACCTGGAAGGATTGTTTGGGGCCCTGAATGGTGGTAAGGGAGGAAGTGTAAGGGCATGTGTAGCACTTGTTCCGCTAACACGGATAAGTGCCAGGAGGGAGATCAGTGGGGAGGGATGGGGGGGACGAATGGACAAGGGAGTTGTGTAGGGAGCGATCCCTGCGGAATGCAGAAAGAGGGGGGGAGGGAAAGATGTGCTTAGTGGTGGGATCCCGTTGGAGGTGGCGGAAGTTACGGAGAATAATATGTTGGACCCGGAGGCTGGTGGGGTGGTAGGTGAGGACCAGGGGAACCCTATTCCCAGTTGGGTGGTGGGAGGATGGAGTGAGAGCAGATGTACGTGAAATGGGGGAGATGCGTTTAAGAGCAGAGTTGATAGTGGAGGAAGGGAAGCCCCTTTCTTTAAAAAATGAAGACATCTCCCTCGTCCTAGAATGAAAAGCCTCATCCTGAGAGCAGATGCAGCGGAGACGGAGGAATTGCGAGAAGGGGATGGCGTTTTTGCAAGAGACAGGGTGAGAAGAGGAATAGTCCAGATAGCTGTGAGAGTCAATAGGCTTATAGTAGACATCAGTGGATAAGCTGTCTCCAGAGACAGAGACAGAAAGATCTAGGAAGGGGAGGGAGGTGTCGGAAATGGACCAGGTAAACTTGAGGGCTTCCTTCAGTTAGTCCTGACGAAGGGTCTCGGCCTGAAACGTCGACTGCGCCTCTTCCTATAGATGCTGCCTGGCCTGCTGCATTCACCAGCAACTTTTATGTGTGTTGCTTGAATTTCCAGCATCTGCAGAATTCCTGTTGTCAGCCTATATATATATGCCTAAGAGATATAGATATATATATGGAGGCCGTCAGTGGGTATATTTAAGACAGAGGTTGATAGGTTCTTGATTGAGTCAGGTCATGAAGGGCTATGGGAAGAAGGCAGGGGATTGGGGCTGAGAAGCAAAATGCATCAGCCATGATGAAATGGTGGAGCAGACTTGATGGGTCAAATGGCGTAATTCTGCTCCTATATCATATGGTCTTATGAACTAAGACTTTTACACAGTATTCCAGTAAGAATCGTGAAACCTGGATCTTGAGAGATATTAAGGACTGGACAAAGAGAAAAAAATAAAGCTTATAACGGGTAGGGAAAACTAATGATGGTGAAGAGTGTTGGGACAGGATGAACATAGAACATAGAATAGTATAGCACATTACAGGCCCTTCGGCCCACAATGTTGTGCTGACCCTCAAACCCTGCCTTCCATATAACCCCCCCCCCCCACCTTAGATTTCTCCATATACCTATCTGGTAGTCTCTTAAACTTCACGAGTGTATTTGCCTCCGCCACTGACTCAGGCAGTGCATTCCACACACCAACCACTCTCTGAGTAAAAAATCTCCAGGGTGCTGGAGTATTTAAAAAGAAAATTAGGAAGACCAAGAGGGGTTATAAAATATCACTGGCAGATGGGATTAAAGTAAATCTGAAGACATTCCATAAGGATTTTAAATGCAAAAGGATGACCAGGTGAAATGTAGAACCCATTAGAGGCTACACAGGTGATCTGTGCATGGAGCCAGAAATGATAAGGGAGCTTCTAATTAAACATTTCATCAGATTTGGAAAAGGAAACAGATATTAGTAAGGGTGGTAAAGAATGTGTATGGCTTGCTTGCTTTCAATAATTCGGGTATTGAGTATAAAAGTCAGGAAGTCATGTTCCAACTGTATAAAACTGTGGTTAGGCCCCAGTTAGACCATTGTGTGCATTTCTGGTTTCTGCATTACAGGAAGGAAGTAGAGGCTTTGGAAACAGTGCAGGAAAGATTCACCAGTATGTTGTCTGGACTACAGCAGGAAAAGTTCACCTGTCTGTTGCTTGGATCAGAGCAGGAAAGATTCACCTCTATGTTACCTCAATTAGAGCAGGAAACATTCACCAGTATGTTGCCTGGATGGGAGAGCATCAGCTATAAGGGGCAGAGGGACAAACATTAGATTTCCTTTGGAGCTTCGGAGGCTAAGGAGCAAACTGAATCAAAATGATGACAGGCATGGATAGGGTAGATGGTCTTATTCCCAGGGTGCAGATTTCAAATACTAGAGGGCATAACTGTATGGTGAGAGGAGGAAAGTTTAAGGAGGATTTATGAAGCAAGTTCCTCTTACAGAGGGAATGGTGGGTGTCTGGAGGGTACTGCCACAGTTGTGATGGAAGCAGATAAGATGGTAACATTCACAAGACAGTTAGACAGGCACACAAACAGGAAGGGAATAGAGAGATGTGGACCATGTGTAGGCAAGTGAGATTGGTTAAAGTTGGCATGGTCAGTGCATACATCATGGGCTGATGATCCTGTTTCCCGACTGTTTTACTATGCTTTTGGATCGAGAATTCATTACAGGAGTAGGTGAAAGTCCCATGCAGATTTCCATAAATAAAGAACAGGTACTCAATGCCTTAACAGTCTTAGAGCTGATAAGTTCCTAGAACTGGATGAGATTTATCCCAGGCTGCTCGAGGAGGCAAAGGAAGGATTAGCTGGGGCTCTAACCAAGGTTGTTCAATTGTTGCAGCACGTAAGAGAGAGGTGAGGCATTTGTAAGGCAAGGTCCCACATGGAAGACTGGTTCAAAAGGTTAGAGCCCTTGGAATCTTGTATGAGTTGGTAAACTGGGTCCAAAATTGGTGGAATTAGGGGAAGGAGGGTGATGGTAGAGGGCTGTTTTTGCACTTAGATGCTTGCAATTAGTGGTGACCAACAAGGATTGGCTTGGGACTAATGTTACATACATATACAAACGTTTGTATAATTTTGTAATGTACTCCCTGATGGTAGTAATTGGAAGAGTGTATGAGCTAGATAATGAGGATTCCTAAAGATGAACATCCCTTTAGAACAGAGATGAAAAGGAATTTCTTTAGCCAGAGGGTGCTGAATTGGTGGAATTAATTGCCACAGACAGCCAATGGCTTGGCTTACTAAAGCCAAGTCATTGGGTAAATTTAAAATGGAGGTTGATAGGTTCTTGATTGGTAAGGGCATCAAAGGTTATAGGGTGAAGGCAGGAGAATGGGGTTATGAGGGAAAATAAATCAGCCATAAGTGCATGGTGAAGCAGACCTCTTGGCCTTATTATGTCCCTATGTCTTATGGTGTTATTGTCTTACAACTTGGATATGGATGTGGGAGACAATCAAAAGGTTCAGTGATGATACAAAGATAAGTGCAGATTTCAAGAGTGTGGGAAGTGAATCATTTTTGAAGGTCAATACTGAAGGCAGAAAACAGGGTTAATAAGACATTAAGGCTATAAGATATGGGAGCAGAATTAGGCTTGCTCTGCCATTTCGTCATGGCTGGTCCATTTCCCCTCTCCACCTCAATCTCTTGCCTTCTCCCCATACCCCTCTATATCCTGACTAATCAAGAATATATCTCCCTCTGCCTTAAATATACCCAATGGCTTGGGCTTAACAGCTGCTTGTGGCAACAAATTCCACAGATTTACCACTCTCTGACTAAAGAAATTTGTTATCTGTGTTCTAAAGGGACATCCTTCTGTTCCGAGGCTGTGGCCTCTGGTCCTCGACTGTCCCACTATAGGAAGCACCCTCTCTGCATCCATTCTATTGAGGCCTTTCACCATTTGACATATTTCAATTAGATCCTCCCCTCATTCTTCTGAATTCCAGTGAGCACAGGCTCAAAGTCATCAAATGCTCCTCTTAAAATAAGCCTTTCAATCCCAGAATGATTTTTGTGAATTTCCTTTGAACCCTCTCCAATGTCAACACATCCATTATCAGATAGGAGGCCAAAAACTGGTGACAATACTTCAAGTGAGGCCTCACCAGTGCTTTATAAAGCCTCAAAATTACATCCTCACTTTTATATTGTAGTCCTCTTGAAATGAATGCTAACATTGCATTTGCCTCCCATGCCACTGACTCAACCTGAAAATTAACAGTTTGGGAATCCTCCATGAGGACTCCATAGTCCGTTTGCACCTCAGATTTTTGAGTTTTCTCTCCATTTAGAAAATAGTCTACTCTTATTTTTCACCACAGTGCATGACCATATGCTTCCCATCACTTTATTCGATCCGCCACATTTTTTTCCTATTCTCCTAATCTGTTTAAGTCCTTCTATAGTCTCTCTACTTCCTCAAAACTAACTGCCCCTCCACCTATCTTCATATTGTCTACAAACCTGGCCACAACGTAAAATGAAGTGGTCCGAACACAGACCCCAGTGGAACACTGGCAGTCATTGACAGCCAACTAGAAAAAGCTTCCTTTATTCCCACTATTTGCCTCCTGCCAGTCAACCACTGCTTTGTCCATGCTAGAATCTCGCCTGTAATACCACTAGCTCTTATCTTGTTATAAGAGGTGCCTCATGTGTGACACCTTGTCAAAGGCCTTTTTGAAAATACAAACACACTACATCCACCAATTCTCCTTTGTCTGACCTGCTTGTTATTTCTTCAAAGAATTCCAACAGATCTGTCAGGCAAGATTTTCTTTTGAGGAAACTATGCTGACTAAGGCCCATTTGATCATGTGCCTCCAAGTACCCCAAAATGACACCTGAAACAATCAACTTCCCAACCACTGAGGCCTGACTAACTGGCATCTCTTCCTTCTTGAAGAATGGAGTGACATTTGCAATTATCCAGTCTTCCGGAACGATGCCTGAATCAATTGATTCTTGAAAGATTATTACTAATGTCGCCATAATATCTTCACCCACCTCTTTCAGAACCCTGCCATGTAGTCCATCTGGTCCAGGTGATTTATTTACCTTCAAACCTTTCAGTTTCCAAAGAACCTTCACCCTTGTAATGTCAATTTCATACACTTCTGCCACCTAACACTCTCAAACTTCTGGCATGCTACTAGGGTCTTCCACAATGAAGACTGATGCAAAATACTTATTCAGTTCATCCACCATTTTAATGATGCTTGAAATCAGGCCTCAAAGCCTACCTGATTCTTAATGTTTCACCTTATGCTACATGATACCGAGAGTCAGAATTAGAATCAGAATCATGTTTTTTATCACTGTCAATTGTGAAATTTGCTGCTTTGCAGCAGCAGTACAGTACATAAAAATTACTATAAATTGCAATACTAAATATATATTAAAACAAATAAGTAGCAAAATTAATGAGATTGTGCAAAACAAGAGCAAAAATAATGAGGTAATGTTTATGGGTTCATTGTCTGTTCAAATATCTGATGATGGAGGGGATAAAGCTGCTTTTAAAACGTTGAGTATGTGTCTTCAAGCTCCTGTACCTCTTCCCTGATGGTAGTAATAAGAAGACAGCATGTTCTGGGTTGTGGGGGTCCTTAATGATGGATGCTGCCTTATGAAGATGTTCTTGATGCTGGAGAGGCTAGTGTCCATGTTGGAGCTGGCTGAATTTTCAACCCTCTGCAGCATTTTTCGATCCTGTGCATTGATGCCTTCGTACCAGATGGTAATGTAACCAGTTGGAATGCTAATTATTGCTCTCAAAAATATTTTAATGACCTTTGCTCATGGCTGTCTTGATTTTTAATGTTTCAACTTAGTCAACATGGTACAAATGCTAATTTCATACTGATAATACAACTTTGTTTTCTGATTCTTATTTATTTCCTTAATATGAACATAAAACTTTGGGAAGCCACCAATTACTGTTGTGGAATCTGGATGTATGAAGAATTGCCTGCTTGTCTAACAGAGTAGAGTGACCTACATTGCAACAAGTGGTTGCAGTTTGGCAGAAGTTTTTAAACACTCTCGCTGCTTGGAATTCTGCTGAATATGCAAAGGGGCAAAATCACCCAAAAAAACCTAGAAAAATTTCAGCTTTCTGGCCCTGAAACTGACAGGAGATGGAGTAGATATGAATCTTGAGGCTTAGATGATCTATATCGAAATACGCAACTCCCTTCCTGTCATAACAAAAAGAAAAGTTAAAGTGGGTAAACCTGTGTCTGCTTGCGCCCGAAGTCCTCCTCTCAAGTGATGTGGAAGCTTTAGAGAGGGTGCATCGGAGATCTACCAGGATGATGCTTAGACCAGAGGACATGTCTTGTGTAGATAAGTTGAACGAGCTAAGACTGATCTCTTTGGAGCAAAGGAAGTTGCAGGTGACTTGATGGAGCTGTAACTTAGCAGTGAGTGCGATGCTATTGCAGCTCAGGGCATTTCAGAGTTCGAATCCAGCACCATTCTGTAAGGAGTCTCCATAACTCTTCCCCATGGAATCTGATGGGTTTTACCCTGGTCCTCTGGTTTCCTTCCAAAGTCCAAAGATGTACCAGGTTGGTTAATTGGCCATGGTAAATTGTCTCATGATTTGGTTAGGGTTAATCTGGTTGTGGGTTTGCTGGGGTGGCGTGTCTCAAAGGGCCAGTGCGGCCTAGACCGCTCTCTATCACTAAATTAAAAAAGATAAGAGACATGGATCGAGCGGATAGCTAGAGATTTTTTTCCCCAAGATGGAAATACTAGAGGGCTTAATTTTAAGGTGATTAGAGGAAAGTATAGAGGAGATATCAAAGACAGGTTTTTTTACACAGTTGGTAATGCGTGTGTAGAATTCCCTGCTAGCAGTAGTGGGAGGGCAGTTGCATTAGGGACATTTAAAAGACTCTTAGATAGACACATAGCTTATAGAAAAATGGAGGGTTATGTAGGAGGGAAGGATTAGATTAATCTTCGAGTAGGTTAACAGGTTGGCACAGCATTGTGGGCTGAAGGGCCTTTACTGTGTAGTAATATAACACGCAAAATGCTGGAGGGACTCCACATGTCGGGCAGTATCTATGGAAAAGAATAAACAGACGATATTTCTTCAGGACTGGGCAGGAAGGGACAGGGGAAGACTGGGAGACTGGGGGAGGGAGTGGGGAAGTAGGGAAGCTAGAAGTGATAGCCGAAGCCAGTTGGGTAGGAAACATGAAGAGCTGAAGAGGAAGGAATCTGATAGGAGAGCAAAATGGACCATAGGAGAAAGGGAAGAAGAAAGGTATCCAGGGGGAGAGTGATAGGCAGGTGAGAAAGATAAAAGGTCAGAGTGAGGAATAGAACATAGAAACATAGAAAATCTACAGCACACCACAGGCCCTTCAGCCCACAAAGTTGTGCTGAACATGTCCCAACCTTAGAAATTACTAGGCTTACCCATAGCCCTCTATTTTTCTAAGCTCCATGTACCTATCCAGAAGTCTCTTAAAAGACCCTATCGTATCCGCCTCCACCACTGTTGCCGGCAGCCCATTCCGCACACTCACCACTCTCTGCATAAAAACCTTATCCCTGACATCTCCTCTGTACCTACTCCCCAGAACCGTAAATCTGTGTCCTCTTGTGGCAACCATTTCAGCCCTGGGAAAAAGCCTCTGACTATCCACCTGATCAATGCCTCTCATCATCTTATACACCTCTATCAGGTCACCTGTCATCCTCTGTCACCCCAAGGAGAAAAGGCTGAGTTCACTCAACCTGTTTTCATAAGGCATGCTCCCCAATCCAGGCGACATCCTTGTAAATCTCCTCTGCATCATTTCTATAGTTTCCACATCCTTCCTGTAGTGAGGCGACCAGAACTAAGCACAGTACTCCAAGTGTGGTCTGACCAGGATCCTATATAGCTGCAACATTACCTCTTGGCTCCCAAATTCAATTCCACGATTAATGAAAGCCGATACATCATATGCCTTCTTAACCACACAGTCAACCAGCGCAGCTGCTTTGAGTGTCCAATGGACTCAGCCCCCAAGATCCCTCTGATCCACCACACTGCCAAGAGTCTTACCATTAATACTATATTTTGCCATCATATTTGACCTACCAAAATGAACCACTTCACACTTATCTGGGTTGAACTCCATCTGCCACTTCTCAGCCCAGTTTTGCATCCTGTCAATGTCCCACTCTAAGCTCTGACAGCCCTTCACATTATCCACACCTCCAACCTTTGTGTCATCAGCAAACTTACTAACCCATCCCTCCACTTCCTTATCCAGGTCATTTATAAAAATCACAAAAAGTAAGGGTCCCAGAACAGATCCCTGAGGCACACCACTGGTCACCGGCCTCTATGCAGAATATGACCCGACTACATCCACTCTTTGCCTTCTGCGGGCAAGCCAATTCTGGATCCACAAAGTATTGTGCCCTTGGATCCTGTGCCTCCTTACTTTCTCAATAAGCCATGCATGGGGTATCTTAGCAAATGCCTTGCTGAAATCCATGTACACTACATCTACTGCTGTTCCTTCATCCATGTGTTTAGTCACAAAGGAATAGATAAAACAGAGGGAGAAATCGATACTCAGCCCATCAGGTTGGAGGATAAGACGGAATATAAAGTGTTGTTTCTCCACTGTGAAGTTGGCCTCATTGTGACACAAGAGGAGGCCATGGATGGGAATGCAAATCAAAATGGCCGCCTAGAAACACTTGACCACCGAGAATTTCCGCTTTTGGCAGGTGGATAGAATTTTATGTCCCATGATCCACAGCCAGGGCAGGAGAGATTGAAACACCTATTATTTGACTCTTCCACTTTTCTGAGTAAGTGGGGATCTTCAGGGCACTTAGCAATGTAAGCTGTGGTGTTTCTGTAGCACTCTGACATAGAGCCTCGAGTAATTAATTTCTCAAATCTATTTAACTGATTTTTCAAATGGCAGCTAATGGAGAGAATACATTTATTTAAGACTAACAATGTCCATGCTCCATTAAGCATAATGAGAGAACCATCACAATTCAGTATGAGCACTGTAGGCGATAGCTGATGGATGTACAGTAATGAGGATTATGTTAATGAGTGCTGTAACATCCTCATGGTATTAAGCAGATGGACATAAGCTAATTAGGTGGTGGAGGAGAAGGCATAAAAGGGAAATAAATGGTTTGAAGGTAGCACTCATATCTACTGTGATGAAGTGCTTTGAGAGTTTAGTCACGATTAGAATTGACTCCTGCCTGAACAAAGAGCTAGACCCACTGCAATTTGAAAACCACCACAGCCAGTCTGCAATGATTGCAACCTCAGTGACTCTCCCCTGGACCTTGAACAACATGGACAACAACAATACCTACGACAGGCTGCTGTTCATTGATTACAGCCCAGGGATCAACACCACCACACTGATCAATAAGCTTCAAACCTGGATCTCTCTAATACCTCAGAGGTCTTGTCCTGGGGCTAACATATTGATGCAGACTCGTGGCTATACTTCATTAGGACTTTGAGAAGATTTCACATGTTACCAAAGACTCTCATTAATTTCCACAGATGGGGAGTATCATGGGGAGGATTCTGACTGACTCCTGGTGTCAACATCTCTGGGGGATCTATCCTGGGCCCAGAATATTGACACAGTTGCAAAAAAGGCACGTCAACGGCTATATTTCATTTGGAGTTTGAGGTGATTAAGTACGTCACCAAACACACTCTCAAATTTCTGCAGATGTACTGTGGAGAGCATTCTAGTTGGCTGCATCACCGTGTAGTATTTGGGGCGGGAGAGAGGCACTGCACAGGCCAAAATAAACTACAGAAAGTTGTGAACTCTTGTCAGCTCCATCATGGGCACTGGCCTCCCCAGCATCCAGGAAATGTCCTCTACTCATCACTATCATCAGGGAGGAGGTACAGGAGCCTGAATTCAAACACTCAGTGATTCAGGAACAGCTTCTTCCCCTCCGCCATCAACTTTCTGAATGGACACTGAACCCATGAACACTACCTCACTACTTTTTTTCTGCTTAATGCACCATTTATTTAATTTAACTTTAAAAATATATATTCTTACACACACACACACACACACACACACTCACAGATTTTTTATTATTATGTATTGCAATGTGTTGCTGCACACAACAGATGTCATGACAAATGCCGGTGATATTAAACCTGATTCTGGTTGTCGCTGTGGAGACTCCGGTGTAGAGGATTGAAAGAGGCTACAGTGATTAGCCTCTCCATCTTGGGCACGAGCGAGGAGCTCTCGGAAGGTGGTGCCTCAACAAGTTATCATTCATCATTAAGGGCCCTCGGCATCCAGTTCAAGCCCTCTTCTCATTACCATTGTCTGGGAGGAGGTACAGGAGCATGAAGACCCACACTCACATTTTCACAATTTCTTCCCCTCTGTCGTCGGATTTCTGAACATCCATGAATCATGAACACTATGGGTTTTTTTCGCTCTCCTTTTTGCACTATTTGTTTGTTTCTCTATTATTTACTGAGAGACAGCGAAGTGCAGGCCTTTCTGGCCCTTTTGGCTGTGGGACCCAGCAATCCTCTTGCCCTCAATGCCAGCCCTGCATGCGTTCTCGAAGGAGGAGACAGACTGGTGAATGGTGTGTCACCAGGCCTCGCGATCAGAGACTAGATTAATGTCAATGTGACAGGCGCCAAGGGACTTCTTCAGAGAGTCCTTATACCTCTTCTTCAGTGCCCCTCTGTCACGGTGGCCAGTGAAGAGTTCGCCATACAGCACAATCCCGGGCAGGCGATGATCCTCCATCCTGGAGACGTGCCCTGCCCAGCGCAGCTGTGTCTTCAACAGCATGACCTCAATGCTGGTGACCTCCGCCCGTTCGAGGACTGCGATGTTGGTGACGAAGTCACTCCAGTGGATGTTGAGGATGGTGCGGAGGCAGTGCTGGTGGAAACGCTCAAGGAGTCATAGGTAGTGACAGTAGGTGACCCACGACTCGGAGCTGTACAGGAGGGTGGTCAGTACCACGGCTCTGTACATGCTGCTGCGTGCAGACAATGCTGCCCTTGTCCACACAGAGACAGCCCTGCAGCGTATAACATCCTGCTTCGCAGAGGCTGTCGAACTCTTCGGACTGGAAGCCAGCTTGAAGAAGACAGAAGTTCTCCATCAGCCCGCACCCCAGGAGGATTACCACCCTCCCTGCATCACCATTGGTGAGGTAGAGCTGAGGACAGTCCACCAGTGCACCATCTCGTCAGATGCCAAGATTGACAAAGAGATTGACAGCAGACTGGCAAAGGCAAACAACGCATTCGGCAGGCTGTACAAAAGAGTCTGGAGCAACAATCATTTGAAGAAAGGCACAAAGATACACAAATCAGGGCAGTGTGATACGCAGAGCAAGCTGTTGCCCGTGTAGCAGACTCCCCCCTCCATACAGCTGATGAATCCAAACGAACTGCAGAGACCGTTGCATTTTGGCAGCAGCGTCATCGCAGGAGCTGTCATTCAGCATCGAACTCAATGTAGGACTGCCTTGGGGACCCCCGCTCTGAATTTTTCCTCAGGGTTTACACCTGAAGCCTTCCCCATGAGTGGGTATGCCTGCAAGGCTGCAGAGGTTTGAGGTCAGAGATTCCCCTTTCCTAGATGAGCTGCCAACCACCAGCTATTGTGCCCTATCTGCCTGGTTATATCAGCTAATATTCAGATTATATCATCTCTGAGGTAGCAGAAACCCTCTTCCATCATTTGTCTCTCTGTACCCAACTCAGGCATCTCAACACTGGCTGAACGCCCACATATAGGTTATTCAGTTCAATGTCAGTGCTCAATCACAGAATTCAGTTCACCCCTGTTATGAATCAGAATCAGGTTTGTTAGCACTCAAGTGTGTTGTGAAGTTTGTTGTTGTTCATGACATAAAAATTGTTCTAAATTGAAAGAAATAAATAGTGTAAAAGAGGAATATCGAGGCACTAATCTTAGATTCATGGACCATTCAGAGATTTGATGGCAGAGGGGAAGAAGCTGTTCCTGAAACATTGAATGTAGGTCTTCAGGCTCCTGTACCTCCTTTTTAATGACAGTAACAAAAAGAGGGCGTGTCCTGAAAGGTAATGGCCCTTAATCAGAAATACGAGAAAATCTGGGGTGCTGGACATCTAAAGCAACACGTACAAAATGCTGGAGGAACTCAGCAGGTCAGGCAGCATCAGTGGAAAAGAGTAAGCACTCAATGTTTCAGGCCAAAACCCTTCATGGGGACTGGGAAGAAAAAGGGATGAGAGATCAGAGTTAGAAGGTGGGGAGGGGGAGGAAACAGTGCAAGGTGATAGTTGATAGGTATAACTGGGAGGGGGAGGGGGTGAAGTAAAGACCTGGGCAGTTGGGTAGTCTCCAAGCTGATGGCATGAACATCAATTTCTCAAACTTCCAGTAATGTCCCCCTTCACTATTCCCCATTCCTGTTTCCCTCTCTCACCCTGTCTCACTAATTTCTCTAAAAAATGTGGAGGTGAGTCACCTTCTTGAACAACGGCGATATATTTTCTCAGATGGCACGCAAGTACTCAGTGGCTATTTTATTAGGTATACCTGTACCTCTGCTTGTTAATGCAAGTATCTACTCAGCCAATCATATGACAGTAACTCAGTGCATAAAAGCATGCAGGCATGGTCAAGAGGTTCAGCTGTTGTTTAAAAAAAAACATCAGAATGGGGAAGAAATGTGATCTATGTGAATTTCTTTCCTTCTTTTCAAATCTTTTTATTGTTATATTATACAAAAGATATAACACGAGTACATTGAAGTAACAATGCTTACAATGTCTCGAAAAAGACATTATCTTAAAGATTGAAAAATAAATTGTGATAACAAAAAAAACCTACTAAGCAGAAAAGTGAGGGGGAAAAAAAGAACCCATTAGGTGTACAACCCTGGAGCCGTGCGTCATACAAAAAGCTTCTAAAAATAAACATCAAACCGCCAGCAACAAAAGAAAATATACCAAAAAATTTACAATTAGATCCTGGAAAAAATCTAGCAATTAGCTCAAATGATAATAATGAGCATCTTTTCTCAAAATCAAATAAAGGTTCAAAGGTTCGACTTCTAATTTTCTCCAAACTAAGACATAGCATCACTTGAGAGAACCATTGTGACAAAGTGGGAGCTGATGTATCCTTCCACTTCAACAAAATGGCCCTCCTAGCTATCAATGTAACAAGTACAATAACATGTTGGTCAGATACAGAAATACCTTGAATATTTTGAGGAATTATTCCAAAAAGCACAGTTAATTTATTAGATTGTAGATTAATTTTAATTTATAATTTGTTATTACAATGGAATAAGCGTCCTTTATCTAAACAGGATTGGGAAAAGGAACTCAATTTGACTTTTATGACGGAGGATTGGATGTGGATTTTGAAGTTGGTTAACTCTTCTTCAATTTGTGCTAGCCATTCATTGATTGAATTTAAAATTGTACATCGTTATCATTTGACGAAGAAGAGACTTTCTAAAATCTTTTCTAATATCTTCGCTGAGGAAGGCACCAGCAGAATGTCAGAAATGAGAGAGTGTTGGGGTGGGGAGAGATGAGTGCCATTACTATTACTAAGGAGAAGGTGCTTACAAGGCTGAAGAGTCAAAAGGTAATTAAATTACCTTGAGCAGATGGTCTACACCCCAAGGATCTGAAAGAGGTAGCTGAACAGATTGTGGAGGCATTAGTAATGATCTTTTAAGAATCACTAGATTCTGGAATGGTTCCAGAGGACTGGAAATTGCAAAGGTCACACCACTCTTTTAAGAAGGGAGGGAGGCAGAAGAAACAAAATTTTAAGCCGGTTAGCCTGGCTGTGTGTTTTGAAAGATGTTGGAGTCTATCATCAATGATGAGCTTTCAGGGTACTTGGAGATACATGATAAAATAAGCCAATGTCAGCATGGTTTCCTTCAGGAGAAATCTTGTCTGACAAATCTGTTGTAATTCTTTGAGGAAATAACAAACAGGATAGATAAAGATGAGTGAGTGGATGTTGTTTATTTGGATTTTCAGAAAGCATTTGACAAGGTGCTGCACAGGAGCCTGCTTAACAAGCTAAGGGCCCATGGTATTACAGCAAGGATGCTAGCATGGATAGAAGATTGGTTGACTGACAGGAGGCAAAGAGTGTGAATAAGAGGGGTCTTTTCTGGTTGGCTTCAGGTGACTAGTGTTGTTCCATAGGGGTCAGTTTTGGAACCACTTTTTTCACGTTATAAGTCAATGAGACAAGATGGTGCCAGCAACCAATGTTAGCTACTGCAGACAGTTCACAACACAACTACTTCTTCTTCTTCTTCTTTTAAATATGCTTCTACTACTAAACTGTGTACAATTGGAGCCTGTAATTTACATTTTGATGATATGTTTTTGGGTTGACTGAGCAATCTGACACTTCTGCTGTCTCCGGGGGAATTTGGCAAGGTTGAGAGCAGAGTGTGCAGTCTAAAAGCGGAGCACAAACCCATGATAGGCTCCATTACTCCTGACTAATTAAGGCATCGAGCAGGAATGAAGTCGACAAGGACTAGAGGGGAAGGCAAGCGGTTTTTTAGCACCGTCTGCCTGCAGGTGACTGATCTTCCTTGCCCTCTCATTTGCTAATGCAGGAGTTTTGGGTGCCAGGCTGCAAAACTTAATCTGCACAGTTCACGGCTGTGGACTGATTTCTGGAGGACTCTGCGATTCATGTTACATGCGTATCTGACTTCTGATTACTCTTTTTTTGGTATATTGTATGATTTGATCATAGTGTTTCAGCGTGGACTGGCTCTGTGGCCTGAATCAGTGAAATACACAGCGCGAAACTGAAGAATCCTAGATCATTTCAAGGACTCTGCCGTTTCATGTGTAATATTGCTTACTTTTTGCCATTTGTGCAGTTTATTCGTTGGGTGTTTGACCTTTTTTTTGAACAGGTTCCATGGTGCTTCTTTTTTCCGTCAGTACCAGCAGGAAGATGAATCTCAGGGTTGGATACTGCATACATTGATGATAAATGTGTCTTTGAATCTTTTAATCTTTGAACCTTACTTCAAGCATGTTTCAATCATACCGGTGCTCAAGAAGAGTGTAATGACCTGCCTCAGTGACTGTCATCCAGTTGCACTTACATCCACAGTGATGAAATGTTTTGAGAGGCTGGTGATGAAATATATCGGCTCCTGCCTGAGAGGTGACTGATGTGGACCCAATCAAATGTGGTTCATACAGGAGGGGGGTTGAAAATAAGGCTGAGTGGTGTCATAATAACAACCTCTCCCTCAATGTCAATAAGACCAAGGAACTGATTGTAGACTTCAAGAGAGAGAAACCAGAGGTCCATGAGCTAGTCCTCATCAGAGGATCAGAGAAGGAGAGGGTTAGCAACTTTAAATTCCTGGGTGTTACTATGCCAGAGGACCTGTCCAGAACCCAGCACGTAAATGTAATTGTGAAGAAAGCACAGTAGCAACTTTCCTTGCTTAGGAGTCTGCATAGATTCGGTATGGCATCAAAAATTATGACAAACTTCTACAGATGTGTGTTGGAGAATGTATTGACTGGTGGCATCATGGCCTGGTTTGGAAACCCCAAAACCATTGAACAGGAAATCCTACAAAAGGTAGTGGATTTGGCTCATTACATCATGAGTAAAGCCCTCCCAACCATTGAGCACATCGACATGAAACGCTGTTGTAGGAAAGCAGTATCTTACATCAGAGATCCTCAGCACCCAGGCTGTGCTCTTTCTCTTGCTGTTGCCATCAGGTAAAAGGCACCAGTGCCTCAGGACTTGCACCACCAGGTTCAAGAACAGTCACTACCCAACAACCTTTGGACTCTTGAACAAAGGCGAAAACTACACTCATTTGTCCATCCATTGAGACGCTCCTATAACTAATGATATCACTTTAATGACTCTTTTTCTTGTTGTTTCATGTAATTATATATTACCATTTATTTATATTTGCATTTTCACAGTTTGTTGTTTTTGTCACAGTGGGGGGGGGGGCACTAGGAGCAAGGGTGGACCCAAATGCCAGACACATCTTGTGAGGTTAAGTAAATTGAGTTTATTTTTTGATACCAGGAGAACAAAGCAGAAGCAGGAATAGCGAACTGGACGAGGACTCAGGACTACGACTAGGCTGGGACTAGGGATCTGGGCTAGGACTCGGAATTGGATCCCAGAGCTAGCGGCGACATGAAGAGGCTACGGTATGGACTCCAAGCCAGAGACTGGGCAAGGACCCAGTACCTGGGTCTTGCCTCGGGCTCAGACCCCAGAACCAGGCATGGACATGACATGGGCTAGGGACAGGAGGAACATGGAAAAACATGTTGCTTGAATTTCCAGCATCTGCAGAATTCCTCTTGTTTACTTTGAACTTTGAACTATTTGGATGAAGGGATTGTGGCGAGGTTTGTGGACGATATGAAGATATGTGGGTGAAGGGCTAATTAGTGTTGAGGAAGCAGGATGTCTGCAGAAGGACTTAAACAGATTGGCAAAGAAGTGGCAGATGGAATAAAGTGCAGGGAAGTGTATGGTGAAGAAGCGATAAAGACTATTCTCTAAATGAGGAGAAAATTCAAAAATTGGAGATGCAAAGGTACTTGGGAGTCCTTGTGTTGGATTTCCAAAAGGTTAACTTGCAAATGGAGTGCTTGTTACGGAAAGCAAATGGAATGTTATCATTCATTTCGAGAATAAAAAAAAGGAAGGATGTAACACCGAGGCTTTATAAAGCATTGGTCAAACCACACTTGGAATATTGTGAGCAGATTTGGGTCCCTTATAAAAAAAAATACGTGTTGTTATGATGGGGTTTAAACTAGAGTTGCAGGGAGATGGGAACCTGGGTGCTAGAACAATGAGTGGAGAGATTGTGGAGGCAGATGTTGGTAAGACCTCGGACAAAGTTATGAATCAAAAGATTGAGCACAGTGCGACTAATGTTCTGAGCTGTGTATATTTCAATGTACAAAGTATCATAGGAAAGGCGGATGATAGTGCTGAAGATGAGGTAGCTGGTTTACAAACAGATGCAACGTGTAGTGAGGGGAGGCTGTTGATAGGGCAAAACTGCAGTCAACAGGATGAGTTGCAACATAAAAGGTAGGCAGAATTGAAAAGAGTGAATATAGGACTGAAGGTGTTACATTAGAATGCGTGCAGCATATGAAATAAGGTAGGTGAACTTGTAACACAATTGCAGAATTGGCATGTATGATGTAGGCATTACTGAATCACGGCTGAAAGAAAATTATAGCTGGGAGCTAAATGTCCGAGGATACATTGTATTGAAAGGACAGGAAGGAAGGCAGAGGGGGTGGCATTGCTCTGTTGGTAAAAATTGAAATCAAATCGTGAGAAAGAGGTGACATAGGGTCAGAAGGTGTTGAATTATTGTGGATAAAGCTAAGAAACTGCAAGGATAAAAAGTCCCTGAGGGGAGTTGTATCATCCTCATCATCATCAGGTGCCGTGCCCAGTTTGAGCTTTGACTGCCATGGCCCACACACTCCTGTTCCGGGTCGAGTGGATCAACTCATTGATTGGTATTCATTTCTAGTTCTCTGACTGCTGTCTCCATCACCATTTGTCTTTGCCTTCCTCTTGCTTTCTTCCCTTCAATCTTTCCCATAATTACCGTGCGTTCTAACTCCTCTTTCCTAATCACATGTCCAATGAAGTTACGTTGCCTTTTCATGATCTCATACATTTCATGACATCCTTGTTAGATATTCCTTTCGTCCATGATATTCTTTACATCCTCCTCAAAAACCACATCTCTGCTGCTACAATTCGTTTCCTCATGTTTCTATATATTGTCCAACATTCTGAGCCATATAACATATCTGGATAAACGTAACATTTCAGTACTCTGAGGCAGGTTGTCATGCCTCGTTTCGTATTGTATACTGACTAGTATAGAGTTGTATACTGACTCCGAAACAGTAGTAAAGATGTAGGCTACAAATTACAATGAGCGATGGAAAGGTGCATGCCAAAAGAGCAATGTTAGAATAATCACAGGGGATTTCAATATGCAGGTAAATTGGGAAAATCAGGTTGGTACACGATTCCAAGAGGGGGCTTTTCTAGAATACCTACAAGATGGCTATTTAGAGCAGCTTGTAGTTGAACCCACAAGGCAGGGAGGGGTGAAATCAGCTATTATGGATTTGGTGTTGTGCAATGAACCAGAACTGATGAGAGAGCTTAAGGTAAAAGAACTCTTAGGGGCGAGTGATCGTAATATGATCAAATTCACCCTTAAATTTGAGAAGGTGAAGCTAATGTCAGATGGATCAGTACTACAGTGACGTAAAGAGAATTACAGAAGCATAAGAGAGGAGCTGGCCGGAACTGATTGGAAAAGAACACTGGCAGGTATGATGGCAGAGTAGCAATAGCTGGAATTTCTCGAAGCAATTTGAAAGGCATGGGAAAAATATGTATCCCAAAGAGAAGGAAGTATTCTTAAGGCAAGATGACACAACTGTGGCTAATTAGAAGTCAAAGCCAACATAAAAGCGAGAGAGAGGGCATATAATTGAGCAAAAACTAGTGGGAAGTTAAAAGCAAACAACAGTAAAAGATTGGGAAGTTTTTAAAAACCAGCTGAAGGCAACTAAAAAAGTCATTAATAAAGTAAAGATGGAATACAAAAGTAAGCTAGCCAATAATATTAAAGAGGATACCAGAAGTTTTTTCAGATACGTAAAGTGTAAAAGAGAGGCGAGGGTAGATATTGGACCGCTGGAAAACGATGCTGGAGAGTAGTGGGGGACAATGAAATGCCGGACAAACTGAATAAGTATTTTGCATCCACCTTCACTGTGGAAGACACTGGCAGTATAGTTGAAGTTCCAGTTGTCAGGGGGCATGAAGTGTGTGAAGTTATCATAACTAGAGAGAAAATTCTTAGGAAATTGAAAAGTCAAAAGGTAGATAAGTCACCTGGACCAGATGGTGTACACCCCAGGGTTCTGAAAGAGGGGGCTGAAGAGTTTACGGAGGCATTAGAAATGATCTTTCAAGAATCATTTGATTGTGGAATGGTTCCGGAAGACTGGAAAATTGCAAATATCACTCCGCTCTTCAGGAAGCAAGAAAGGCAGAAGAAAAGATACTAGGCCAGTTAGTCTGACCTTAGTGGTTGGGAAGATGTTGGAGTCAGTTACTAAGGATGAGGTCTCGGGGTACCTGGAGACGTGATAAAATAGGACATAGTAGTACTGGTGTGCCAGAGGAGTGTGGTAAGCTAGATAAATGACTACCGTCCAGTGCCACTTACATCCACCGTGATGAAGTGTCTTGAGAGGCTAGTGTTGAAGCAAATCAGCTCCTGTCTGAGTGGCGACTTGGATTGGCTCCAATTCACCTACCACAGCAACAAGTCTACAGCAGATGCTGTCTCATTGGCTCTTCATGCAGCCCTGGAACATCTGGACAGCAAGGATGCATACATCAGGATGGTCTTTATTGATTACAACTTGGCATTTAATGCTCTCATCCCTTCTAAACTAATCAGTAAACTCCAAGACCTGGGCCTCAAAACCCCCTTTTGCAATTGAATCCTAGATTTCCTCATTTGCAGTCCCCAGTCTGTTTGAATTTGCAAAAACATCTCGACAATCTCCATCAGCAAGAAGTACTGCAGGGTTGTGTACTTGCCCCCTGCTCCAGTCACATAAGGCCTATGATTGTGTGGCTAAATACAGCTCCAACACATTATACAGATTTGCTGATGACACATCTGTTGAGAGCTATATGAAAGGTGGTGATGAATCAGCATACAGGAGGGAGATTGAAAATTTGGCTGATTGGTGTAATAACAGCAACCTCTGACTCAGTGCCAATAAAACCAAGGAACTGATTGTAGACTTCAGGAGAGGAAACCAGAGGTCCA
Source organism: Mobula hypostoma (assembly GCF_963921235.1). Taxonomy (NCBI): domain Eukaryota; kingdom Metazoa; phylum Chordata; class Chondrichthyes; order Myliobatiformes; family Myliobatidae; genus Mobula; species Mobula hypostoma. The sequence goes on along the minus strand of NC_086099.1, from coordinate 16,797,167 downwards.
TGAGGAAGTAATCATCGGAGGATAAGAGGTGGAGAGGGTCAGTAGCTTTAAATTCCTGGGTGCCGCAATCTCAGAGGAGCTGAACTGGACCTATCAGAAATAAAATTGCGAAGAAAGCACATCAGGGCCTTTACTTCCTTAGATTTGGCATGTCATCAAAAACCGTGGCAAACTTCTACAGATGTGTGGTGGAAAGTGGGCTGACTGGCTGCATTACGGCCTGGTATGGCAACCGATGCCTTTGCGTGGAAAATCCGACAGAAGGTAGTGGATCTGAGCCCAGTACATTACAGGTAAAACCCTCCCAACCGTTGAGCACATCTACATGAATGTTACTGCAGAAAAGCAGCATCCATCATCAAAGATCCTCACCACCCAGGCCATGCTCTTTTCTCACTGTTGCCAGCGTGGTGGTGGCTTGTGTGTTTACATCAATACGGAATGGTGCAAGAACTATGTGCTGGTTACAAGATACCGCTCATCGCTAGTGGAGTTTGTGACTGCTAGATGCAGACCATTTTATTTGCCACGGGAATTCACCACTGTCCTTATAGTCGGTGTCTACATTCCCCCCAGCACTAATGCTAAGGAGACGCTCTGTGAACTGAACTGTATGGGGCTATTAGCAAACTGCAGAACGCACACCCTGATGGATTGTTTATTGTCGCCGGAGATTTTAACCAGCGAACCTTAAGTCAGTGCTTCCCAAATTCCATCAGTATACAGACTTTACAGCGAGAGGGGAGAACATGTTGGGCCTTGTTTACACAAGCATTCCCGATGCGTACCAGGCAGAGCCCCGCCCCCACCTCGGTTACTCAGACCACATCTCTGATTTGCTAATCCCAGCATACAGACGCTCGTCAAGCGCTCTAGACCAGTTCAGAAGCAGGTGAAAACCTGGCCAGCAGGAGCCATCTCTGCTCTTCGAGACTGCTTTGAGCACACTGACTGGCACATGTTCAGGGAGGCTGCAGCCGATGGCAACTCTACCAACTTAGAGGAGTACACAGTATCAGTGACTAGCTACATCAGCAAGTGCATTGATGACGTCACTGCGGCCAAGACTATCACTACACGCGCTAACCAGAAGCCATGGATGACCGCGGAGGTGCGTGCGCTGCTGAGGACCCGTGACTCCGCCTTCAGAGCAGGTGACAAGGCAGCCCTAACAACAGCGAGGGCCAAACTGTCCCGGGCCATCAGAGAGGCAAAGCGTGCACATGCCCAGCGAATCCACAGCCATTTCCAGGACAGCAGCGACACGCGGCGCATGTGGAAGGGCATTCAGGACATCACCAACTACGAGACAACATCACCTGCCTGTGCTGATGATGCCTCCCTCCCAGATGCATTGAGTAACTTCTATGCTCGTTTTGAGGTGGATAATGACGTCACGGCGAGGAAGACAACTCATCCTCCAAATGATCAGGTACTGTGTCTTACCATGGCCGATGTGAGGAGAACCCTGTGCCGGGTCAACCGACGGAAGGCTGCTGGACCAGAAAATGTTCCTGGCAGAGTGCTTACAGGATGTGCAGACCAGCTAGCTGAGATTCTCACTGGCATCTTCAACATCTCCGCCATCGTTCTTACATGCTTCAAGGCTGCCACCATCGTCCCTGTGCCGAAGAAGTGTTCATTGTCCTGCCTCAACGACTACCATCCCATTGCACTCACATCCATCATCATGAAGAGTTTCGAGAGGCTCGTCATGAGGCACATCAGGACCCTGTTGCCCCCTCAATGAACCCCCTGCAGTTCGCGTACCGTCCCAACCATTCAACAGACGACGCCATTGCCATCACCCTCCACCTGCCCCTAACCCACCTGGACAAAAAAGACACGTACGTTCGAATACTGTTTATAGACATCAGTTCAGTATCATTCCTCAGAAACTGATTGGAAAGCTGAGCCTACTGGGCCTGAACACCTCCCTCTGCAGCTGGATCCTAGACTTCCTGACTGGGAGACCTCAGTCAGTCCGGATTAGAAGCAGCATCTCCAACACCATCACACTGAGCACGGAGGCCCCCAGGGCTGTGTGCTCGGTCCACTGCTGTTCACTCTGCTGACCCACGACTGTACTGCAATACACAGCTCAAATCACATCATCAAGTTCGCCAATTGCTGATGTGGGTCTCATCAGCAAGAACGACGAGTCAGCATACAGAGAGGAGGTGCAGCGGCTAACGGACTGGTGCAGAACCAACAACCTGTCTCTGAATGTGAACAAAACAAAAAGAGATGGTTGTTGACTTCAGGAGAGCACAGAGCGACCACTCTCCACTCAACATTGACGACTCCTCCGTTGAGATCGTTAAGAGCACCAAATTTCTTGGTGTTCTCCTGGCAGAGAATCTCCCGTGGTCCCTCAACACCAGCTCCATAGCAAAGAAAGCCCAGCAGCATCTCTACTTTCTGCGAAGGCTGAGAAAAGTCCATCTCCCACCCCCCATCCTCACCACATTCTACAGAGGTTGCATTGAGAGCATCCTGAGCAGCTGCATCACTGCCTGGTTCGAAAATTGCACCATCTCGGATCGCAAGACCCTACAGCGGATAGTGAGGTCAACTGAGAAGATCATTGGAGTCTCTCTTCCCGCCATTACAGACATTTACACCACACGCCGCATCCGTAAAGCAAACAGCATTATGAAGGACCCCACACACCCCTCATACAAACTCTTCTCCCTCCTGCCATCTGGCAAAAGGCACCGAAGTATTCGGGCTCTCACGACCAGACTATGTAACAGTTTCTTCCCCCAAGCCATCAGACTCCTCAATACCCAGAGCCTGGACTGACACCAACCTACTGCCCTCTACTGTGCTATTGTCTTGTTTATTATGAGAATGGCAGGTATTTCTGGGAATAATACAGAAGCTGCAGGATCAGTTCATTCAAAAGAGGAAGAAAGATTTTAAGGGGCGACTATGGATGACAAGGGAAATCAAGGACAGTATAAAAATAAAAGAGAGGAAGTATAACATAGCAAGGATGAGATGGAAGCCAGAGGACTGGAAGACTTTTAAAGAGCAACAGAAGATAACTAAAAAGGCAATACGGGGTGAAAAGATGAGGTATGAAGATAAGCTAGCCAAGAATATAAAGGAGGAAAGTAAAAGCTTCTTTAGGTATGTGAAGAGGAAAAAATTAGTTAAGACCAAAGTTGGACCCTTGAAGACAGAAACAGGTGAAATTATTATGGGGAACAAGGAAATAGCAGATGAGCTGAACAGGTACTTTGGATCTGTCTTCACCAGGGAAGACACAAACAATCTCCCAGATGTAATAGTGGCCCGAGGACGTAGGGTAATGGAGGAACTGAATGAGATTCACATCAGGCAGAAAATGGTGTTGGGTAAACTGATGGGACTGAAGGGTGATAAATCCCCAGGGCCTGATGGTCTGCATCCCAGGGTACTTAAGGGGGTGGCTCTAGAAATCGTGGATGCATTAGTAATCATTTTCTAATGTGCTATAGATTCAGGATCTGTTCCTGCGGATTGGAGTGTAGCTAATGTTATCCCACTTTTTAAGAAAGGAGGGAGAGAGAAAGCAGGCAATTATGGACCAGTTAGTCTGACATCAGTGCTGGGGAAGATGCTGGAGTCAATTATAAAAGATGAAATAGCGGCATATTTGGATAGCATTAGCAGGATAGGTCCGAGTCAGCATGGATTTACGAAGCGGAAATCATGCTTGACTAATCTTCTGGAATTTTTTGAGGGTGTAACTATGAAATTGGACATGGGAAAGCCAGTGGATATAGTGTACCTGGACTTTCAGAAAGCCTTTGATAAGGTCCCACATTGGAGGTTCGTGGGCAAAATTAGAGCACATGTTATTAGGGGTAGGGTACTGACATGGATAGAAAATTGGTTGGCAGACAGGAAACAAAGAGTAGGGATTAATGGGTCCTTTTCAGAATGGCAGGCAGTGAGTAGAGGGGTACTGCAAAGCTCAGTGCTGGGACCGCAGTTATTTACAATATACATTAATGATTTAGATGAAGGGATTAAAAGTAACATTAGCAAATTTGCAGATGACAGAAAGCTGGGTAGTGTGAAATGTGAGGAGGATGTTATGAGAATACAGGGTGACTTGGACAGGTTGGGTGAGTGGGCAGATGCAGTTTAGTGTGGATAAATGTGAGGTTATCCACTTTGGTGGCAAGAACAGGAAGGCAGATTACTATCTGAATTGTGTCAAGCTGGGAAAAGGGGAAGTACAACGAGATCTGGGTGTCCTTGTTCATCAGTCACTGAAAGTAAGCATACAGGTACAGCAGGCAGTGAAGATAGCTAATGGCATGTTGGCCTTCATAACAAGGGGAGTTGAGTATAAGAGCAAAGAGGTCCTTCTGCAGTTGTACAGGGCCCTGGTGAGACCCCATCTGGAGTATTGTGTGCAGTTTTGGTCTCCAAATTTGAGGAAGGACATTCTTGCTATGGAGGGAGTGCAGCGTAGGTTCACTGGGTTAATTCCAGGGATGGCGGGAATGTCAAATGTTGAAAGACTGGAGCAACTAGGCTTGTATACACTGTAATTTAGAAGGATGAGAGGGGATCTGATTGAAACATATAAAATTATTAAGGGATTGGGCACGCTAGAGGCAGGAAACATGTTCCCAATGTTGGGGGAGTCCAGAACCAGAGGCCACAGTTTAAGAATAAGGGGTAGACCATTTAGAACGGAGTTGAGGAAAAACTTTTTCACACAGAGGGTTGTGGATCTGTGGAATGCTCTGCCTCAGAAGGCAGTGGAGGCCAATTCTCTGGATTCTTTCAAGAAAGAGTTAGATAGAGCTCTTAAAGATAGCAGAGTGAAGGGGTATGGGGATAAGGCAGGAACAGGGTACTGATTGTGGATGATCAGCCATGATCACAGTGAATGGTGGTGCAGGCTTGAAGGGCTGAATGGCCTGCTCCTGCACCTATTGTCTATTGTCTATTATTTATTGTTATCCCTGCACTGTTTTGTACACTTTATGCCGTCCTGGGTAGGTCTGTAGTCTAGTGTAGTTTTGTGTTGTTTTATGTAGTTCAGTGTAGTTTTTGTATTGTTCATGTAGCACCATGGTCCTGAAAAATGTCTCATTTTTACTGTGTACTGTAGCAGCAGTTATGGTCAAAATGAGAATAAATAGTGACTTGACTTGATTTAGAAGGTACAAGAGCCTCAGGACTTGCACCACCAGGTTCAAGAACAGTTAATACCCCGCAACCGTCAGGCTCCTGAACAAAAGGGGATAACTACACTTTATTATCTTGTTTATATTTCTATTTATTTATCTCTATTTGCAGTTTGTTTACGGTTTACCGATCCTGTTTACAGTTACTGTTCTAGAGATTTGCTAAGTATACCCTCAGAGAAAGAATCTCAAGGTTGTATGTAGTGATGTGTATGTACTTTCATAATAAATTTCCATTTAAACATTATTCAGTATGGTTTCTTCAAGGGAAAATCTTGCCTGACATATCTGTTGGAATTCTTTTTAATAAATCACAAGCAGGATATGCAAAGGAGAATTGGTTAATGTTGTGTACTTAGATTTTCAGAAGGCCTTTGACAAGGTGCCACACATGAGGCTGCTTAAGCTATGAGCCCGTGGTGTTACAGAGAAGATTATAGCATGAATAAACAGTTGCTGATTGGTAGGGCGTAAAGAGTGGGAATAAAGGGAGCATTTTCTGGATGGCTGCCAGTGACTAGTGGTGTTCACAGGGCTCTGTGTTGGGACCACTTCTTTTTATGTTATATGTCAATGATTTGAATGATGGAATTAATGGCATTGTCGCAAAGTTTACAGATGATATGAAGATATGTGGAGACACAGGTAGTTTTGAGGAAGTAGAGAGACTACAGAAGGACAGACAGATTAGGAGAATGGGCAAACTAATGGCAGACAGAATGCAGTGTCGGGAAATGTATGATCATGCTCTTTCATTGAGAAAAGTGAAATGGTTGACTGTTTTCTAAATGGAGAGAAAATAAAAAATACTGCGACGTAAAGAGACTTAGGAGTCCTTGCACAGGATTCCCTAAAGGTTAATTTAACACAAGTTGAGTCTGTGGTGAGGAACGTAAGTGTGATGTTAGCATTCATTTCAAGAGGACTAGAATATAAAAGCATGGATGTAATGTTGAGACTTTATAAAACACTGATGAGGCCTGACTTGGAGTATTGTGCGCAGGTTTGGCCCCCTTATCTTAGAAAGGATGTGCTGAAACTGGAGAGGGTTCAAAGGAGGTTCACAAAAATGTTTCCAGGATTGAATGGCTTGTCATATGAAGAGTGTTTGATGGCTCTGGGCCTGTATTAACAAGAATTCAGAAGAATGAGGGGTGAGCTAATTGAAAGACATCGAATGGTGGAAGACCTTGATAGAGTGGATGTGGAGAGGATGATTCCTTTTGTGGAGGAGTCTGGAACCACGGGGCACAGCCACAGAATAGAGGCACGTCTTTAGCCAGTGGTCGGTGATTCTCTGGAATTCATTGGCATGGATGGCTGTAAATGCCACATCATTGGGTATATTTAAAGCAGAGTTTGATAGGTTCTTGGTTAGTCAGGGCAAAAAAGAGTTACAGGGAGAAGGCAGGAGAATGGAGCTGAAAGGGAGAATAAATCAGTCATGATGGAACGCCGAAACAGACTCGACAGGCTAAATCACCTAATTCTGCTCCTCCAGTATTGGTCAAAGGTTTCAGCACATATATATTTTGTGTGCGTAATATAGTATAAGTTTGTGCTGTAGTTGTCAATGTGGAGTGGAGAACGAGTTTATAAATCTGGCAGGATCAAAGGATTTGGGAATGGTAAAAGTGGAATGCTGCCGGAGGGTTTGGGACAGGTGGCAGAGGAGTCCCAGGGGTGGGGCGGTTACCATCATATCCAGCCTTGAGACTCCAGGCAAGGTCATTTGATTCCAAACAACTGATTTATTAGATGTCTCTCTGGTGCTCCCTGCTCCCTCCCCTCTCTGTTCCTCTTTTCCCAACTGTGATTCCCCCCTCCCTACCCCCTTTCCACTCTCAGTCCACATTAGAATCTAAATTAAGTTTATCTTCACTCACATATGTCATGCAATTTGTTTTCTTGTGGCAGCAGTACAGTGCAATACATAAAATTACTACAGTACTGTACAAAAGTCTTAGGCATCCCAGTTGTATACACGTGCTTAAGACTTTTGCAAAGTACTGTATATCTTGTGGTCTTATGGTCATTGAATAAAACAGGCTGTGGAGAATTAATGTCTGTATGGTCCATTGCTACCCCTCCCTTTTTAAACAACTACATTAGCAAAACTTGAAACACATCCAGCTCCCATTTCAACAATTGCTTCAATCTTGCCTGCTGCCAAAGACGATAATGTAATTCAATTATTGCCAACTATGCAATAAAAAAGTTGCTGGCATGTAACCAGTTATGGAGTATGTTGTGCATGTCCTCTGACTTCCTGTCACATCTGTAACTTGTTTAGCCGATGCATTTGGATTGAATTTAATCTCCTAATTGTTTTAATCAAACCTCTGCAGTTATATCATTTATCAGATTGAAAGGAGATACCTCATTAAGCCTGTCACTCAGAGCTCCAAGTTTAGTGAACACCCATTAAATCTTTTCCAGGGTCTTCTTTGCAGACTGCACTTGTTATGCTTAAAGTGCCAAGACCTCAAAACACAATGGCCTCAATTCCTGCAGGACTTCAACAATAATCAATCACTATGCTCAGCCACTAATATTATGACCTCCTCCATCTATATTTGTTTGTATTATATTGATCTTTATTGGGATACAGCACAGAACAGGCCCTTCTGGCCCTACGAGCTGTGCCGTCCAGCATCCTTCTAATTCAGTCCCAGTCTAATTACAGGACAATTCACAATGACCAATTAATCTACCAACTGATATGTCTTTAGACTGTGGGAGGAAACTGGAGCACCCGGAGGAAACCCTCAAGCTCACTGAGAGAAGATACAAACAGGTAGCGGTGGGAATTGAATCCAAGTTACCTGTACTGTCAAGTGTTGTGCTCACTGTACGCTACTGTGCCACCTATCTGTGAGAATCTAACTTATTACAAATTCAGCTAAAGTTGCACCTGCCAATCTTGCTAGATGTGAACAAATCTATCATCTCACTTGTCAAATCTTGACAAAATTGTTTGAAAATCCAGAATGCTACGTGATAGTGATAAGAATTAGAGGAGACGGCAGTTGAATGCATGACTGAGGAGTTGGTGCAGGGGGCAGGGTTTTAGATTTTTGGACCATTGGGATCTATTCTAGGGAAGGTGGGACCTGTACAGATTGGATGGGTTGCACCTGAACTCGAGGGGGAGCAATATCCTTGCAGGTAGGTTTGCTAGCGTGGTTCGAGAGGGTTTAAACTAATTTGCAAGGGGGATGGGAACCGGAGCAATAGAGCAGTGGAAGAAGTGCATGGAGTAAAGCCAGATTTAACATATAGAGAGGCTTTGAGGAAAGAGAAGCAGAATAAAGGTAGTAAGGTAGAAGAGCTAAAGTTCATGTACTTCAATGCAAGAAGCATCAGGAACAAAGGTGATGAACTGAGAGCTTGGATACACACATGGAATTACAGAGACTTGGCTGGCACCAGGGCAGGAATGGATGCTCAATATTCCTGGATTTCAGTGCTTTAAAAGAGATAGAGAGGGCGGAAAAAGGAGAGGAGGGGTAGCATTACTGGTCAGGGATACTATTACAGCTACAGAAAGGGTAGGTAATGTAGCAGGATGCTTTTTTTGAGTCAATATGGGTGGAAGTCAGGAACAGGAAGGGAGCAGTTACTCTATTGGGGGTATTCTATAGGCCCCCTGGTAGCAGCAGAGATACCGAGGAGCAGATTGGGAGGCAAATTTTGGAAAGGTGCAAAAATAACAGGGTTGTTATCAAGGGTGACTTTAACTTCCCTAATATTGATTGGCACCTGATTAGTTCCAAGGGTTTAGATGGGGCAGAATTTGTTAAGTGTGTCCAGGACGGATTCCTGTCACAGTACGCGGACAGGCCGACCAGGGGGAATGACATACTAGATCTAGTACTAGGTAATGAACCGGGTCAGGTCACAGATCTCTCAGTGGGTGAGCATCTGGGGGACAATGACTGCCGCTCCCTGGCCTTTAGCATTATCATGGAAAAGGATAGAATCACAGAGGACAGGAAAATTTTTAATTGAGGAAGGGCAGATTATGAGGCTATAAGGCTAGAAATTGCGGGTGTGAATTGGGATGATGTTTTTACAGGGAAATGTACAACGGACATGTGGTCAATGTTTAGGGATCTCTTTCAGGATGTTGGGGATAAATTTGTCCTGGTGAGGAAGATAAAGAATGGTAGGGTGAAGGAACCATGGGTGACAAATGAGGTGGAAGAAGGCAGCATACATGAGGTTTAGAAAGTAAGGATCAGATGGGTCTATTGAGGAATATAGGGTAGCAGGAATGGAGCTTAAGAAGGGGCTGAGGAGAGCAAGAAGGGGGCATGAGAAGGCCTTGGTGAGTAGGGCAAAGGAAAACCCCAAGGCATTCTTCAATTATGTGAAGAACAAAAAGATGACAGGAGTGAAGATAGGACCGATTAGAGATAAAGATGGGAAGATGTGCTGGAGGCTGTGGAAGTGAGTGAGGTCCTCAATAAATACTTCTTTTTGGTATTCACCAATGAGAGGGAACGATGACGGTGAGGACAATATGAATGAGGTTGATGTTCTGGAGCATTAACTGATATTAAGGGAGAGGAGGTATTGGAGTTGTTAAAATACATTAGGACGGATAAGTCCCCGGGGCCTGACGGAATATTCCCCAGGCTGCTCCATGAGGTGAGGGAAGAGATTGCTGAGCCTCTGGCTAGGATCTTTATGTCCTCGTTGTCTACGGGAATGGTACTGGAGGATTGGAGGGAGGTGAATGTTGTTCCTTTGTTCAAAAAAGTTAGTAGGGATAGTTTGTGTAATTATAGGCCAGTGAGCCTTATGTCTGTGGTGGGAAAACTGTTGGAAAAGATTCTTAGAGATAGGATCTATGGGCATTTAGAGAATTATGGTCTGATCAGGAACAGTCAGCATGGCTTTGTGAAGGGCAGATCATGTCTAACAAGCCTGATAGAGTTCTTTGAGGAGGTGATCAGGCATATAGATGAGGGTAGTGCAGTGGATGTGATCTATATGCATTTTAGTAAGGCATTTTACAAGGATCCACACGGTAGGCTTATTCAGAAAGTCAGAAGGCATGGGATCCAGAGCAGTTTGGCCAGGTAGATTCAGAATTGGCTTGCCTGCAGAAGGCAGAAGGTCGTGGTGGAGGAAGTACATTCGGATTGGAGGGTTGTGACTCGTGGTGCCCCACAAGGTTTTTTTGTGATTTTTATTAAGGACCTGGATGTGGGGATAGAAGGGTGGGTTGGCAAGTTTGTAAGCGACACAAAGGTTGGTGGTGGTGTAGATAGTGTAGAGGATCATCGAAGATTGCAGAGAGACATTGATAGGATGCAGAACTGGGCTGAGAAGTGGCAGATGGAGTTCAACCCGGAGAAGTGTGAGGTGGTACACTTTGGAAGGAGAAACTCCAAGGCAGAGTACAAAGTAAATGGCAGGATACTTGGTAGTGTGGAGGAGCAGAGGGATCTGGGGGTACATGTCCACAGATCCCTGAAAGTTGCCTCACAGGTGGATAGGGTAGTTAAGAAATCTTATGGGGTGTTAGCTTTCATAAGTCGAGGGATAGAGTTTAAGAGTCGCGAGGTAATGATGCAGCTCTATAAAACTCTGGTTAGGCCACATTTGGAGTACTGTGTCCATTTCTGGTCCTCTCACTATAGGAAGGATGTGGAAGCATTGGAAAGGGTACAGAGGAGATTTACCAGGATGCTGCCTGGTTTAGAGAGTATGCATTATGATCAGAGATTAAGGGAGCTAGGGCTTTACTCTTTGGAGAGAAGACATATTAGAGGTATACAAGATAATAAGAGGAATAGATAGAGTGGACAGCCAGCACCTCTTCCCCAGGGCACCACTGCTCAGTACAAGAGAACATGGCTTTCAGGTAAGGGGTGGGAAGTTCAAGGGGGATATTAGAGGAAGGTTTTTTACTCAGAGAGTGGTTGGTGCATGGAATGCACTGCCTGAGTCAGTGGTGGAGGCAGATACACTACTGAAATTTAAGAGACTACTAGACAGGTATATGGAGGAATTTAAGGTGGGGGGTTATATGGGAGGCAGGGTTTGATGGTCGGCACAACATTGTGGGCCGTAGGGCCTGTACTGTGCTGTACTATTCTATGTTCTATGTAATGTCATTGGCAATCAGACCTCATACTCGCACAAACATTGTAACCTTCTTGGAAGTCAGTTTTACGAAGTCTGCCTTCCAAAGAATTATATTCACTGTTTATTTAGATTCAGAATTAGATTTACTCATCACCTGTACATGGAAACATGCAGTGAAATGTATCATTTGCATTAACAATCCCAATACCCAGTCATGTGCTGGGGGCAGCCTTATGAGTGATGGCACAAATTTCGGCACCAACACAGGATGCCCAGAATGCTTAGCAGAGCTGCATTGTAACATAATACATGACACAGAACAATACAAACAGTAACACAGAGCAAATCAAGACAATAACAATGGCTTTGCTTACATTGAGCCTTTGACTTCCCTGGCAGACTCGCAATATCCTTTATTATCCTTTTCTCTCGCTATCGTGTAGAATATATCAAAAATCGCTATGATGATTGTACATTCTAGTATCAATTGTTTGGTGACAATAAAGTGTAACTCCATTGTTAAAATTTTCTTGCAACTTTTCCCTAGCTGAATCTGAACTAAGATTTCCTTTTAGACTCTGGTATTATACTGATGTCCCACACAATATTTGTATTTACTTTGGCACTCTCAACTAGGTAGTGTTACAGACTATTTTTGTAGGAGGCTGTTTAGAATTGTTATTTTTCTTGTAGTTTAACATCCCTGTGTTGTACATGCTCTTATATAATCAACTATATGCATAGGACTGTTCAGTGAGTTTTCTAGCGTTTAAAGTTATATTAAATTTTGTAAAACTTTGAATGTCTGGAAGGTCAAATAACAATTTAACTCTTTCTGATCTTGTAGCACATGGGTCTGTTAGTGTGTCATGTTTATGAAGTGACCGTACAAGGTAAAAACTGTAGCTCTGGTAATGTCTGTTGTCACTTTTGAGAACTAGGTTGAAGGATTCTTTCTTAGTGTCTGCATTCGAGCTTATTGCATATGTGTAGACATTCATGGACTTCTGTAAGAGCAAAGGAGTGTTGTTTGCTATTATAATGCAAGGAGTGATTATTACAACATCAGATCATTTATGAGCACTGTGTTAATAGACACAGGATGTGTTTGAAAAAAGACAGGCTGTTGTGAACAAAAGATGAAAGAGTTTGTGTGTCTCTGGATCTCCTTCTGCTTGTGAAACTCATATTTATGGGGGTGCCTTTCTGGTTTTCGTTGGACTTCAACCAAGGGCCAGTAATCGCAGTCAGTGCCTAGGACCCAGCGGTGGTTTCACAAGTGGATCAGAATTCAGAGTTTCGTGACAGCAACGACAAGCAAGTGGTGACTACGAATCACGAGGTCTGAAATATCTGTGGAAATCTTTTTGACTTGCTACTTAGTATTTTGTGTGGCTTATTCATGCTTTCTATTTTACGATAATAAATTAGGCTTAAGTTACTTTGCTATGCTTGTACGCTTATTACCTCATCTCCTGGACACTCAAAATATAGGGTCTGATTAATCCAGCCCATTATAAGTTGCCCTTGTAGTTTTTTGGAAACTTCTTGCTTTAAGTGGCCAATATGACATTACTTGAATCTGGTGATTTAATCTGTGGGAATTTCAATGGAATTTACTGTTATTTAAGAAGGCCCCCTGTTGGTTGAGGTCAACCATGGATGTGTGTCCTAGCAAACTACATAGTTGATATGCAAGCCAGGGCAGTACAGTATGAAGAACAAGGGCTGTTGCCCGTGTAGCAGGCTCCCCCTCTCCAAGCAGCTGATGAAGTACAGAGCCCGATACATGCACCAGTGGTGTCGCAGAGTTGCCAGTCAGCATTGTGCTCAATATAGGACTGCCTCAGGGATCCCTGATCCAAATTTTTCCTTGGGATTTATTTCCAAAGCCTTTCCCGTGAGTGGGTATAGGCATAAGGCAGTGGAGGTTTGAGATCAGTTTTCGTTCTGCTAAATGAGCTCCCAAACACAGCTGACAAGTACCATCTGCCTGGGACGACTGGTTTTAAGGCCTCAGCGATCCACGTTTGTCCCTTCTCCTGTCAGTAGAAGCAATTCTGTCAGGCTTAGAAGCAAAGCCACACAAGGAAGCCAGGAGCTGGAGTTGGTTGTCCAAAACTATTTGAGACACAGACCATTGGGAGCATTTAATGGGCAGTGGGAGTCTATCTCCACTACCCCCTCGCAGCTATAACAACCTTAAGAATCTTCTGTTATCTGTGGTCTGGTGTAAGAAGACCGGACCAGTTCTATTCACTCTCTTTTCCCCTTTATTCTTTCTCTTTCTTAATTCTCCTACCACATTCCTTTCTCTTCATCTTCTTTAATCTTGTAACTTTTAATAAAATTTCAAAAGCAACGTGTTTTGCACCTCATTCTTAATTTCCAAATGACCTTTTGATGAAAAAGCATCAGAATATGACACTATCACATGGTAAAATATAATGGGAACTAAGAATAAATTGTTGGGATAAAGAGAGATTCAAATAAGTATCTAAAATTCCACTCTGCCAAGAAGAATGTTTCAACACTACTTCTTTCCCAGCAATTCTGAAACTTACTTTGCTTTTGCAAGAACAATTGTCTACCATATATTTCTTCAATTCTTAGATGTTCCAATACCAGATTCTACTAACACTGTCAGAACCCAATAGCGATCCTTTATTTCTAGTCAAATCTCGGTAATGTGCAGATTTTTTAGTACCTAGACATTGCAGATGACCTCTGTTTAATTTTATCATCTGCCTTTCTTTCACCTGTTGGACCAATTGCTAAGTTAATTTAGTTCATGGCTACTGAATGGATGAATAAGTAAATAATGAAATACAGTTACTTTCCCAAGCAGTAAGGCTGATCAACACCTCCACTCACTAAACCACCCCACCACACCCCCAACCACAACTACTTTATCATTTCTTGTTGGTCACCTCATATACAGACACTCCTGTGCCGAGCATTTCTTTATGGACATACGATCAATCTATATAAGCTATTTCAAGTATTTATATTTCTTTTGTTGTGTTCTTTATCTTACTGTGTTTTTGTGCTGCAACAGATCCCGAACAATAATCATTTTGTTCTCCTTTATAGCTGTATACTGGAAATGGTATTAAACAATCTTGAATTGTGAAATAATTTATTGATTCACTGAACGAATGAATGAAAATTTGAAGTGAAATGAAATGAATTACTGATATCTCAATTGCTTATTTAAAGGAATAACTTTACACTTAGCTTTCCATTACCAGTGGTCCAGCAGTAACAATTGGGATTTATTGTGCATGATCCATTTTCAATTTATGGTTAACGAGAGCCTGCAGCTCAGAAAAAAGGATGATTGTAATCACCCATTCGAAAGCACTTCCCAATTGGAAACTCGTGAATGGAGCATATTTCAGCTTTTCTCTCATGTTGAGTTTAAGATCTCATTTTTAGTACTGAATAAGGAGGGATTTTAGTGCATTGAGCCTGTGCAGATTCCCAGAACCACCCTATCAGCTATGCATATTTCCCTATCTTGCATCAGCTAATCCCTTCTTCTGCTGGCTCCCATCCATGTCGTAGTGGATGTCATAAGGTCAGTGGTTTAGCATGTTGATTGTTTTTTGGTGAACTCCTGCAGAAATCGTTTTGAGATTTTGGCAATTTAAGCATATCAAGTCCTGTGTGCTGAGAAGACACTGGAAAAGTTTTAATATGGCTTTCACTGAACTTGGAGCGAGAAGTGACAGGCTTGTGAAATGGCTCCTTTCAATCCGATAAAGGATAAAACTGCAGAGATTTGATTAAATGAATTATGAGTTTAGATTTGATCCAAATGCATAGGCTAAACAAGTTACAGATGTGACAGAAAGTCAGAGGACATGAGCAACATACTCCATAACTGGTTACATGCTCGCAACTTTTTATTGCACAGTTGGCAATAATTGAATTACGATATTATCTTTGGCAACAGGCAAGATTGAAGCAATTGTTGAAATGAGAGCTGGATGTGTTTCAAGTTTTGCAAATGTTACTGCTTAAAAAGGAAGGGATAGCATGAACTATATAGTCATTAATTCCCTGCAATCTATTTTAATTAATGAACCTAAGATCACAAGGCACACAATAACCGTGCAAAAGTCTTAGGCACAGTATATTGCTCGGGTGACTTAAACTTCTGCATAGCCCTGTAATAATTTTCTGTATTGCACTGTACTGCTGTGGCAAAGAAGATAATTTCATGACATGTGAGTGATGATAAACCTGACTCTGATATGTGTCTCTGTTGTGAAGGGGAGGGGAGCAGAGGGAGGGGAATCATGGTTTGGAAGGGAGTGGGAAGCACCAGAGAGACATTCTGTAATGATCAATAAACCACCTGTTTGGAATCAAATGACTTGTACTTTTGTCTCAGGACTGGGTGTATCTGCACCCGTCCCACACCCCTGCTGCGGCACTCCACCCTCACCATTCCCAACATCCTTTGCTTCTGCCAGATTTACAAACTGGCTCTCCACTCCACATTGACAAATACAGTATTGAATTGAATTGACTTTATTTCTTACATCCTTCACATACGTGAGGAGTAAAAATCTTTACATTATGCCTCCGTCTGAATGGGCAATGTACAAGTTTTAGTAATTTCTAATAAATAGTTTGTACAACAGGACAGTCAATATAACATAGAAATGCAATTGTATCGGTGTGAATTAATCAGTCTGATAGCCTGGTGGAAGAAGCTGTTCTGGATCGTGTTGGTCCTGGCTTTAATGCTGCGGTACCATTTCCCGAATGGTAACAGCTGGAACAGTTTGTGGTTGGGGTGACTTGGGTCCCCAATGATCCTTTGGGTCTTTTTTACACCCCTCTCTTTGTAAAGGTCCTGCATAGTGGGAAGTTCGCATCTACAGATACACTGGGTGTCCACACCACTCTCTGACTGAGGTAAGTACAGTTCTCATACCAGGCTGTGATGCAGCCAGTCAGGATACTCTCAATTGAGCCCCTGTAGAAAGTCCTTAGGATTTGGGGACTTATGCCGAACCTCTTTAACCATCTGAGGTGAAAGAGGCACTTTTATTTCAGCCAGTATGTAGAGACCAAGTGAGACCTTGGTAGTGTGTATACCAAGGAACTTAAAGCTGTTCACCCTCTCAACCCCAGATCCATTGGAGTCAATAGGCACCCCAGCTATATACTGTATATATGTGCCTCAGACTTTAGCACGGTACTGTACGGCTTTGGAATGTGGGAGAACTCCAGGGCACCCGGGGAAGCGCATGTAGTCACAGTGAGAATGTAGAAGCTCGTCACAGGCTGCTGTGGGAATTGAACACTGATCGCTGGTGCTGTAAATCATTGAGCCATGATGCAATTGTGTCACCTGAAAAGCCCATCCCCAGGAGGGCTCCCATGCAAGCACTCACAATGCCTGAGCCTACGTCACCCTGAGATTGGATGAGATCAGCTGTTTCCAGGCTCATACGGCTTTATACCCTGCAGATACAGAGACCAAGATTCAGTTCCTGATTGAGGGTTCTCTTTGTGTGGTTTTAGCATGTTATCACTCTGAGCACGCGGATTTCTCCCTGATTTTTGATATATTATTTCTGTTTGCACTATTTTTAATCTAACTATTTAATAAACACATATATATATACTTGGCACGTGGCCAAGTGGTTAAGGCATTGGACTAGCTACCTGAAGGTCATGAGTTCGAGCCCCAGCTGAGGGAACGTGTTGTGTCCTTGAGCAAGGCACTTAATCACACATTGCTCTACGACGACACTGGTGCCAAGCTGTATGGGTCTTAATGCCCTTCCCTTGGACAACATTGGTGTCGTGGAGAGGGGAGACTTGTAGCATGGGCAACTGCTGGTCTTCCATACAACCTTGCCCAGGCCTGCGCCCTGGAGAGTGAAGACTTTCCAGGTGCAGATCCATGGTCTCGCAAGACTAACGGATGCCTTTATACTTAGTGTAATTGATCTACTTATTTATTCTTTTCTTTCTATATTATCATGTATTGCATTGTACTGCTGCTGTTAACAAATTCCACAGCACATGCTGGTGAGAATAAACCTGACTCTGATTCTGTGCCAGTTCCCTCCCACATCCCAATGACCTGCAGGCTGATAGGTTAACTGACCGCAGTAAATCACTCTATTGCAGGAGAGTGGTAAAATCTGGGGGGGGGGGTGGCATTCAATAAAAATGTGGTGAAATAAAGATGTGATCAATACGTGGTTTGGGTGACTGGTTGGTTCATGATTAGTGGAGACTGAGTGGGCTGAAGAACCATGAGCATTTCAAGGAACAAGAGATTGGTAACGTGGGGGGAAACCCATGTAGTTAAAGTACAAATTGCGTATGGACAACACACTGGATTAGGTCAAAATTAGTTTGGTGGAACAGTGTGACAGCAGTACTATCCAGTCTGCTACGGAGATCTCCCATTTATCGACCTGAGACTACTCAATGCTTCCTTAACAGACCTGCTTCGTAGAACATAGAACACCACAGCACAGTATGGTTCAAAAGTTCAAAGTCAATGTATTATCAAAGTACATATATGTCACCCTATTCAATCCCGATATTCATTTTCTTGTGGGAATGCTCAATAAATCTATAGAATGATAACCATAACAGAATCAATGAAAGACTGTCCAACTTTGCATTCATCCAGAGTGCAGAAGACAACAAACTGCAAATATCGAAACAAGGAAAGAGTAACAATAAATAAGCAGCAAATATTGAGAACATGAGATGAAGTGTCCTTCAAAGTGAGTCGATGGGTTGAGCAAACATTTCAGTGATGGGGAGATGAAGTTGAATGAAGTTATCCTCTCTGGTTCAGGATCTTTGGGCCCCTTATCTCAGAAAGGAAGTGTTGTCATTGGAGAGAGCCCAGAAGAGGTTCACGAGGATGATTCTGAGAATGAAGAGGTTGACATATGAGAAGCCTTTGGCAGTTTAGGGCCTGTACTCTCTGGAATTTAGAAGAATGTGGGGGGATCTCATTGAAACCTACTGCATGTTAGGACTAGATAGGGTGGATGTGGAGAGGACTTTTCCTCTGGTAGGGGGTATCTAGAAGTAGAGAGCACAGCCACAAAATTGAGTGGCAACCATTTAGTACAGAGGTAAGGCGAAATTTTTTTAGCCAGAGAGTAGTGAATCTGTGGCCAAGCCATGGGTATATTTAAGGAGGAACTTGATAGTTTCCTGATCGGCCAGGGCATCAAAGGATGTGGCGAGAAGGCAGGTGTATGGGGTTGAGTGGGATCTGGGATCAGCCATGATGGAATGGCAGAACAGACTCGATGGGCTGAATGGCCTAATTCTGTTCCTATGTCTCATGGTTTTATGGTATTATCCTGATGGTTCTGGGGTAATACCTGATGGTGTGAGCCCTGAAGCTCCTGTACCTTCTTCCTGATGGCAGCAGTAAGAAGACAGCATAAGCTTTGGACAGTAATGTTGTGTCAACCTTTTAACCTAGTTCAAATTCAATCTAACCCCTCCTTCCCTCCCACACAGCCCTCCATTTTCCTTCATTTATATGCCTATCTAAGAATTTCTTAACTGTCCCTAATATACCTGCCTTTATCACTGCCTGTGGCCGGGTGTTGCATGCACCCACCACTCTTTGTGTTAGAAACAGCCGTACCTCTGACAACCCCCATATACTTTCCTCTAATCACTTTAAAATCATGCCACCTCATATTGGCCATTTCTACCCTGGAAAAGAGTCTCTGGTTCGATCTATACCCCTTATCATCTTGTACACCATATTCAAGTCACCTCCAAATTTCAAAGTACATTTATTAATTTAAGTATACATACTATAAACAACCTTGATATTCATCTCCTTACAGGCAGCCTCAAAAGAGAGCAATCCAATAGAACCCTTTAAAAACGAACACTGTCAAACACCTAATATGCAAAAAAGAACAAATTTTGCGAACATTCAGAACTAAACTTCATGAAAGTGAGTTCACAGCTTAATTCAGCCAAACATTGACTCATTACTCGCTCTCTAGTATGGACCCTTCCCCCTCGCTTCGTCCCAAACCCGACCATTCCAATCTGGCCTGGTGCTTAAATTGGTCAAATATCGGCTTGTTCCTCTCTCTTGGCCCAAACCCTGCCGCCTCACCTCTGCCTCACCTCAGCTCACCTTGCCTCACTCCAACCGTGGCCACACATTGGCTCGTTTCTTGCTCTCGGGCCTGGGCTCCACTGCTTTGATTTATATGCCCCGCTACAACCTTCCTGTACCTCTGAGACTTCAGTTCACACCATGAAAATGTCAGGTCATAAAGGAGTTGCAAAAGCTCAACTCTGAAATGGAAGTTACAGGCTATTGATTGCAGTAATCATTGTTCAGAAATCGTTTGATTAATAGAGTAGTTAGTAGACTTGTTTGTTGCCAGTAAGGCATCACAGTGTCTCACCAGTGCCATCGTAAACCGGAAGAAATTTCTTATCCTCCTTTGCTCCAAAGAGAAAAGCCCTAGCTCACTCAGATTATCCTCATAAGACATCGTCTCCAATCCAGGCAGCATCCTGGTAAATCTCCTCTGCACTCTCTCTAAAGCTGTCAAACCCTTCCTGTAATGAAGTGACCAGAACAGAACACAATATTCCAAGTGTGCCGTAAGCAGCGTTTTATAAAGATTGAGTATTAACTCCTGCCATCACATTGTTTTATAGCAAGACCCCAGAAAATCACCAATGGAGGCAGATTTTGAAAAAAATATTAATTAATTTATAGTCATTCTTTTTCACAATAAGGTGTTAAAGAATGAACTAGATTTCATTTCCTTCGTTCAGTCACAATAAGAGAAATGCCTGCTTCCAATATAGAGCAGTAATCAATTACTTAGCTCCAACAGCACATTTTAACCTCAGGAGCACACTCTAAAAGGCTTAGTGATGCATGTAACCTCCACTAAACTCGATCTTACAGTTCCTTGAGCAATTTAGTCACAATTGTTTGGAATTTTCGGCAGTTTTGTGATTGCTTCCATAAGGATGTGATCACTTCAAAATAATTTTCATGTCAGAACCCTTGACACAGCTAAAGGAGAAAAAGAGCTTCAATCAATTTATAAGTATGAAACCGGCTAACAAAACTAAAGGAAAGAAAATATTCCTGAAATTCTGTGAACTTAAGTTTTTCAAAGACAGTCACCAGTTAATGGCTGAAGCCTGGATGGAGGCTGAGTTGTAGGGCTGTCCACGTGTGTGGGTGGGTGGGAGCTTGATTTACTGTTCCACATACACAAGCAAATCTGCTGATGCTGGAAATCCAAAGCAACACAGTAGCATGTGGGCATGTTTTGTTGGCCTGAGACGTCAGGTGTTTAGTCCTTTCCATAGAAGCTGCCTGGCCCAATGAGTTCCTCCAGCAGTTTGTGTGCGCGTTGTTTTGCTGTTTGTTGTATTCTGTGCCATTCTGCCAAGCATTGTGGATATGGTATGTGGGCACTGGAATGTGTGGCGACATTCATGGGCTTCCCCCAGCAGACGCTGACTGGTTGTAACACGAACAATGCACTTCACCGTATGTTCTGATAAGTAAATGAATCTGAATGGGAAGTATGGTTACTGATCTAACCCAGAGAACCAGTGGGCATGATGATGCGTGTAATGGCCAATGTCGATGGGCTGTGTTAGGACGTATTTTGGGGTCATAGAAAATAGCAAATAGCAGATGTGAATGTGGATAGTACAATGAATTTAAAATGCAGCTTAAAACAATGGTCTATCTCAAGCTGAAGACTGGGGTTGATTGCAGACCAGGAAACACCCCATGGACCTGAGATATCTGAATATGCATGAATGCAGCTCAGAGACAGCGGTGATTAACATACATTTTAGATGTGCTGGTGTGAAGATCTGGGTGTTTGAAAATTATATGTAACTCAAAGGAAGCGCAATGGAATGCATTGTAAATATAGAATTGTCCTGCTTTTACCTTTGATCTTTAGCAGATAAAAATGTGGTAACGTTGGGTTAGGGAGCCTCTTTCCAGAGGGACTCCAAATGCTGTCAGCTTGTGTGTGCCGAATAAAGACTTTTATACTGCCAGCTGCGTGTCTCCAGTGGCTTGCTTCAATGCTGAATGACTTTACAGATCTATGATGTGATGTTGAATATATATTAAATCACTTATGTCTGTTTATTCCAGACTGTCGGCTGTGACTATGAAATAGAATCGAATGCAGTTGAAGATCAATGTGGGGTGTGCCATGGGAATGGCTCTTCTTGTCAGACAGTAAAGAAGACCTTTGAAGAGAGTGAAGGATTAGGTAAAAATTTGATCAACAATTTTATCTCTTGACTGTTCAATTGCTAATATTTAAGAGAATGTGGACAGTTTCCTGTGCACTTTGTGCTCTGTGAATATTTCCATTTGACTCTCACATTGGCTTGAGAGATTCTTTTCTGCTGGTACTTGTTACTGGTGAATATGTAGCCCAGGTTTCCAGCACCACCAGCTCCTACTGTAAGTCTGGTTTATACTGGCTGAATATCAAATCAGCGAGGATGTGCCAGGCCTGGCTGGTACGTCTTTGGAATATGGGAGGAAACTGGAGCAAACGGGGGAATTCCGGCTGGTCATGAGGAGAAAGGACAAACTTCTTAAAGACCGTGAGATGAATTGACCCCCAAGATTACAGCTGGCGCTGTAAAGTGCTGTGCCAACTGCTGTGCTATCGCGCCACCCTGGAGACAATCATCACAATGGTTACCCTTTTCCATTCTCCTCTCTGTAAACCTGAGGCTGTTCGAGCTGCCTGTGTTTGTCTCCCTGAGAATAAAGATCCATAACTCCTTGAATGTGGAGTCACAGGTAGATGGGGCCATAAAGAGAGCTTTCGGCATGTTGGCCTACATAAACAGGCTTATTGATTCCAGGAGCCGGGATGCTCTGTTAAGGTTGTGTAAGACATTGGTGAGGCCTAATTTGGAGTATTGTGTGCAGTTCTGATCACCTACCTACAGGTGTAAATGTACAGAGAATATTTTTAAGGATGTATAAATGGTTCAGCACTAGATGGGTCAAAGGGCCTTTTTTTGTGCTGTACCTTTCTATGACTCTGTGTTGCCAGGACAAGAGGACCTGAGTTATAGGGAAAGTTTAGATAGGTTATGGCTTTATTCCTTAAAGCATAGGAGAATGAGAGGGGATTTGATAGAGTTATACAAAATTATGAGGGGTATAAATAGTGGGAGGGAGGGAACGTCGACTCAGACCATGAGAGGCCTGCGTCGGGCATTTTTACGCCTTACAAGGCGCGGATTGGAAGTCTGTGTGGGGCGCCACTCCTCGCACAGACTAGAGCAATGTGTGGTTAAGTGCCTTGCTCAAGGGCACAAACACACTGCCACAGCTGAGGCTCGAACTAGCGACCTTCAGATCACTAGACGAACGCCTAGTGTGGGCACGTGACCAAGTGGTTAAGGCATTGGACTAGTGAGCTGAAGGTCGTGAGTTTGAGCCCCAGCGACGACACTGATGCCAAGCTGTATGGGTCCTAATGCCCTTCCCTTGGACAACATTGGTGTTGTGGAGAGCGGAGACTTGCAGCATGGGCAACTACTGGTCTTCCATACAACCTTGCCCAGGCCTGCGCCCTGGAGAGTGAAGACTTTCCAGGCGCTGATCCATGGTCCCAGCCACACATCTGTTCCCGACCTTGACTCAGACCACACACCTGGTTCCCATCCTCGTCACCCACCACAAAACTAGTTCACAACCCTGGCAACACTCATGAGATGCTGGAGGAACCCAGTGGTTCTGGAATAATCTATGGAGAGGAATAAACAGGTGATATTTCAGGCTGAGACCCTTCACCAGCACCGGAAAGGAAGTGGGAAGAAGCCAAAATATGAAGGTCGAGGAGGGGGAGGAGTACAAACTAGCAGGCGATAGATGAAACCAGGTAAGGGTGAAGGTAGGTGACTGGGGGAAGGGGTTTGAAGTAAGGAGCTGGGGGAAGGTAGATTAACAAGGTAAGGAGCTGAAGAAGAAGGAATCTGACAGGAGAGGACCATGGGAGAAAGGGAAGGAGGAGGAGCACCTGAGGGAGGTGATGGGCAGGTGAGAAGAAAGGTATGAGGAAGCCAGAATGGGAAATGGAAAAACAGAGAAGGGGGAGGTGGAGAAACCAATGTTCCTGCCTTCAGGTTGGAGGTCACATATTTGACCCCAGGTTCCATTTACACACCTGGTCCACATTTCCAACCAAATGCATATTTGCTCCACGTTCAGAATCAGAATCAGATGTGTTATAATTGGTACACTCAGTGGACACATTATTAGGTACACCTGTACTCCTGCTTGTTAATGCAAATACCTAATCATCCTATCATGTGGCAGCAACTCAATTCATAAAAGCATGCAGACAAATTCAAGAGATTCAGTTGTCAAACCAAATATCAGAATAAGGAAGAAATGTGATCTAAGTGACTTTGACTGTGGAATGATTGTTGGTGCCAGACGGGGTGGTTTGAGTATCTCAGAGACTTTTGATCTCCTAGTATTTTCACACACAATATTCTCTAGAGTTTACAGAGAATGGTGCGAAAAACACAAAAAGAAATCCAGTGAGTGGTAGTTCTGTGGTTGAAAATAGCTTGTTAGTGAGAAAGGTAAGTGGAGAATGGTCGGACAGGTACAAGCTGACAGGAAAGTGACAGTATCTCAAATCAAAGTTGCTGGTGAACGCAGCAGGCCAAGCAGCATCTGTAGGAAGAGGCGCAGTCGACGTTTCAGGCCGAGACCCTTCGTCAGGACTAACTGAAGGAAGAGTGAGTAAGGGATTTGAAAGCTGGAGGGGGAGGGGGAGATGCAAAATGATAGGAGAAGACAGGAGGGGGAGGGATGGAGCCGAGAGCTGGACAGGTGATAGGCAGAAGGGGATACGAGAGGATCATGGGACAGGAGGTCCAGGAAGAAAGACGGGGGGGGGGGTGACCCAGAGGATAGGCAAGAGGTATATTCAGAGGGACAGAGGGAGAAAAAGGAGAGTGAGAGAAAGAATGTGTGCATAAAAAAGAGTAACAGATGGGGTACGAGGGGGAGGTGGGGCCTAGCGGAAGTTAGAGAAGTCAATGTTCATGCCATCAGGTTGGAGGCTACCCATACGGAATATAAGGTGTTGTTCCTCCAACCTGAGTGTGGCTTCATCTTTACAGTAGAGGAGGCCGTGGATAGACATGTCAGAATGGGAATGGGATGTGGAATTAAAATGTGTGGCCACTGGGAGATCCTGCTTTCTCTGGCGGACAGAGCGTAGATGTTCAGCAAAGCGGTCTCCCAGTCTGCGTCGGGTCTCACCAATATATAAAAGGCCACATCGGGAGCACCGGACGCAGTATATCACCCCAGTCGACTCACAGGTGAAGTGATGCCTCACCTGGAAGGACTGTTTGGGGCCCTGAATGGTGGTAAGGGAGGAAGTGTAAGGGCATGTGTAGCACTTGTTCCGCTTACACGGATAAGTGCCCGGAGGGAGATCAGTGGGGTGGGATGGGGGGGACGAATGGACAAGGGATCGCTCCCTACACAACTCCCTTGTCCATTCGTCCATTCGTCCCCCCATCCCTCCCCACTGATCTCCCTCCTGGCACTTATCCGTGTAAGCGGAACAAGTGCTACACATGCCCTTACACTTCCTCCCTTACCACCATTCAGGGCCCCAAACAGTCCTTCCAGGTGAGGCATCACTTCACCTGTGAGTCGACTGGGGTGATATACTGCGTCCGGTGCTCCCGATGTGACCTTTTATATATTGGTGAGACCCGACGCAGACTGGGAGACCGCTTTGCTGAACATCTACGCTCTGTCCGCCAGAGAAAGCAGGATCTCCCAGTGGCCACACATTTTAATTCCACATCCCATTCCCATTCTGACATGTCTATCCACGGCTTCCTCTACTGTAAAGATGAAGCCACACTCAGGTTGGAGGAACAACACCTTATATTCCGTATGGGTAGCCTCCAACCTGATGGCATGAACATTGACTTCTCTAACTTCCGCTAGGCCCCACCTCCCCCTCGTACCCCATCTGTTACTCTTTTTTATGCACACATTCTTTCTCTCACTCTCCTTTTTCTCCCTCTGTCCCTCTGAATATACCTCTTGCCCATCCTCTGGGTCACCCCCCCCCATCTTTCTTCCCGGACCTCCTGTCCCATGATCCTCTCGTATCCCCTTCTGCCTATCACCTGTCCAGCTCTCGGCTCCATCCCTCCCCCTCCTGTCTTCTCCTATCATTTTGCATCTCCCCCTCCCCCTCCAACTTTCAAATCCCTTACTCACTCTTCCTTCAGTTAGTCCTGACGAAGGGTCTCGGCCTGAAACGTCGACTGCGCCTCTTCCTACAGATGCTGCTTGGCCTGCTGCGTTCACCAGCAACTTTGATGTGTGTTGCTTGAATTTCCAGCATCTGCAGAATTCCTGTTGTTTACAGTATCTCAAATGACCATGTGCGGAAGAGCATCTCTGAATGCACTGCACTTCAAACCTTAAAGTGGATGTCCTACCACAGCAGAAGATAATAAAAATGCACTCAGTAGCTAGGTACAGGAAGGTAATAAAATGGCCACTGAGTGTATCCAGTGTGAAATCTCTTGTTTTGCAGCAGCAGTGCAGTGCAAAGGCATAACATTACAAAGTTAATGGTGCAAAAGTGATAGAATCATGAGGTACAACTCATGGGTTCATGGACCATTTGGAAATGTATGGCAGAGAGGAATGAGCTGTTCCTAAATCCCTGAGTTCAGATCCTCAGGCTCCTGCCTCTCTTCCATCAGTGATAACCTGCTGGTGACCCCTACTCTTGCTTCACTTCCAGCCCACATTCCAAAACCCAGTTCTGGCTGATTTTCCAGCCCCCTTTCCCAGCCCTCAACTCTGGCTGCTGATCAGGCCCACGTTCCTAACTTTCAATCCCAACGCATGCCTGGCTCACATTTCCAGCTCCCATATCCTGCTGCACATCTGGCCCGCAGTCCTGAACCCCAACCAGCTTTTTCACACCTGTCTTGGATTCTTCGTCCGTAGCACATCTGGGCCGCATTTCAGTGACACCAAAATTGGTGGCATCATGGGCAAAGCGAAGAGATTACATTAAGTAAATGGACCAAAAAATAACACATGGAATCTTAGTTGGACAAATGTGAGGTTAGACTTTAGTAGGTTAAAGCAGGGTAGGACCTGTGCATTGGAGCTTCCATATCAGTCAGAATGTTTTCCACTGTACATCTGTAGAGATTTCCTAGAGTCTTTGGTGACATAACAAATCTTCTCAAACTACTAATGAAGCAGAGCTGCCGGCTTGCCTTCTTTGTGATTAGGATGTAGAATAGCACAGTATAGGAATGGTGCTGTGGAGGTGCGCAAGTAGTAAGGAGGTAGTGTCGCTGCAGTTGTAACTAGGACTAGGCCTCAGTCCTCGGGCTTGCATTGTAGGGTGGCGTCTAGGCTCGGTAGGGGGTGGTGGCCTCTCCTGAGCATGGAGCCTTCCAGTGGCGGCTGGATGGAATTACAGGCTGGACTGCCAGGATCCATCCGCCAATTTGCGGGATGTTGCTCAGGAGCTTAGAACATAGAACATAGAAAGCCTGCAGCACAATACAGGCCCTTCGGCTCACAAAGCTGTGCTGAGCATGTCCTTACTTTAGAAATTACCTAGGGTTACCCATAGCCCTCTATTTTTCTAAGCTCCGTGTACCTATCCAGCAGTCTCTTAAAAGACCTTATCATATCCGATTCCCCCACCGTTGCTGGCAGCCCATTCCACGCAGTCACCACTCTCTGCGTAAAAAAACTTACCCCTGACATCTCCTCTGTACCTTGGTCTAAAAATGTACACAACTGTGTTCTTTTTTGCCCCTTTCTCGTTATTCTGATTGCGCATATATGTCTTTGTACCTTGGCCCCTCAAAAATGCTGTCTCGTTTGGCTGTATCCATTTATGGTTTGAATGACAATTAAACTTGATTTGATTTGAACCTGCCCTTCGACCCAGGAAACCCCGTGGTCATGGGGAGAATGTACAAAATCCTTACAGGCAGTGGTGGAAATTAAACAATTGTATCTCAATGCATTATCACATCTGGCTGCAGACTTATTTGTCGATTAGATTGGAAAAATTGAGACAAGATACAGAAAAGTTCAGGATTTCTACTAGTTTTTGTTGTAGTACTGATAGAAGATTAATGTAGCCCCACGATCTGCAGGCAGCATGGTAGCATAGTGGTTAGTGTAATGCTATTACAGTACCCAGGGCCTGAGATCCATGAATTTGTATGTTCTCCCTGTGACCATATGGGTCTCCACCAGGTTCTCTGGCTTCCTCCTACATTCCAAAGACATAGCAGAGGACTCAACCTCAGAATAGAGAGGCGTCCTTTTAGAGTGGAGATAAGGAGGAATTTCTTTAGTCAGAGAGCAGTGAAGCTGCGGAATTCATTGCCACAGGCAGCTGTGGAGGCCAAGTCATTGGATATATTTAAGGCAGAGGTTGATTCTTGATGCATCAGGGCATGAAGGGATACGGGGAGAAGGCAGGAGATCGGGGCTGAGAGGGAAAAAGGATCAGCCATGATAAAATGGTGGAGCAAACTCTATAGAGCCAAATGGCCTAATTCTGCTTCTATATCTTATGGTCTTATGGATTGGTATGTTAATTGGTCACATGTGTGTAATTGTGCAGAAGGTCCTGACACCATGCTGTGTCTCTAAATGATTAAATAAATGATATATAAATTTATATTTGTGCTTACTTTTTATCACTGTGTGATCTTTGAGAAGTAGCTTCATTGCAGAAAAATAATGTGCTTTGTGATGGTATTGGATTTGCTGACCGCTAAATTATAAACACAAGTAAATACTTTAATCCCGATCAGATTAAATAGCCATGAGTACTCTCACTAAAGGAAGATTATACTGTAACTACCCAATCTTCAAACACTAGTTCACTTCCCTGTTTATTCTCCACAACGAATTTAGCTGCCAATACCCACTATTTGAACAGTGAGTCCCTCCTCCTTACCAAGAAGATTTACAGCTAACAAAGTAGTTAAAAACACAGTTTGTTTATTTTCAAGGATACACATTTAAATCCACACATCTTTCATAAAACACACTAAGGATTTCTATCTTAAACCACTTCTAAAACAGAAAGGACAAAGGATTTCCAAAACTCAGCTACAATTCCTGTAAACCTATAGTTTCCTGGTTTATTTTTACAGCTGCTTGAGAAAGGCTCTAAAAGTAAACCAGGAACTCATAGGCTGCTGAGTTTGACATTGATTGTGGGAAAGTTATTGGAAGATATTCTATGTGTCCGGACAATGAATATTTGTTTAGACAGGGATTGATTAGGAATCAGTCAGCAGAGCTTTGTGTGTGATAGATCACGACAAACCAATCTTACAGAATTTTTCAAGGAAATTTCCAGGAAAGTTGATGAAGACAAGGCAGTGGATGTTGTGTACATGGACTTTAGCAAGACATTTGATATGGTCCTGCATGGATGGTTGATCTGGAAAGTTCAGTGGCTTGGTATTCAAGATGAGGTAGTAAATTGGATGATGGGGTGGAGATATGTCTCTACCAAAGGAGGTATAAGGCGCTCCTTCCCTCCGCTGGCTTGCAGTTTACCCTTGGGCAGGGTGTAGCCCCTGCTTAACCCCTCAATCAGGGTCACATGAAGCCATTGGAGCTGATGGTGGATGGTCATATGAGCAGATGGTACATATCACGTCCTAGTTATATAACCATATAACAATTACAGCACGGAAACAGGCCATCTCAGCCCTTCTAGTCCGTGCCGAACTCTTACTCTCACTTAGTCCCACCGACCTGCACTCAGCCCATAATCCTCCATTCCTGTCCTGTCCATGTAGCTATCCAATTTAACTTTAAATGACAACATCAAACCTGCCTCAACCACTTCTGCTGGAAGCTCGTTCCACACAGCTACCACTCTCTGAGTAAGGAAGTTCCCCCTCATGTTACCCCTAAACTTTTGCCCTTTAACTCTCAACTCATGTCCTCTTGTTTGAATCTCCCCCACTCTCAATGGAAAATGCCTATCCACGTCAACTCTATCTATCCCCCTCATAATTTTAAATACCTCTATCAAGTCCCCTCTCAACCTTCTACACTCCAAAGAATAAAGACCCAACTTGTTCAACTTTTCTCTGTAACTTAGGAGATGAAACCCAGGTAACATTCTAGTAAATCTTCTCTGTACTCTCAATTTTGTTGATACCTTTCCTATAATTCGGTGACCAGAACTGTACACAATACTCCAAATTTGGCCTTACCAATGCCTTGTACAATTTCAACATTACATCCCAACTCCTATACTCAATGCTCTGATTTATAAAGACCAACATATCAAAAGATTTCTTCACCAGCCTATCCACATGAGATTTCACCTTCAGGGAACTATGCACCATTATTCCTAGATCCCTCTGTTCTACAGCATTCTTCAATTCCCTACCATTTACCATGTATGTCCTATTTTGGTTAGTCCTACCAAAATGTAGCACCTCACATTTATCAGCATTAAACTTCATCTGCCATCTTTCAGCCCACTCTTCTAACTGGCCTAAATCTCTCTGCAAGCTTCGAAAACCTACTTCATTATCCACAACTCTACTGATCTTAGTATCATCTGCATACTTACTAATCTAATTTACCACCCCATCATCCAGATCATTAATGTATATGACAAACAACATTGGACTCAGTACAGATCCCTGAGGCACACCACTAGTCACCGGCCTCCAATCTGACAAACAGTTATCCACCACTACTCTCTGGCGTCTCCCATCCAGCCACTGCTGAATCCATTTTACTACTTCAATATTAATACCTAATGATTGAACCTTCCTAACTAACCTTCCGTGTGGAACCTTGTTCAAGACCTTACTGAAGTCCATATAGACAACATCCACCGCTTTACCCTCATCAACTTTCCTAGTAACCTCTTCAAAAAATTCAGTAAGATTTGTCAAACATGACCTTCCACGCACAAATCCATGTTGACTGTTCCTAATCAGATCCTGTCTATCCAGCTAATTATATATACCATCTCTAAGAATACTTTCCTTCAATTTACCCACCACTGACGTCAAACTCACAGGCCGATAATTGCTAGGTTTACTCTTAGAACCCTTTTTAAACAATGGAACAACATGAGTAATTCGCCAATCCTCCAGCACCATCCCCGATCTAATGACATTTGAAATATTTCTGTCAGAGCCCCTGCTATTTCTACACTAACTTCCCTCAAGGTCCTAGGGAATATCCTGTCATGACCCGGAGACTTATCCACTTTTATATTCCTTAAAAGTGCCAGTACTTCCTCTTCTTTAAGCATCATACATGGAGTGCAGGAGGAAAGAAATATGGAAGGGCTCCAGTCTCTCAAGCTCTGCCCAAGTGATCTTGCGCTTGGCAAGATACTATTTCACCCAGGCGCACTGTGACCTCCAACTCCACCACCTTCGATAACCACCTTTCGTTCTCGTGGTTGCATACCCCTGCCTGGACCATGTCATGACTGTCCCTTGCACTTGCTGTCCCCCATCATTGGAAATGTGTAGAGCCGAGGCCTAGTCATCCCAGGCATGGGTTGCTGAAGAAATCTCTCAATTGCAGGGAGCTCACTGCCTGGTCTATGGCCAAGTTGGAGGCCCACTTTCAGCCCAATCCTGTTGTGACTCCTGCTTGGTTTATCAGCTTGGAGTTATCTTTTGTTCTCTGTACAAATACTTTGTTCATTCAACTGATTCTTTTTGGTGAATATTTATGACTGACTTCTTCTACAAAGTAATTCAGGTCCTACTGTGTTTTAATATAATTTTTATTAAATTTTCAAAATGAATACATAGAAAGATAATATCTACCCTCCCCCCCCCCCATATGTAGTCCTACCTAAAAAGAAAAAAAAGAAAAAAAAGAAGAAGAACCGCCTGGGTATTGGAAAGTTTCCACATGCTCCATGGGATTCAAAATAAATTTAGTATACTTATTCGTTAGTTTCCCCAAGGGACCAAGATCTTTATCGGAGCAATTAAATATGCCATCCTATCTTTTGTAAATAAGGGCGCCAGATATTCAAAAATGTTTCATATTTATCTCTTAAATTTTAAGTAATTTTTTCGAGTGGAATAGAACTAGCCATTTCATTGTTCCAACGATTCATACTTAAATACGAATCAGATTTCCAAGTAACAGCTATAGTCTTCTTAGCTACTGCCAATGCAATTTTTATAAATTCTTTCTGATACTTATTCAATTTAAGTTTTGGCTTTATCCCTTCAATATCACCTAGTAGAAATAATACAGGGTTATGTGGAAGTTGAGTTCCAGTAATTTGTTCCAACAGGACTCTTAAATTTATTCAAAAGGGTTGAATTTTAAAACAAGATCAAGTAGAATGTAAAAAAG
Source organism: Mobula hypostoma (assembly GCF_963921235.1). Classification (NCBI taxonomy): domain Eukaryota; kingdom Metazoa; phylum Chordata; class Chondrichthyes; order Myliobatiformes; family Myliobatidae; genus Mobula; species Mobula hypostoma. Next base: position 16,765,403 of record NC_086099.1, on the reverse strand, counting down.
TACCAATTTCTTGATTACACCGAAAGCATTTATCGGATAGGTTTGAATTTAATCTATTTATTTTTTGTGGTGTAATATATAATTGGTGTAACAAGTTATATTGTACTAATCTATGTCGAACATTTATTGTATTTGTCATACTGTCAAGGCACAGTCCTGATCAATTTGTTTCATCAATATTAATATTCAGATCTGTTTCCTATTTTTGTTTTGACTTAACAATTGCTACTCCCCTCGCTTTTGAATTAAATGAAGCTGCAACAACACTACCCACCCAATCTCTCTTTAATTTCTGATGTTCTGTTTCTGTTAAATGCGTTTCCTGTAAAAAGGCTAAATCTATCTTCATTTTCTTAATATGTGTTAAGATTCTTTTTCTTTTCACTGGTCCATTAAGCCCATTAACATTAAAACTCAAAAAATTCAATAAATTAGTCATTATTTTTAACAAAGTTACTCCAATCTAAAACATTACTTAGCTTCTCAACACTCATAGTTCCTTGGGGAATCTCTTTGAACTTCACCATGTTGCTATGTGTTTCCCTCCCAATCATCCAGGCAAAAAGAAAAAAAAAGATAGATGAGATATAAAAAAAAGAAAAAAACAAAATACCCCCCCACTAATGTTGTGAATGAAAAGATACACAACACTACCCCCCTCCATTTTGCGGGTCGCCCGCAACAAAAAAAATTATATATATATAAAAAAAATTAATGTTACTATTCCCAACTAGTATTCCTCAAATTTTAACCTTACTTCCCCTCCCTCATATAATTAGTAATATATTTATATATTCATCTGCCTTCAAAAATCCAACAAGTCCATTCTTTGACCCAGTCTTCTTCTTCAATCTATCTCGCTCCCCTGGTTTTGTTCTTGTATCTGGTGAATATTCAGAGAGTCTTGCACAAACTGCTCCTCTTTCCGGTAATCATCAAAAAATCTTTTTTCTCCACCAGCCAAAAAAATCTTCAAGGTTGCAGGATAACGCAATATAAACTGATAACCGTGATCCCATAGGATTTTTTTCACTGGATTAAATTTCTTCCTTCTCTTCAAAAGTTCATAACTTATGTCAGGGTAGAAAAAAATTTTGTTCCCTTGAATCATCAATGGCCCTTTTCTATTCTTGGCAGCTTGGGCAGCTGCCTGTAGAATCCTTTCCTTGTCTTGAAATCTTAAGAATTTTATTAAAATTGCTCGTGGATATTGGTCATCTTGTGGTTTTGGTCTTAGAGCTCTATGTACCCGCTCAATTTCAATTGATCGGTCTTCCTCTTTCATTTGCAAAACTTCCGGGATCCATCTTTGAAAAAATTTTATTGGATTTCCTCCCTCTATACCTTCTTTAAGATCAACAATTTTAATATTATTACGTCTACTAAAATTTTCCAACATATCCATTTTCTCCAAGAGTCGATTTCTTTCCGTGTTCCAGACAAGCAGATCATTTTCTGTTTTTTCCACTCTATCATTAATATGCTCCATTTTTCTTTCCATCTTCTGAAGCTTCTTATCCATTTTATCCTGTCTTTTCATAGCTTTATTATAGCACATCTTCATGTCTCTAAGCTCTGCTCTTACTTTTCTTAGTTCAGCCGTTAATTGCAATAAAGCCTCTCTTATGTCTCCATCATCTCCTTTAGTTCCAATCTCTTCCAGTTCTTCCTCCTCTTCTTCATCTGTATTCTCTGCGGTATCTGATTCTGACTCTGAGTCACTTTCAGTGGCTGTCGGTTCTTGTAGTTTGAGTTGTGTCACTTTGCGCATGTGTTCTTCTTTGTGCATGCGCATTTCCGGCATCTTCTTCCGAGAGACCGCTACCGCCGCCATTGCTCCCTGTTCTACGGCAGGGATAGAATGCACCTCCTCCAAAGGAGATCCAACCTGAGTCTGAGGCTCCATCGCTGCAGTAGGCCCTTTTTTCTTCCCAACTCGCGGCGGCTTCGCAACAACAGACTTCTTCTGTTGCGGTTTAGGAGGCATATCGTAGAGTAGTCTTGCAAAGTTTATAAATAGTTTTCGGAAAGTATTAACTTTGTTTTGTTTAAACGGTACTTTGCTAATTTTTTACGGGAGAGCTGGATTTACACGTCTCAATCCCACGTCATTACGTGATGCCCCCCAGGTCCTACTGTGTTGATCCAACTGTCATCCTGACGGATTTACCAATATTCAGGATGAGGTAATAAATTAGATTAGACGTTGGCTTTGTGGGAGAAGCCAGAGAGTGGTAGTAGACGGTTGCCTCTCAGACTGGGGGCCTGTGACTAGTGGTGTGCTGGGTCCATTGTTGTTTGTCGTCTGTATCAATGATCTGGATGATAATGTAGCTAACTGCATCAGCAATTTTGCAGATAATTCCAAGATTGGGGGTTTAGTGGACAGCGAGGAAGACTAAAGAGCTTGCAGCGGGATTTGGATGAACTGTAAAAATGGGCTGAAAATTTTGCTCTTTTTTGCACAGCACTGTAGGTTACTGAGCTACTGAAAAAAACTCTGTTGTTGTTTCTCTGGCTGAGAGTAGATAGCTTCATTTGCTTCAACACAGCATGGTTTTGTTTCTCTCACATTGTTGTTCCAGCGATATTTTTTGCTGGTAACGAGGGTCCACAAGATGACAGGGAGAGGTGACCTGGGTCAGTCATTTTCAGAAACACATTCAAATACACATGAGAAGTTTAGCAGAAGAGATAGTGTCCTTATCAGTAATGAGAACAGAAAATGTTGAGATGCAACTGGCGGGTTGGAAAGCAACACACATAACAGTTGCTGGTGAATGCAGCAGGCCAGGCAGCATCTATAAGAAGAGGTACAGTCGACATTTCGGGCCAAGACTCTTTGTCAGGTCTAAATGAAAGAAGAGATAGTAAGAGATTTGGTGGGTTGGAAACACCTATTGAGAGGGAAACTGTGTTAACTTTTCAGCTTCAAGACACTTCATTACAACTAGGCTAAAGAGACTGCAGCTTGATATTGGTTAGCACAGAAGGAGGTGAAGGATGGGTAGAACAAAGGGAAAATCTCTGTTAGGGTGGGACAAAATAAGATAATGTTGTACTTATTACCCTACAACCATCAGGCTCTTGAACCTGTGTGGATACCTTCACTCCCCTCAACACTGAACTGAATCCACAATCTATAGGCACACTTTAAGGACTCCATAACTCAGTATTATTTATTTCTATTTTTGATTATTTGTACAATTTGTCTTCATTATGCACACTAGTTGTTTCTATAGATTTTCGTAAATTCTATTGTATTCCATTTTTTTCCTATAAATGCCTGCAAGCAAAGGGGCCTTATGTGAAATGAACTGCAGGCACGTGGTGTGTGCAAACTCGATTAGATTAGATTATGAGGACACTCGGTCCTCATTTATTGTCACTTAGAAATGCATGCATGCATTAAGAAATGATACAATGTTCCTCCAGAGTTATGTCACAAAAAAAACAGAACAAACCAAAGACTAACACTGACAAGACCACATAATTATAACATATAGTTACAGCAGTGCAAAGCAATACCATAATTTGATAAAGAACAGACCATGGGAACGGTAAAAAAAAGTCTCAAACTTCCGATCAACTCCCGATAGTCCCCGATAGCAGGCAGCAGAAGGGAGAAACTCTCTCTGCCATAAACCTCCAGGCACCAACAACTGTCGATTCATTGGAAGCACCCGACCCCAGCCAACTCTGAGTCCGTCTGAAAACTTCGAGCCTCCAACCAGCCCTCCGACACCGAGCACCGAGCACCATCTCTGCCGAGCGCTTCGACCCCGCCCCGGCCGCCGAGCAACAAGCAAAGCCGAGGATTTGGGGCCTTCCCCTCCGGAGATTCAGGATCACACAGTAACAGCGAAAAAGGCATTTCAGAAGTTTCTCCAGATGTTACTCCATTCTCTCACATCTGTCTCCATCAAATCAGGATTGTGCACGGCACCCTACTTGACAGATTACAGATATCATTCACTGGAGTGGCCACGCAAACTGTGTCGTGCCACCATCTTCTCCTCCTTCTCCTCCTAATTTCAACATTTCAGAGAAGTTTGGATAGATACATGGATGGCAGGGTATGGTCCTGGAGCAGGTCAATGAGATTAAGCAGGTAAGTGGTTTGGCACGGACTAAATGGACCGAAGGACTTGTTTCTGTGCTCTATTATGAGTCTATGGTTCAAGGTAGTATAAGGTGACATACCATATTAACTTTACTTTGAACTTTGAATCAAGTTATACTTCTTCGTGTTATGTGCAATAGCAGGGATGTGGGATGTGCCCTAAAGACTATCCAATGGAGAGAGGAAATCTGAGCCAAAACAACAGGTTAGATGACTTGCAGCAAGGCCAGTTGCGATATAGAAAGCAAGGATGAGTTACCTAAAGTTGGAGAATTTGATATCGAGTCTGGAATGCTGTGGCATACCTAGGTAGGAGATGAGGTTTTGTTTCTCCAGTTTGCATTGGGACTTGTTGTGATAATGCTGGAGGCTTCAGACAGATCGAACAATGTGGGAGCAGGATGGAGGTAAGTGGATAAAGTCACTCCTATGGACTGAACTCAGGTGATCCACAAACCAATAACTTAGTCTCTGTTTGGTTCATCTGATTTTAACCTTGTATGATCAGTCACCTTGGCACTTAATTGGGTCTTGGCACTAACAAGATCAAGTGTCAAGTCAAGTGGTTTATTGTCATTTAACTACATACATGTATATAATGTATATCTCAATACTGTAGTCATCACCTTGACGAAGCAAGCAGGGGATCATAAGTATTTCTGCAACAGATTTAGATGGAGTCAATTCAAATCCTGAGCCTGGGTGTTATGAGCTTCCTGCAGCTTCTGACAGACAATAGGTATTCAGAACTGTCAGCCTGCAAAAACTACTAAGCTTATTGACACAAGCCTACATGGCAATGTCACAAGAAGGCAGCAGTATTAAATGACATGTAATCATTGAAAATAGATTTGAAAAGTAAAAGTGAAAACCTACACAATTAAATATACGAACATTAGTTAAAAGCATTAGAATTGGATTTGGGATTAGTTTATTATTATCACTTGCATCCTATGGTTAAACAAATTTTTAAAAAGATTAGTTTTATTTGTCACATTTACATCAAAACGTACAGTCAACTGCGTCATTTGTGTCAAGTCTGAGGATATGCTGGGTGCCATTCTTCCTGTGCCAATGTAGCATGGTCACAGCTTACTAACCCTCACCTGTATTTCTTTTTTCTTATTGAAATGTGAGGTGAAACCAGAGCACCCGGAAGAAACCGCACTGTTATGGGGAGAACGTACATACTGACCGCAGTGGGAATTGAACCCTGACCACTCAGTCGCTGGTGCTGTAAACTGCTATGCTACTCTGCCTTCCATCCTCACTGTGCCGTGCCATTCCTTATCAAGCAAGGAAGGAATTGATGGTGATGAGCAGAATTTATGGAGGGAAGTGTGATTCCACAATGACAATTGCAATTGCAATATTTCAGAAAAATCCAGCTTTGAGTTGTTGAACATCTTCACGCTATCTAACTCTCCCATGACACTCACAATCGCCTTCAATCATTAGCCTGACAACCAGATGTGAAACTGGTAGCTATTTATCCATTTGCAGCCTCTTGCATCCACTTAGCTCCAGCTGTCGTAATGTCAGAAGGAAAGATTTACCTGAATTCGTTGTTCCCAGAGGAAGTGGCACCTGCTGGATTTATAGTC